>NC_064765.1:15684131-16001631 GCF_011397635.1 Epinephelus fuscoguttatus | reverse complement strand
GCTTCAGCCACCGAGGCTGCGCACAACTGAACCACACTTGTACCAGATAACACACTTATTTTCACATTGTTTGTTTGTTTGCTTGCTTTTTAGGATCCTACTAACAGTGGTGGTCATCTTCCGGATTCTAATCGTAGCAATAGTTGGAGAGACTGTCTATGATGACGAGCAGACCATGTTTGTTTGTAACACCTTACAGCCGGGCTGCAACCAGGCATGCTACGACAAGGCATTTCCCATTTCACACATTAGATATTGGGTTTTTCAGATCATCATGGTGTGCACCCCGAGTCTTTGCTTTATCACGTACTCGGTGCATCAGTCGGCCAAGCAGAAGGAGCGGCGGTACTCAACAGTCTATCTGACACTAGATAAGGATCAAGATTCACTGAAGCGAGACGAGAGCAAAAAGATAAAGAACACGGTTGTAAATGGAGTACTTCAGAACACGGAGAACTCCACCAAAGAAGCCGAGCCGGACTGTTTAGAAGTCAAAGAGATCCCTAATTCGGCAATGAGAACTACAAAGTCCAAAATGAGGCGACAAGAGGGCATCTCCAGGTTTTACATCATCCAGGTGGTTTTCCGAAACGCGCTGGAAATAGGCTTTTTGGTGGGTCAGTATTTCTTGTATGGATTCAACGTCCCGTCGGTGTACGAATGTGACCGCTACCCCTGCATCAAAGACGTCGAGTGCTACGTCTCCAGACCCACGGAGAAGACTGTGTTCCTGGTGTTCATGTTCGCCGTCAGTGGGTTCTGTGTGGTGTTGAACCTGGCAGAACTCAATCACTTGGGGTGGAGGAAAATCAAAACGGCCGTGCGAGGTGTGCAGGCTCGGCGGAAGTCCATTTATGAAATCAGAAATAAGGACTTGCCGAGGATGAGTGTGCCAAATTTTGGCCGCACTCAGTCCAGTGACTCTGCTTATGTGTAACACACGGGAAGAAAGGAAAAAACAGATGTATAAATAAAACCATGATGGACATGATGGACAGCTCCGCACGCCTAATTCGTGTCATGACTTTAAGAGTGGGCAGATTTTTTTGATTTGTTGGTCTTTTAAGGACTTCATGGCAAGCGTGGGTTACACGTTTGTTTACTTATTTATTATTGCACTGATGCAACTTTTTAGTAACGTTTATACTCTGTAAGATGCTAAATGGAGACCATGTTAACGTGTTCACATATTTACTCTTCTGTGGGCTTGTTCTGCTGTACTTGAAGAGAGTAAAATGCAAAAATTTGCACTAAGAGGTGAACACTTGAGGGCCTGACCTTATCCAAAATGTGCTACTGACCTGACGGTGTTTTTAAGACGTTTTCTTTCCACCTGTTTTCTGGCATCAACCTAATTAAATGGCACCATACACAGTAGTTAAAGGACAAATCTATCATTCAGATTTATATATGCATAGATATATAAATCCCTACTATGGTTCGACCTAGTTGAAATACATCATGTTTATTTTTTATGTTGCCTGTGTTGCACCACTGACCTTAACATATGTAACCATTCCATTGCTTTATAGCTGACTTGCAAAACAGTATCTGGTGAATTTGCTGCAAACGCTAACGTCTGTGACTTCCTTAATTTATGACACACCAAAGCGCCCACTGCTTTTATTTGTGAAGTGTTTTTTTTTTCTTGCTTTTGTGTAATCAAGTGCCATACTTGTATATAAACATGATATATATGTATACATATAAATATATAAATATATAATAATCATCATGAAAGCTGATTCCCTGCTTGGATTATGCTAAATGCCGCCCAGAATTCTTTTTTTAATTTGCTTTAAATGTATTTGTTGTGATTTAAATGAAGAAGAAAAAAATAATAATATAACAGTTTTCTCTGTTTTATTTTGCAAATGACTGGAAAAAAAATAAATGAAGTGCTAGTCTTTTTTTATATACAAGAAGTAAATGTTTCTCCCTAATCAAAGCCGATCAAAACTGGAAAAAATAGCACAAATTGACATTTTTATCAAAGAAAGGGCAATAAAAATCTGCTCTGGTGCTACAGTTTTTTCATAGAGTGGTTTAAATGTAACTGAAACAGACCAGAAAAAAAACACAAACATCTTTTTTTTTTCTCTGTGGAAAATAAAAGTGGGATTCATGTACACCAGCAATGTGTGAGGTGCAGTACTTTGTGTCTGCTGCTCGAGCTCATGTTGACTGACCTATCACACACATATATATATATATATATATATATATATATATATATATATATATATATATATATATATATATATATATATTCAGGGCAAGTTTTGCCTTGGTGCAGTGAAGATGTTAGCCACACCCACTCTGTACAGAAAAAAAAACACTGCAGGACACACCTTGTACAGGATCTCATCACTCTGCAATGTGTTGCAATACTGATGCTGCTTATACAAGACACATCAATACTTTTGCTCAGTAACGGAGTGGTCTGAGGAAACTTTTAATCTATATGCATCAAATCTGACACTGCTCTGAGCCCTTACGGCGAGCTATACATTCCCACTGTCTCACTATGAACTTAGTTTGTGACTTTCCCTGTACTCTGCAGGAATGACAAAAAGCTGATCATGATTCTGAATACGGAGGGAGCTGCCCTTTCTGCAGCTCCGCTCATCCCTTCTTCTCTCATTTGAGAATGTAAGAAAGCAGCCTGAAGTGAGGGGGAAGGTCGTGTACTCCTTGTGAAGGTCAAAATGACAACAAAAGATGGGGGAGAGGGGGGAAAAAAGAGAAGGTGCTTAAGACTGTGCCCACACAAGGGAGGGGGAGTGAGGGTGAAATAAAGACACAGAGAGATAAAATGAGATGTATGCAGCTGACCGTTGCAGGTGATCTGGGAAGGGCTGGTCTCTTCATGATTCTCCTGCCAGGATGACTCTGCAAAGCCGGGGGAGATCGAAGAGCGGCGGCACCGGCGCATCCATCTCCAACTCAGCAGGGAACCCAGATTTCTCCCTAAGTCATGAACTTGAAAAAAAAAGAAAAGCAGAAGAAAGGAGAGCCGTTTGTCAACTTCACTTTGATGCAATGCAGTGCATGCCTGTGTGCATCTTTGTCTTCCTCTCTTTTTTCCTCCTGCTCATGTGTGTCTTCTGCAGGCATTCAAATACTCCTGAAATGGCCCACTACAAAACCTTTATTTACTTAACATCACAAAATTATAAATCAACCTTAAGAAATACAAAAGTAAATATAACAAATCTGCACTGTACAATTACAGTACAATGTTTAAATGCAATTGCCATAATTTCTTGCTTTAGTAATTTCCCTGCAACACTCAACCTGGTGTCAAACTCCAGCAAAATGGCAAAATTATTGGGGTATGTTCCAATGCAATTATGCATGCTGTCGTGCATTTACATCATGTGAGTGTTGCAGGACTCAGCAGAGATTACACTGTACCTGTGTGTCTGCATCTTTGCAGAGTCGTGACAGCCAGGTTACAGGCCGCGCAGAGACGAGTCACAATGCAAAGGCACCGTATATAGACGTTAAGTAATCTCAAGGCCCTATGCATTTATCTACTGGCCGTACCCATCCTGACAACTGCAGTGGAAGACATCAAGGCTGCACGCGAGCTATTTTAAGACTACAAGGCAAAAACACTGCAGGAACACCTCCAATTTCATGTGATTGCAGGTGCTCAGGGTGAAGGAAGAGATTGTTAGAGACGTCCCCCCCCCCCGTTAATGTGAGTCATCGACAAAGAGACACCCTAATATTAAAGGAGAGGTCTTCTCCCTGTGGTGTGTGTGGGAGTGGAAGCCACTTAGATCATAAACAAACAGCTCTTTTTATGAGCTATGTGGGCCACCTCATCATCACTCTGTCCACCTTCATTCAGGACAAAGACAGATTAATATTTAAGATCATACGCTGCACACACTCACTTATAGGGGTGTGTGGTATGCAGGTGACATTGTTAATTATAAGATGTTATTTCTGAATTAAATTCACAAAAATGCACACATACAGAGATTCACATAATTAAACACAAGGCAGAACATAACATAAATATTCATGTTCATTCATTTACATGTTGCAATAAGCAGAAATGTCTAAAGTTTAATGTGATATAATACTCTGAGGTCAGCAGGCAGGCTGTTCCAGGGTAAAAACACAACCCTATATGAGTTCAATTTTGTTTATCACTGCAGTATAGACTGTTGTACTTACCAGTATCATCTTAGGAACATTAAGTATGAGTCAAAATCTAATTGGTGCAGGTTCAAAGTAGCCAAAGTGGCTAAAATTGCAGCATTAAGGTTGTGTGCTGCAGTACAGCAGTTCCTACACGTTTTTATGTAACAGTCAAACTCAAAGATTTTGTCCGAAGGCGCATGATCTAATAGGAATTTCACTGTTTGGCACAGAACTGTAAAACGTTCACGCTGCAGGGGAGGATATGGATATTTTAAAAAAGCTCTTTCACTGTAATGGTGTCTGTGTCCTAATTTCAAAAACTGTAGCTTAAACTATTCCTCATTTTTAAAACACAGACTTGACATGAGACCAGTCAAAGGAAGTAGGAAGTATAGCGTCATATATTTAGCTACATAATAGTCAGCTCCAGGCCCGAGTCAGAGAAAACTGGGTGAGTAGTTTGGGGTTTGATCATCAGATCTACTTGTTTCTTGGTTGTTTCCACATGATACAAACAAAGAAAGGATGATTAATGGTTTGAAATTGCAGATGAGACATATATCTTGAGAAGAGTGTGTTTTTATCTGAGGGACAAGGCCGGACTGGTGGAGGTGAGTGATGGAGCTGGACTGCTGACACCTTTATTAACAACCATGGCAGCCGCCTTACATCATACTGACGCCTCCTCTTGGAATAAGGTGGTGGACGAGAACAGTTGAACAGATTCCAAAATACAGCCAAATCAATCATAAGAGGACTCAGCAGAATTAGAAATTCGTCATATTATCTGGGGTCTGTCTGGGCATTTGTCTTTTGACATAATAATTATTTGCAACTTCTCTTCTATTCAATTATATTAAAACTGCCCAGCTAAATGCAACTGTATAATATTATTTTGAAGAGAGGAAATCCCCATGCCTGATCTTCTCGCAGCAGCCTCTGCTCTCTGCGGCCTGTCAGAAAATGTGACAGACTGAACCACAACTTTCACCTGAAAGTGAATCCTGCAATCCCTTTGCCCCAAAACGAGCATGTCCTCCCAATTTCTACTCTTTCACCAATCTGAAAAGAGGAGGCTGGCTCCGGGGGAGCGCTGCTTTAATTCTGCCTTTTGCGCAGATTACTGCATGGAAGGGGGGAGAGCAAACAGAAGAAAAAACACTGAATGTGGGTCTTTTTGATCCACTCAGCCAGAAGCAATGAAATTAGCCTGGTTACTGCAGCACATATGCACGGCATAGCATGGCATAGGCAGATATGGCAGACATTGAAACAAAACACACTTGATGTTTGCATCCATGTGGGGGAGGAAGACCGTAACGCATTTGCACAGTGTGACCAAGTTTCTAACTTTCCGTCTGCCAGGAGAGCAAAAGCATCCGCTCTCTTCTGGCTGTAAAGTAGTTTCCTCTGTCTCCAGCCGCAGTAGTTTCTCTCCCTCCTCACCGCCGCCGCTGCTTTATGACAGATCAGGGAGGCACAACACCAAACTTTCATTCTGTGATCTGTGCTTTGGGTGTTTTTGTTTTTAAACTTCTGGACTTTAATGAAATCTTCGCAGGACAAGGGCAAAAGGACAGAGAACATTTGACAGAGGGATTTGGCGGGCCGGTCTGGTTGGTGGTTGGGCCATATTGGCTCACAGAGGAGGATTTGGTTGAGAATAAGCACTGGCACTGACAAAATATACCTGACAGACCTGACAGCAGATTAATTTCCCATCCATTTTTTAATGTGACCCCCAGGATTAAGAACATTAGGGGATTATACACAGATTTGTTCGCAGTGGGACAGCCAGCACCTGGGTGAGGACACAATGCATCCAAAGCCAAAAAACTGATGTATTCATCCTCTTTTTCACCAGGTAGGTCAGGTTGAGCTAGAATTAGTCGGGGTCAAGTCAGAACTTTTGATAAAGAGACCAGTTAACTTTCCCTGTTTGCATCTTACTAATTATTTTCTCTGCATTCAGCATTTCTGTTATGAGGCTCGAGCATTTGGAAGCTGCCCCCTCTTGAATACTACAGATTATTTTTGCCATAATGCACCAACTTTCTCTGGTAAAGCAGTTTGTCATTAATGCAAAGCAGTCAGAGCAAGGCCATGCTGCAGCAAAAACAAACCCTAAACAATTTCCTGCTTGTGACATCTTTAATTTCCCTCCAGAGGTGACAGTTCATTCTGACACCTACTGCTTGTTCTAACTTTCTATGCCCACTTGCCTCCTCTGCATTCCCTAATAGCTTGTACTACAAGCGGCACATCGACCCTGATAAATGTTTAGGTTCTGCACCATTACACAGCCAATAAAAATCAGTGGCTGGCAAGTCTTAATCGGACACGGAGCGCTTGCCGGCCAATTGGACTTGTAGCGATATAGGAGCTACAGAATAGCAGCGTGCTTAGGAAGATGGAAGAGACAGCGAGGCAGAAACTATAGAGATATTAATTTACAGCTACCCACATTGAAATGCAATCACACACACACACAGAAGAATGTGAATCACGACTGTGTATTACAGAGGCACACAGGGATGGAAAATAATACTCATCTTGTGAGATTTGTGGCTGCACAATAAAAGGACCACCTTTTAACTTGTCTGCTTTGCAGGCAGATGAGCGAGGAGGCTGCTGCTATAAAAAACGAGGAGCCGTAATGGAATGCAAACAAAGAGAAAGGGAAACAAAAAATATCGCCACTTTGATGGCGAATTCTGTTGTTTCTTAATCCCAGGGGAAGTGTGAGATTACACAATGCGGGTTGGACTCAGTGACTCCGCTGCTGCTGCTTGGTTTGTTCATCTACTCTACCTCACTGTGGTTTACCTTTGGACTCTGCATGAACCAGACACACTGCTGTCTGCTTTCTCTCAGTTGTGAGTATCTCGATTACTCCTTCCTTCCCTTCCTTAATGCCTTGCCCTCATGCCAAAGAATCCACCTCCCTCTTTCTTCAACTCCTTCCTCTCCACAATCCTCTCTCATCTCTTTCTCTCTCCCTCCTTCCTTAGTGTGTGTCTGTTCTCTCCCTTCCTACCTTTTCTACTCCTTCACCCATCCCCCCACTCCCACTCTGATGTGATGCCACTTTGCCACGAATCACGTGGCTGCAGTTTTACTGAGCTCCATAGACAGGTATGAGATCACACTTTACATTGCAGCTCTGTGTCTTTTATTGATGCAGCGCTTTTTTACAACACCATGGTTGAGTTCTGAGCCAAAGCTTTGAAAAGAAAATAGGTGGAGGATTTAAGATATATCTGGCTAAAGGTTTGCTGTTATAGCAAATATGTGAAAAATACAAATGTTACAACATATTTTAATTTCCGACAGATGCCTTTTATACATTTAAATAAAATCGATTGAATACTGGCATAAAAATAAAGTTACAGGTCAGACTTTGCCAGGAAATCAGCAGTGCACCATTTTCCCCAGGAGCTCTATCCATACGGAAACACATTAAAGGCACACACAGACTTTCCACGTTCCATGTCCGTGGACAGTTGTGGACTTGTACTAGTCACACAGATATATCGTGCTGTTTCATTCTTACAATGGATGTTTGTCTTGAGTTCCACGATTGCACATTTTCTGATCTACACTCCATTCGAGTTGGTGGTGGTAATGCACCAACATTGTTTGCCAACCACCTTAAACAATCAAGAAGAAGAAGAAGCATGTGCTGTGAATGTAGGCAGTGTCTGATGCGCATGACACAGAAAGATATCTTGCAAGCTAATGTTAGCTAGCTTGCTTATCAAATCTGCAAAATATGATGTGCTATATGTGCTGATATGCTATTGGTACATTTTCCATTTTCTTACCTTTCATGCCTGTCTCCCTGAGTCACTGCCAGCCTTTTCATGGCCAATATCATACAACATTGGCAAAGAAAGTCAAGGAAGGATCCTTAAATGGCTGAATTTCAAGGATGCTACATCATCAAACACCACCTAAGGACTGTTCCAATGTCAAGAATCCTTCAAACTCTAGCGAGGACAAAGTCCTTCATTCAGAGAATTTTCGAGTATCCTCCGCAAGTATAACTGCCCACAATTCTTTGCGCACGATTTCCTCAAAGTGAAGACAGGGCCTCTTCAATGACATCTGCGCCAGCTGAGCTAGGCAGGATTTAGATAAATATGTTATTTATTTGGATTAATGTCTCCAGGAGTTTTTATCATACAAGCATAAAAAAAACTACTGACAGAAACCTCATAATTTTGACTTTCCAATGTGTCCACTGTCAAATAATGAGATTTTTAAAACACCGTGATTTAGATAAAAACGTAAAGGTTTTAAAATGAATCAATAACAGCAGTGATATGGGGTGCCATTTGTAAAGTGTCTCACGCTGAAAATAACATCAACATTTTGCCACATTTAGCTTCACACAATGTTTAAAAAAGTATTGTGATTTTTTTAACGTCACCTTTTACCACATTTACAGCAATATTTGTTAACTTAGAAATATATTAAATAGTTAAATCTAAATATTAAATGTGGCACCTAAATGTTAAATGTTAAATCTAAATGCTAAATCTAAATCTAAATGTTAAATCTAAATATTAAATCTAAATCTAAATGCTAAATCTAAATCTAAATATTAAATCTAAATCTAAATCTAAATGTTAAATCTAAATGCTAAATATAAATATAAATATAAATGTTAAATCTAAATATTAAATCTAAATCTAAATCTAAATGTTAAATCTAAATGTTTTGGGTGAAACTAAATATTTAGCTAATATGCAAATTCACACTGCCGGTCACTGGAAGTACCAAAATAAAAGCTTGAGATGGTCAGACTGTTTATAGAATCAAATAACGAATTAAAACCAACTTATCGGGGGAAATGGACACTTGAACATACATTAGCGTGATAATAACTACCTAAAATAACAAGAAATGTGTTTGGAGAAATTTTATTTGATGTGTACTTTGAGTTGTTAGTGTCCCTTCTGAGGGAATCACCTTTAGCAACATATATATATGCACATCTCACGTTTTTCATGTCACTGTATCACCGTTTAGACTAATCTGGTGTTTGTAAAGCCTATAAACACTATGACTGAACAAACATTACTATCACGGTCTGAAATTAATAACATGGTTATCGTAGATTAGCAAGGCTAACTGTTAGCTGTTAGCCCCGTTAGCGGTGTCTGTAATGACTCACTAACTCTAAACGGTCCGTGAAGAAAATATTTTTTCCAGCGGATGTCTTAGTTACAAACACGTTTCTTGTTATTTTAGGTAGTTATTATCACGCTAATGTATGTTCAAGTGTCCATTTCCCCCGATAAGTTGGTTTTAATTCGTTATTTGATTCTATAAACAGTCTGACCATCTCGAGCTTTTATTTTGGTACTTCCAGTGACCGGCAGTGTGAATTTGCATATTAGCTAAATATTTAGTTTCACCCAAAACATTTAGATTTAATATTTAGATTTAACATTTATATTTATATTTAGCATTTAGATTTAACATTTAGATTTAGATTTAGATTTAATATTTAGATTTAGATTTAGCATTTAGATTTAGATTTAATATTTAGATTTAACATTTAGATTTAGATTTAGCATTTAGATTTAACATTTAACATTTAGGTGCCACATTTAATATTTAGATTTAACTATTTAATATATTTCTAAGTTAACAAATATTGCTGTAAATGTGGTAAAAGGTGACACACACAATACTTTTTTAAACATTGTTTGAAGCTAAATGTGGCAAAATGTTGATGTTATTTTCAGCGTGAGACACTTTACAAACGGCACCCCATACAGTGATGGTGTGCTAAGTGCCACACAAATTTCATTTAGCCTACCTGTTTGTTTTTTTAAGTATAATCCAGAAATACATTGTCCCTCTATGGCCTACTTTACATTACATGGTTCAAGTGACCCAATTCCGATTTTTTTCCTCTCAAGTGGCACAGATTGGATCTGTAACATGAACGTGTAAACAGGAAAAAAACGCATGATATCGGATATTGTCAGATCAGATTCAGGCCTTCTTCATATGTGGAAATATATCGGATATGAATCAGATATCTGCCAATAGGTCTGTAATCTAAACAGACAGATCGGATATTTCCTGGCAATCCACGTCGTACGTCATGAATAATGCGACGACAGCGCATTTTGATGACGTGCTCATGAGCGAGGGAAAGGAAGGAAAGCCGAATCAAAAAACTATCAATCAAAAACTATGACCCCAAAAAAGCACAATCTATCCCGAGTGAGACAAACTGCTTGATTCCCGTCTCCAGTGTACCAGCAGAGAACCTGCAGAACCGAATTAGCGAAAAAACACACCGGGCTACACAGCCTCTCTACCTGAGCAGCTGAAGCTGCGGCTCGCACCCTCGGCACACAGACACACAGACGGTGCTTCTGCATGCCAGCCAAACGTGTGTGCCACTGTGAGAAATAAATATGTGAGGTGTACGCTGCTTTTCTATCTTTTTCTTTCTTTCTTTCTTTCTTTCTTTCTTTCTTTCTGTCAGCGACAGTAATGTCACTGTAGCAAATATCATGGGACATTTACACAGTAGTCAAGAGTGCTGGACCGGAAGTGTCGCACAAAAAAATGGAAGCTGGCTGCGTTCTGTTTTGCCTCCGTATTTCCGTGAAAAATAAGGTGAATAGAACATGTAAACAGCAGTCAGGAAAAATCGGATCTAGGCAACAAATCGGAATTGGGCATCAAGACATGGTGTAAAGGCAGCCTAAGTCATATGACTTTGAAAATACTGCTACATTTGTTCAAACTGTACAACAAGAACATTAGAGAGTGCCAAAATTATCACAGTACCCTGAAACCCTCTCAGTCAGCTGAGGGTTAATGACACACACCTGGGGACACTTGATGGCCTGTTCCAATGTGTGTTCCCCAAATACTAGGAAGGACTGTTGCCTTGCCTCTTTAGGATCCTTTCTTGGAAGGACTCATCCATGTTTGACCGTGCCCTTTAGAAACAAAATGGCCACATTTCTTAATGCTGTTTGGCTGTCTTCAGTTGCTTTAAGGACAAATTATATAAATGTGGGTAACAGCAGATCTTCTCACACAACTTCTCTAGAGATGCACTGCATACACCACCAACTGGACAGTCAGCACGCTTAAGAAAACAGCTAAATCACTTCTTTATACTTTATACTTTTGGTCAATCAGCGACATAACGGCACATAGCAGCTAACATCTGTTGAAGGGGGCAACCACTGGAACCAGTTTCTTCCTTCTCTCCATGATAACTTCAATTTAGCTGAACTCACAATTTAAATTTTCCATTTATATAGTTTAAATTTACCTGGGGAGTATTCTACTGTAACTTAAATGAGCTGTCTAGTTTTGTTTGTATTTTGACAGCACTCTAGTGTCCAGAGTGTCACATACTCATCATCAAAACTCACAGAGATACCAGCTTCCTACGTCTGTCTGTTTGCTATAAAACTTAATATTGAAATCTGTGATCTTTGGGCATCTTGGCGATGTGATGCAGATGGTAGCACTAACCCCAAGTCGCCTGTTGGCCATGAACCAGCAATACTCCCAATAGTGTGTCAGAATGCAGCATTTGCCCAAGATGACCTATGATAGGACACACACACACACACACACACACACACACACACACACACACTACCCACACTTCCTCCCAGTCTCCAAGCACACATGCTGAGCTGCTCCCTTCTCAGTGTTTCAAATGAAAACAGGGCTGTTGGGAAATTTTTTTTTGCAGGAACGTATGCTCGCTTTGTTGTTGCTGAGGCGTTAATTAGACTGAGAAATCTTGCCTTAGACCCTCCTTCCAAGCCGTCCAGTTACACACACACACACACACACACACACACACCCACCTTCCCCCACACACCAGCAAGCCAGCTCTGTTTGCCAGAAGATGTCTTAGCTGTAAGCCATTTGAAATGTGTGCATGAAATTCCAGTTGATCAAGGGAGATCAATCGTAATGTGAGTGCTGTTAATTTCTCTGACGAAGCCGGTGTAAATTTGCGAGTTGGACGAGCTTGTAGCATCCGAGCTTTGGCGTGCAGCAAGTGTTGATTGTGCTAATGATTCTCTGCTTTCTCATGCCAGCTCGTTTTTACAGCCAAAGGTTACACCGCCGTGACTTCATATCGCAATTAACATGCTGTATTTGGATGCTGCGAGAACAAAATGGTGTAGATGAGATTCAAATCGAAAAGAAGACATAAATACTGTACAATAAAATTAATATGAATTACTTTATGAACTGCTCGGAAGCTTAATCTATAATAAAACACCAGAATTTACTATATATTGTATCAATATTGTAGTAACTTAAGCTGTCAAATAAATGTAATGGAGTAAAAAGTGTAATATTTCCCACTGAAATGAAGCAAAGCAGAGGGTCGAAGAAACAAAAACACAGTATTTAGTTACATTCCATCACTGAGGAGGCAAGTCAGAAATCATTACAGGGGTGCTAGGACCAATGAGGACCTGCATGAGGCCAGCGAGGGCAGAGGAAGGTGCTGTAGCCTCAGGGTGCTGATGCAGTGGAATCCTTAAAGAAATGGCTTAATGGTATTCTGGGATCAATACACCAGCAGCAAACAGATGGGCTCTACCTGCTGAAGGTCCATTTCTCCTGACTTCAGCTGATTTATGTTCTCACACTGCAAAAAAATGTCTGTCTTCAAAAGTCAGTTAGTCTTGAACCCTTATTGTCTGCCATTTAGACGACATAATTGTATTTCAGAGAGCTTAAGTTGTTATGGAGAACGCTATTACCTTGAAAATTGGCAACTTTGCACATCTGACTGCGGGGTGGGGGTGGGGGGGTCAGTAGATAAATTGCTGTAATCTTATGTGCTATATCGTAGGCAACTGGATTTGCTTGAGTTTCTTGAAGATGGAGACTTCTTCAGTTCTGAATTGAAGAAGCCTCTTTGATAAGAGGTGAAATGTCTTCAGGAAACTCAAGCAAGTCCAGTTGCCTACAATATAGCACTTAAGATTAGTCTGACCTGGATGACTGAGAAAGAATGACTGAGATAAATTCCTGTGCTTGATCCCATTAAAGGGTCAACCATAGACCTTGGCATGGGTCAGCCCCAGGCGTTGAGCTGAGGTCCCTTTGACCCACCACCACCTTTTGTGGCACAAAACCTTCTGTGGTTTTTACTTTGTTTAGGTGTGCATAATGATGATAACAGCTTTGTGGAACTCAAATCAAGACTTTAGGTCATGTAGCATTAAAGTTATCATCAGCTCCTTCTGTCAGCTCTATAGTGTGCATGCATGACCAGAAAAATCAGGTGTATTTAAACTCATTTAACTGTGAGCATGAAATGATGATCCATTAAGCGTTAGGTGATTACATGAACTAAAGCAGACTTCATTTATCATTTATCTGTATTGATGTTCATTCTACATAATTTATATGTGCATTAGATTATGGTGAGTAATGTATAAGGCACGCATTTGCATACCTTAGATACCAATGGATTTATCTACTTATCTATTTCATAGTCGTAACACACCATTTGTCACGACAGCCTAACAAAAAAAATTTTCTATTTAACATTAGCTTCCAAAATCTATTCCCAGTTGTACTGAGGTGTTTCCTCTTTCCATCATTTCCTTGTTTCTTTCCACTGGCGTGTGAAAGGAGCTTGGTGCCGTGCTTTTCCAGTGAGAGCTGCTCAGGCTCAGGCTGGTCTGGGAGCTCTCCCATGGCCTGAGGAGGCACAACTGGAGACAAGCTGGTCTCCCTCCAAACAGAAATTTGGGTTCACATGACCTGAGCGAGCAGCTGTCCCCCACAGTCCTCCCCTGCAGCACCGCACACTTCACAATGGGAATGTCCTCTGTGCAGAAACTCTGCATGTGCAAGCCATGATTCAAACAAAGCAGTGCCCCCTCTATCTCTCCCTCACACACACACACACACACACACACACACACACACACACACACACACACACACACACACACACACACACACTATGAATCCAGCCATCATGGACAGAATGCTGTGTTCCCCCATGTTGACATACAGGACCATAGAATCGCCTCATGAATATCAAGTGCTGGTTTGTAGCTTGCCAAGTCATTACTGAGAGCTTTTTTAACAGCCCGAGGGCACATGAACTAAAACCATCCATATTAAATAATATTTCATATAGTAATCTGTTTGGCTTGGGTGCAAATTAGCAGTGCAAACACGTCCGTTTGTTCCTCCTGGAGACACAAAGTTAAAAAAAAACGGGTCACAAATATACACTTTAATTTGGGATAAGTCATTTCCAAAAACAACTGGATGCTAAGAAGCAAACATTACTCACAAAAATGTTTGTTGGGGACTTTTAAAAGCTGATTTTGTGTATAAAAAATAACTACAGTCTCTGTGTTCACTGTGATGAATGAAACAACATATCGCTTAGCTCAACAGTGCAGCTCATTAATGGGTTTTTAATAGTTCTTGGACAATGATGGAGGTCTACGGCACAGAGGAATAAGCTTCATCTGGCTTTGGCTACACAGGCAACACTTAGCGGTGATATTAATTGCTGATTCTGGTCTTCTCACTTAATTTGTTGACAATAAGAAAAACATAGAATATCAGTAGACTTATTCACTAAAGTTAGAAGATCCTTAGTAATAAATGAGTAAGAGTTTAAAGGGACAGTTCACCCAAAAATTAAAAGTTGGTCAATTAAGTGTCGGACGTATTGGTATTAGTGACGACTGCCTTCTCTTGGAAACAGTGGAACTAGACAGCAGACCTTGTTGTGAGCAGTTTCATGTTGGCACCATTTTCTCTCTTCCAAACTACAGCCGCCAACCAAATCATCGTGCAGAAGGAAGCGTGCATCTACTGCTAGCTCACCTAGCACCGCTGAGCAAGCTAACATTACAGCTCAGTCTAAGACAGGGGTGTCAAACATACAGAACCTGCCCGCCAAAGGGTCTAATCCAGCCCACTGGATAACTTTGCACACCTAATAGTGATAGTGATGCACTTGTGAAGGCTACGAGGTGCTAGGTTTCAGAAGCAAGTTAAACAGTGAGTAGCTTCCTTCATGTAAAATGCTGCTTCAGAGGCTTTTCCACCCCGACCAGAACACAGTTCTCTTCTTTCACTTTAGTTTGATGTGACGTCAGGATTACTACACAGGAGTGGAAACATATAGAAGAATGCACATGTATGGAAAAACTGAAAAATATTGTGAATTTGCATTCATTCTTTTGAAGACATCACAGGCTGTTTGTCATCTGTTTTGTGAATGGATAAGCACTTTTAAAATGAACTTCTTCAAACAAACAAAGGTAAAAAAAAATTGAAAGTAGTTTTACTGGTCCAACCCACCTGTGATCAAATCGGACTGTATGCAGCCCATGAACTATAATGAGTTTGACACCCCTGGTCTAAGAGGATGCCATTAATGTTTACATCTCTCACTGTCATGAACATGACACTGTCATCCATGGTTAGATGCACGCTTCCTACTGCACAGTGTTACTGTTGACAGGCGTAGTTCTTTGGCGATTTGAGCACCCAAAGCCAAGTGCCATCTAGTTCCATAATATTTGAGAGAAGGCAGACATCTCTATGGCCGATATCTCCAACACTCGGCAACCCACACAAAAACAATCTAGACTGATAAACAGCACTACAGGTAAGAGTAAAAATATGTATTCTTGATTTTGAGGTGATCTGTCCCTTTAACCCTCCTGGACTCTTGCTTCATCAGTTCTGTATGGTTGTGGTTTAATTAGATTTGATACACAGGGGTGTCTCTCTGACACAAATATTAAATTCTGATTGGTCCATCTAAATAAGCGACATTAAAAATACAGAGTTTAATGTGAAATAATCAGTATTTTCGAAATTTTGAAAGATGATAGTTTGTTCATGTATGGCCATATTACAAAGAGTAAGATGGATGTTAAGGGCTTATGAAAACTGTCTATGTTGGACATTTTTAAATCTGGTGAAGTGGAAAAACTGAGACCCTGATGAAGTTGCCACAGATGACCAATCCCAGTCCTGCAGCTAGAGTTATCATTCATCATGTTCCTTAATTCCTCTCCTTGCCCTGCTGCTCTCCCTCCCCCCTGCACTAAGGAAAGACTCTTTAACCTTTCTGTAGACATAAAGGATATTAACCACACAATATATTTGAGCAAGCCCGTGCTCTGAGATTGTCCGCAGACACATACTGAGTGCAGCCTACTATAGCCACAGGAGGCCATCCTCTTCCGACGCCTCAAACAGCCCAACAGTCCATCGATAGTGTACGTCTGGGAGACACAATCACTGCGTTGCTCTCCCACTGAATCCTCCTTAACAGCTGATTCATGTGACAATCAAAACTTCAGCTGCCATCCCGCCTCGTGGCCGCTGTAATGCCACACAGGAAAAATTGACGCTGTCTGCATTTGAGAGACAGGAGCTATCAATTGTGCTCTCTGTGCCTATGTACAGTATGTCATCTCAGCAAAAGGCATGTTGTGTGTGTGTGTGTGTGTGTGTGTGTGTGTGTGTGTGTGTGGTGTGTAAGGGGAAGGGGGCTAGAATTGGTTATCCATCAAAGTTGTCTCTCCCCTCGTTCGCTCTTTCTCTCTCTGTTTGATTGCCTGGGCATGAGGGAAGGTTTTAATTATGTTTTCTTTTATTCAAACGATTAATCCTGAAGCACAGTGCACCAGGGTTCCCCCTCGGGAGACGTCACACATCTGGCAAAGACTGTGCTATTATCATCACTCTCTCTCTGGGTTACTGGAGCCCCATTCTTCCTCTCTTTCCACCCAGAGGTGTGTTTAAACACACAGACATCCATTCATGCAGTCACACACAAAGAGTATTTATTTAATGCTAATAATACCAATTTTCCTAAACGTGGCTGCTTTTCTTCGGCTTAATAACCCATTCAGGGGTTTTTTTCTAGCTGATCTGTCCCTGACTTCATTTACATTTTTAGGGCAGCATGTAACAATCCTTTTCATTATCATTAATCATTATACATTTTCTCAATTAATCTATCAATTTGTGTGGAAAATTGTGCACACAATTTCACCTAGTGACATGTTCAAAGATATTTCATACAATAATAAAAAGAGAAAAGCAGCAAATGATCATATTTGAGGGGTAAACATTTGGCATGTTTTGCTTAAGAAATGACTCCAACACTGTGTCAATTATTGAGATTGTTGTACATTGAATAACAGATTCACTGACAAGTCATTTCAGCACAAAACAGACAGGCTGTTCTCTGCTAATTTTTTTTACGATGAAAAGTAATGCACCCAAATTCGTACATAAGGCCGCAATCACCTGACCGAGGCACAGAGTGGAGCAAATAAGGACGCAGTCCCGACGTTGGTGTGGTGGATGGGCCACAAAAATGTGGACTTTCCCCTGGGTATGTGTTAAAAACTGTGTGAACTTTGAGTCATTTTCAGATACATCCTCACCATGTTTATTTGTCTAAACATAAACATTAACTACATAACTGTGCATTAAGGACGTAACTACATTCATGGGGCGCTAATTTGTTGGATATCATACAAACTGCTGTGTGCATTTTCATAGGATATCATATGAACCGTTTTCTGAGGATATGTTGAAACTTATCATAGTAGGTAATGTATGCAAACATATGTAAATGGTTGCACTGCATGCATGCCTGAAAACCTAAAGACTTACATCTGCCTGCATGTGGTTAATAATCTGTGCAATACAATTTATGAGCCTCTATTTATTGGCGATTGATCAAAATGTCATCTACAACTTTTTAAATTTTTTTCCATCCCTGGGGTGGAAGCACTGCAACCTGATCTCACAGAAGTACGTGAAATGACCATGACCTTTCTGCACTGCGTGGTGGTGGCATATAATGTGCTAAATTAAGTTGTGGCGGCAAAGTTGGGTTGAGGCACCAAAACTACTTGGTTAGGTTTGTGGTTTCATCTTAAAGAAGAGTGTTTCTTACGTACAAGACACAAGTGATGTATTAATGTAAAGTGTGTAAAATGCAAAGTTTAAGAAAAAACTCATCCTTGATTTGTGGTTTCACAAGGGACACAAACACTGGTCTCCTAAGTGAAGGTCCTGTGTCTCCGCAGACTTTCTCACTATACGACCTGTGCGGTTGTAATATTAACCACCGCCCATTGCATGATGATGTCATTAAACCAGAGAATTTCCATCCAGATTGTTTGGAAAATTTTATATTGTATATTTTTGCAAACCAATGATATATTTGTAAAAAAAAAAAAAAAAAAAATCTTTTTGTAGCGGATATGTTGAAACTTAATGTTTCTCAACAATGTTGTGGTGAAGGTGTTAGGTATAGTCACAAAAACCACTGGTGATGGTTAGGAAAATATCGTTTTCGCTTAAAACACCCACGTTTGGTGACACAAATGCCGCTGGTAAATGCTATGATGTGTCAGTAAAACAAAACAAAAAAACACCATAGTTTGAAGCCACAAACACTAGGGGACAATGCATAGAGGGGTCAGAAGAACACACTCAGGTTCGGTGGCTCAAATGCTGCTGGGAAACGCTGTAAAGGGTCGACAAAAAAACAACCAGTGTTGTTTGAACAGTGGTCTTTAGTTTGGCAGGCATCATCCACACACCATCCACCATCCCCTCCACCTCTCAATGACACTAGTCAGCTTATAAACATCAACATTAATATGATACGTATGAAACTTGCAACTGCAATGTATTCATGGTTTGCAGAAATGTATAATAAGAACATTTTCTTCTGGCAGCTGGAATGGAATTTGCCTTACCACCATGTCAAAGGATCCTAACTGATTTCCATTGGCATTGTTTCCATAGTGCCATTATGTAATCTTAACTCAGTATATGCCACGACCATAAAATGCAGGCCGTGGTCATGTCAGGTATTCCTGTGAGACCAGGCTGAAAGCACGGGACAAGACCACATGAACATGTCTGTGTATACAAACACACTCTCACTCACTATATGAAATTGTTCAGTCAATCCCGGCTTCGCAATGACCTCTCACATGACTGAAATAGAGTGTGAAATTTCTCCTCAAACATTAATGAGCGCAGACCTGCATTACATCACCTCTGTATCTCATCATGGGAGCTTTAAATCTCAACACGGCCAGAGCTATGAAAATGTAAGGAATGGTAAACGGGGGGATTACACTTCAATGGAGAAGAGAAGCAAGAGAGAAAGAGATACAGAGAAATGGCAAGTGGAGCAGTCGTGGATGAGGCCACACGCATGTTACTCTTAGACTGCTGTCTCTTCCAGCTAGCCAGACATGACTTCACTGCAGCTTCCTAGTTTGCAGATATGACCTCACTCATGCAGACGGAGCCTATGCCATCCAGCATTAGCTAGAAGCAGCCAAATGCTTTAATGCAAGTTGCTCCCCTCCTCCGCGGGAACCTGAAGCAGCCATACAAGCTGTTTCTAGCCTTTGATAAATCATGCAGTGTTTACTACTATACAGCGTACAGAGGAGCAACCCAAATCCCCAAAAACGTTTGGGATGATCCTGGGCTGCATAATTCATCAGAGCTGAGGTGGAACTGTGCTCCAGCACCAAGACGTCTGGCTGGAGATACCCATTTCTACACTTTCAAGGCTGAACCTCAAATTTGTTTACAGCACTGTGGTATATAGGTCGTGTTTTACAAAATGTACACATGTTATACAAAGGCACAACCATCATTACAGTGTGCCTCCTTCTTTTGAGGTGCCAGTCTTTTTTAAATGTTAGCCTTTTCACCTTTGAGTTTAAAGGATAATTCTATACTTTTTCCAACATAGGTCATCTGTCCGTCCGTCTGTCCGTCCGTCCGACCATCCATCCATCCTCAACTGCTTAACCAAAGCTGGATTGCGGGGGCAGTAGGCTGAGCAAAGAATTCCAGATGTCCCTCTTCCCAGCAACACTTTCCAGCTCCTCCTGGGAGACCCCAAGGCGTTTCCAGGCCAGACGAGATATGTAATCCAGCATGTTCTGGATCTGCCCCAGGGCCTCCTACCAGTGGGATGTGCCCAGAACACCTCCAACAGGAGGTCCTGATCAAATGGTCCCTTTCAATGTGAAGGAGTAACGGATCTACTCTGAGCTCCCTCCGCATGTCTGACCTCCTTACCCTATCTCTAAGGCTGAACCCAGCCACCCTTCTGAGTAAACTCATTTTGGTCACTTGTAGTAGTAAACGTTAGTTTAGTTGTAACATTCAATCATCAAACTTATTGCTGAGATGTGGGAGCGACACAGCGACATCACAAAAGCAAAGTTTAACGGCACAAAAAAAGCAGTCCTTTAAGCAGACAGATTGTTAACAAGCCAGCAATTTATTTGGAGGTAAAATCAAAAGTGAGTGTCGTAATAAGCCCTCACTGCACAAGAAAACTACATAGACCATGCAATTACAGCAAATGCAGTAAGTCAAAGCTACAACAAGGTTTCTTATACCCATTAATACACTAAGGCCCAATCCCATTTCTTATTTTTAACTTGCCCCTTGTTTTCAAGTGTGACCTTGACTCTTGGCACAGAGTTCTAAAGGGCAGAGGTTGTAATTTTCCCCAATTAAATGGGATGATAGTTCAAGACCCTGATATGTAACTGGCGATACTCCCACTGAGATTGACAATCTCTTTCATGAGAGAGACTTGGCCGAGGTAGCAGCCAATTGAAACACATTTAAAATGCAACAAATAGAACATATAATACAAAAATCCACAATAAAACAACAACTATTCAAACACAGTGGCCTCTCAAGAAAAAACAAGCACATGCCTCAGTCACCACATTCTTTATGATGCCCTTAAATTCATCAGTGGATATAAGTGTTTCTAATTTTAGATCTTTTTGAAGACTGTTCATGTCCAGGGTGCAGAGTAGGAAACTGCAGTTTTCCCCAGATCTGTTAAAACCCGGGGTACATTAAAACGCAACCACTTGGAGGGGTGAACACACATGACCTGGACGTTGTAAATAAACCATCTTCTGCATTTGTTGTTTTCTCTTGCATATTCATGGACTTCAGTTAAATCTCAGGCGATGTTAGGCTTGTTATAAAGACAAGGACCATAATGAATCAAAACAACATTAAACTAAGACAGTATGATTGTTATTAGAATCTTTAAAGTGTGCATTTCAAAAACCTCCAATTGGAGGGACATGTAACCCTTACACTTCACCCTACCCCAACAAGAACTGGGACACAAGGGATGTACTGGAATTAAAACACACATTCTATATAGACCATATCAGTCTTTTCAAAACTCCATGTCTACAATAACCTCAAAACCCCTTCTGCCCTCTCATAGTTTTGATGATGACACAGTTTGCATGACCTTGTTTGTTGTCCCCATTCTGGCACGTCTTTTGCCACTCCACTCACCCACCTCTGGGTGCCCATGTCTGCCAGCCGAGCAAACACTAACTGTCAGTCATTTTTTCCGTCAAAAGGCTGAGAGCGTTCCCTCAGGACCGATGTCTCCAATCAGCCAACTACTTTCCCCCTCTCTCCTGCCCGATGTCCCAATGTACATGTTCCACTTCAGCCTCTCAAGTGACATGAAACAATGGAGGGGAGAGCGAGTTTGCCAAAGTTGTTTGGTGGTGCTGACAGACAACTGGTGATGCAGGATGTCCTGATGTCCATCTCCAGAGAGATGGACTCGGGAAGGACTCAGTGATGAGAGTTGTATAATATAAAAACAAACACACACGCACGCACGCACACACACACACACACACACACACACACACACACACACACACACACACACACACACACACACACACACACAAACTTCAGCTTAAAGTGATGATTCATGGATGTCTTCAATCACTCTGGGGAGTCTCTCCTGAGTCATCCCATTGCTCACCTGAGAGTCCGCACCTCCACACTCAGCTAGTGACATACTTTCTATTCATTTTGTTTCCGTTTTATATTGTAGCCTACGGGAGAGTAATTTAGAGACATAGACACTTTTGTACATTATTTCCTCGGCGCAGAGGCAGCAACTTCAATGTGTGAATGCAATTTGAATATTTTCTACTAAAGGGGTCAGGGTTGACAGCAGCACCCCTGGAAAATGAGGATTTCTGGCTGGAAGGTCTATCCAGAGAGGTTTTTCCAGTATGGAATAAAGAATATTGTTCTATTTCTGCTGCAATGTGTCAATGCATTTCCCCCAGACATCTTTACTTACACTGCCTAGCTGCGGTAAATAACCTGCGCTGCTATGGTCTATTTTTATGCCTGTTAATATCATATAGGTGATGGCATAAAACACTCAGTCTGCTGAAATGTCAACATGATTTTTATACCTGACAGTCTGAAAGGCACAGTGTGTATGGGCCACACCTCTCTGTGTGCACCTATAGACATCCACAGCTGCCAGACCATAGAGGCATGTGCGGCTCCTTAGCTCATTCCAAAGGCTTTTAACACCCTCTGCATCATTCAGCACCCAACACATGTGAGTGAGAGCAAGTAACACATGTCACCCTCGCATGATGGACTCCGAACTGCAGCGGCTCAGCTTGTGTGAGGAAGCTATGGTGCCGTACCAGGCTGGCGGTTTACAGGAGGGGAGCTGCTGGCCCGCTTTCTCACACTCCATCAGCTGACTCGAGATGAAGAGTCTGAGATCTTATTCGCCCTATTTTGCCACCATGGTAACACAGGAACTGTGGGAGCACAAACACACACTCACAAAGCTGTCTAGTAAGACATCATGCCTGTCAGCCGCCATAGTCTGCATCATAAGCGGGGCAGACCAAACCAATACAGCACTGTGAAAACAACACAGATTACTCTCCTTGCGTCCTTCGTTAGTTCCTTCCTATCACAAACCGGAGAGTGTCTTCTCTTCTTCGTGTCTCTTTGATTACTTGTTGTCTCATCAGTGCCAGAGCTCAGCTGTGGCCAACGTGCCGTCCTCATCTCTCGACCACGACTCTGTTTCTGAGAGATGCCAGAGGCTATTCAGACTGCCAACATACAACACGACCCAAACATGCAAGCATGCAGAGGGCACACTCAGACATACAAATGATGTTATGGGCACTTATGGGTGACAAAGACAGACCTTGTCCTCTCCTGTTGTATGCACTGATTAAACATATCTCAATGCAATTGATTAACCCTACAGTCCACATGGTAGTCTGGAATTGTAGCCTAGATTACACTACATTACAATAGGGGCCAGTCACAGTCGCTACAGAAATTTCACAACAGCTTGTAAGCATTTATTCATGCTCATGTTCTTGAATTCAAACCTCAATAACTGATTTTTTGGCCACTTCGGCACCTCAACGCTCATGTTTAAAGGGGCAGTGTTTTTCTTAAGGACTATTTTCAGATGATTTTATGTATGAAGAACTGACTCAAAATAAAGTCTCTCTCTGTTTATTGTAATTAACAAATCACTTAGCACAACAGTGTAGTTCATTAATGTGTTTTTAATGGTTGTTGGAAAACAATGGAGGTCTACAGCACAGAGGAATAAGCTACATCTGGATTTGGCTACACAGGCAACACTTGGCGCTTATATTACTTGCTGATTCTAGTCTTTTTTTATGGGATTTGTTGACAATAAGAAAAGCATAGAGTGTCAGAGGATTGATCCACTACAGTTAGAAGATCCTTTGTTACTGTATAAAGAAGTAAGAGCTTCAAGGGACAGTTCACCCTGAAAAAATGATTGTTCTGACACAGTGGACAGAGTGTTAGAGATATCAGCTGTAGAGATGTCTACCTTCTCTCGAATATAGTGGAATGAGATGGCATTAAAACATTTTAAAAACTTCCCAGCTGTCTCATTCCAGATATCATGACCTGCTTACTTAAAGATAATCCACAGTCCTTGTTGTTTTCAAGTAGGAACTATTTTCTCTCTACCAAACTACACTCACCAACTGTATCATCACACAGAGGGGAGCATGCATCTACTGCTAGCTCATCGAGCACCACAGAGCTAGATAACGTTACAGCTCATCCGAGAAGGATGCCATTATTGTTTACATCTTATGCTATTACAAGCATGGGCTTCTCTTCCATGAGTAGATGCACACTTCCTTCTGTGTTCTGAAAGGACTGGCAGGTGTTGTTTGGTAGAAAGAAAAAAGTTCCTGCATGAAACTGCTCACAACAAGGTCTGTGGAGTATCTCGAGTAACTGGGTCATGATTTCTGGAAAGAGACATTGATATTGAGTGTTTCAAACGTATTTGTGCCATCTAGTTCCATTACATTCGAGAGAAGGCAAACATCTTTACGGCTGATATTGCCAACTCTCGGCAACTCACACCAAAACAATCTAGACTGATAAAAGGCACTTCAGGTAAGAGGAAAGCTCTGTATATCTGAGTTTGGGGTGAACTGTCCCTTTAAGTTGCTTTTTAAGATGCTTTTTTGTATGTAATGCATCCATTTAGCTTTAAGGCTTTTTACAGATTTAAGGACTCAAACTCTTACAAATGACACAAGAGTTTGAACTTTTAACATTCAAAAGCAGGCAGGCTTGATTAAAAATCATGATGAATAAAATTACACTCTGCTGCATGGCTGAAGTGGCTCATAGTGACTTGCAGGTAAGAAAAAAAAAAGAAAATCAAGAATGACTCATGTCAGTTATTATGAATGGCTCTATTGAATTACATTGATAAAGCTAAACTGCTGCTCATTAATGAAGCGTGTGATTGAGTGGTTGCCAATTCAGCTGTATTATGTAATAGGCAGTCACTTTATACCTGCAGCAGGATGCTACGGTTTCCATTTTGTAAAGCAGTCTTTCCACTTAACCTTTGTTCCCCCTCCTCTTCCTCATGTGTGTGCTCTGTTTGTGCACCTGCTGAAGATTAAAGCGTGGTCGACAGTCCGGGGCTCTTTTGAATGTGGCAGGGCCCAGAAGCGGCCTGTTTCCATTAGCAAACATGGATTTGTGTGCTCAGGACTCTGTGTTCTCTGCCTCTTTCAGTTTTTCTTCCCTTTTTACCCCCCATCCTCTCCTCTGCTCTGCTCTGCAGGCCCACCATCGAGCGATGTGTGCACACTAAAACCTTAAGATCTCTCCATGTACAAATCAATTTGAATGCTGTTTGTTTCTCGAAGCAATTTTCTTTACTAAAATATCAATGAGAAACATCTCGTTTTGATCTCTGCTCCAACTCGTTCTGCAGTGTCCTGCTTTGTCCTTTCCCGCCCTCCCATCCTAATACAGTAGTTGGTATTCCACACAGCACGGCTTACATTCGGTGTAATACCAAAATGTCATTCAGCTTCACGCCTCTTTCTCAAACATTACCATACAAATAAAGGCAGGAGAACAAAAGGATCAGAATTTATGTTCTGCATAAATCTAAATAACAGCGCGAGCGAGCTTCATGCATCAAAACCTCGCTAATGATAATAATAAAAGCAATAAAAAGCTGTCCATTACTAACACGCAGGGTATAGATTGGAGTAAATTGACCTAATAAATAATTCTCTTTCATTGGTGTGCACATTCAAAGAGGGAATTAAATATACATACTGCACTGCTGCATATAGTGTGTTTTCTCAAGCTATGTTTACATTCAGGGTTCAAGAGTTCAGTTCAGGCTTTTATTACAGGATGAAACCATAGTGTGTTTTACAAACGCATGCAGTGGTCTGTATATTCTTGGAATTTATGATTTTAATATAAATGTAATAATCATAGAAATAGAATTTTATACAGTATTAGATGAGTTACCAATCAATCAGGTCAACCAGAGGAATAATGGAAACATCACTGATATCAAAGGGATAGTTCGGATAGTCAGTGTATTATGTGCAGCCGGCACATTCTCTGATTGGAGAAGCAGACAGGAGTACCACCATGAAAGCTAAGCAACACACTGCTGAGGATGGGGGCAGCTGCAAAATGCCTGCCTACAAAACAAAAACAAAACAAGAACTCAATACCATTTTTAGAATATCTAACCACTTTACCTTCCAGTGGGAAAGCCCTTTTCTTTAGCACTAGACTTTCTCAACCATAGAGCTTTGGTGTTCCCTCGCATAAGCACAACTGTGTCGTGCACCATAATATTCTGCAGGTCTGCCAAAAAAAGCAAGAGACACACTTGCTGATGAGCGCTACTGTACCCAACCATCAGGTGAAATTGGTAGGTATTTTTTTTTCCACTGTTATAATCATCAAAGGGACACTGTGTAACATTATTCTGTTGTCTATTGGAAAAAATTGATGTCTGCATTCATAAATATGTCATCATTGGTGTATTATTACCTCCACCAATAATCTGATTTATTCTCGTAAAAGGAGAATTTCGGATTTGTTTGTACATTGTGCAGGTAAGTCATCTGGGGGGTTCCATAACGTTTCGCCATCTTGAGAATACATCCGCCAGCAACGGACATACAGCCCCGCCGTCACTGTTTTCGTTGACAGCCAGGCCAGCGCTGCGTGACCGAGAAGCCGAAGGAGAGGAGCAAGGGGATCTGCCCATTGTTCCGATCATGTTAAACCCATTGTTCCGAAATCATCATGATGCCCTGTGGTTAAGGTCTGGTTAGGTTTAGGCACAAAAACCACTTGGTTAGGGTTAGGAAAAGATCATGGTGTGGGTTAAAATGAAAAAGAAAGTAGCAAACACATAAGCCGTGTGCCTGCTTCGCCTCAAGCCTTTCCCAGCTGACCCAGAGCTGGTCGCAGCGCACCATCAAGGTAGAAATACGCCCGCCGGGAGCTGTTCAGCACCGCAGAAAGCTCCCCACACAACCCGGACCCCAGAGTTAATAACAGGAGGTTATGGTGTTTCATTCTCTCCTCTCTATGACACTTGTATCTCGACCAGTAGCCTACTTTTGTTGCGTTGCTGATCCTCTATGGTACACAAATATAGTATAGCCTACTATAATCACATATCGGAACAACGGGACGTCGGACTAATGAGAGGTCGAAACAATGAGAGGTCAGAACAATGCTACGTCACCAGGAACAAGAGGCACGTCGCTACTGCCTCGGCACTACTGCAGCATAACGAAGTCCCACTCTTTGAGGATAATGTAGGATTATGCATATGCAGAGACGGAATCCTCAACGTCAAGAAAGTACAAAAGGGAATCAAAAAGGCAAAGTGACAGGCGAATTCAAAAAATGAAGGTCAACATCGGGGTAGCCTTTCCCAGGTGGAGAGAGCTGCTGAAGTAGAAAGGTAATGCAATCACAGGCCAGCGCTGCTGTCAGCGAGGCAGTGACGCAAGGAGAGGAATGGTGTGTGAGGTTGAGCCACTTGTCAGTTGTCAGAAGATAAGACGTGATTGGTTTGTTTCGATTTACACCCGCCCCAACAGTCCTACGTTGTAAATACAGCCAGCATGGTTAGGAGGGGGTTTGTCAACTCGCGTCGTGTGTGTCTGTGTAGCAGCCTGAATGAATACTCCATGAAGTATCGGATGACATGGTTTCATCAATGTTATCATAGCTTTTTGGTACACAGCGGCTACCGTTGTTGCAATATGCGTTTGAAACAGTGAGGTGCTAGAGTGTGCTATCCTTTAGAATGCAATATATGATTTCAACATTAGATGGGAGAAATTCCTACACACTGTGGCTTTAAAAAGCAAAAGCAGCATGTGTATACATTCAGTAGGCTATATCTTCAGTAGCTAGCTAGCTAACCCTACACTTTTCAGGGTCTGATTTTGGTTTTGGAACAGGGAAGAGACATATATCTTTTTCCAACCTCTCCATGTAACGAGTATCATTAATACACGGCGTGTCCCAGGCACAACATTTAGCTCCAAATCAACAAAACCAGCCTGAAAATGAAGGAAATCTGAAACGATTGCATTAGAGTCAATGGAGCACAGCTGATTTGTTGTTGGATCCTGATCTGAGCCGGCCCAGTGCTATGTTTTGATTGGCCAGTCTGCATCCAGGGCAGGGACTTAGCGACGGGTCAATTGACATACAAATGGTCATTCTGTGAGTAAAGTATTCCTTTAGGGAAAGACTGTCTAAAAGCCTGTGGTGTGATGTGTAGTTAGATTACGGCTACACACAGGCTAGTATCATGACACTGAGACTCATTCAGTTGCCGTGGAATCATCTATTGTTCTGTCTACTTGGCAGTTTTCTGTATTTTCTTACCGCAGACTACCAATGTGCAGATTTAGCTGAAACACAGTGCCCAGCTGTTAAAAAGGAGCCTGGGTTCTCTCTCCATTGATGTTGAGATCAGTACTTCATGAGGATTATTTTTGTCCAAAATGCTAAATTCCATCATCTCCAAAAAGAAGTCAGCACAATAGACGGAGAATTTGCAGCTGTTGTGACTTTAAAGAGCTGTACAATTTTGGGATTCAACACAAAAACGTTTGATCCACACTATCTCCCTCTCCTCATTTGGAGCATGGCTTAACTGAGCAGAATGAAAAGCAACACTATCTCATTGTTTCAAAAGCAGATTATCTGTGACTTCAAAACCCCCACTTTAGGCAGTGCAACACATTGCCGTGCTGTATCCGAGCCACTACTCTGCTTCACGCCATAAAAGATTCTGAAAAAAGGAGGAGTGTTAATCTGTTTCCCGATGCAAACCCACTGGAGGAAGGTGGAATCCGCCTGTTTTTGTTTTGGTGAACGATCTGCAGTAATACAGACTATCTGTCTCCATCCTTGCATACATTAGGTGCTATCTGTAGGTGAGTCATACACACACATGTGTTTATGCGTACGAGCTTGAGTGTGTCTGAGTGAGTCTGCCAAAGGATTCACACAGTGACTGGCTGCCACCTTGTCATTCACACGCTGTCAGGGGATGAGTGGGTAAAGCGTATTGTCACGAGGAGTGTGAATGTATGTTTGTGCGTGGGTGTGGGTTTGTGTGCCGTCACGGAATGCCCAATGGTACCTAGGACATGCTTGTTCCCCTCTTTCTCCTGTTCAGCCTCTGTGGAACTTTCTTTCTTTCTTCCATCCTCATCTAAAGTCTCTCTCTTCTTGTCTGCCCTGCTCCCACTTTCCTTGTCCTCCTATATAAAATGAGGATTTACTGCCCTGATTGGAAAAGTTGTTCTCTCCTTTAGAGCCTCTATTTCCATCATGAAAGACTTTTCTGCCAATTGGAACAAAACTTAGATAACACACATAACAGATAGAGCAGACACTGGTATATCAGGGGTGCTCAAAGTTTTAATGCATGTGTGCCAATTTGGGAAGCCAGCATATCACTGAGGGCTGCAGAGGCTCAGGACATACGATGTCAGCCCCTTTCACTTGCACAAATTCTCCACTGCTGAACTGCTTACCACGCTTAGCAATTTCATGAGCTACCATATAGCTTGCCCGTGTTACACCTTCACTAAACTTCTCTATTGGACAAAGAAGTCTTGTTGAAACCCTACGTTTGCGCTCTTCACTTAGGAACTTGTCACAGGATTTGTGATTGGTCTCATAATGGTGTTTAACATTAAATTCCTGCAGTCCGATGCTTAAGAACCAATCCACTTGTCCTGAAACCTCCTTTTCTCCTTAGCCATAAAGTGTTTTTTCTGTGGTTGCTTTTCCATTTTGCCTCCACATTAAACTGCTGAGTCTCCACTGAAATCACCAATTTAGCTAACAGCATTAACATTGATGACCAAACGGGATTCCAATGTGCCACTGCCAAGCAACCAGCAGCTTTCTACAAGTTGTCATGTCTTCTTTTTACAAGCAACATTGAACAACTCAGCACAACACTGGTCTGCACAGCCATCAAGAATAAAAATGACTAAACATTTAGATATGAATTCAAAACAGCAGTACAATCCATAGGTGCAGAGCTGATAGTCAATCAAGAGAGAGGATTCGTACACAAAGCAACACCAAGACTTTTTGCCATATCCTGTGGAATGTCTACCCAGCATGCATGAATTTTAGGACAGGGCCAGACACAATGTGTAAATGTTGTCATTTCTAACCTGACAGACAGTGTGATAAATGTTAAGATACTGAGAGCAGAAGTATTGCAATGGACAGTGGGTGATTAAAATATAATGTGTGCATTTCATGTCACATTAAGGGAGCTGCACAAAATGTCTCTAAGGGTCACCACTGGCTTGTGTGCCCTACTTTGAGCAACTACCTGGTTTATGACATGAGCCTCCCTCAATGCGAAGTAAGCATATTTTTATTCGATAGGGTATGTTCATTATCACATTAAAATTGTTTTAATGCCTTGCATATTAAGTATTAATTTTGACTGAATAATTGTAGTCATCTTTGTTATTATGGCAGTTGAGAGTGCTATCTTGGCTCGAAATCTCCCATAATCCATAGCAGGATTCAAATAATTTCCATACTCATCAAACCACTCAGCGAGCCCTCTGGCCCTGTATGGAAGCATTTGCATTTAATGTTTCTCCACTTATTTATTCATGTTTTTCCTTTGTCACCCATCTGTAAATATTATTAATACATATTCATACTATTACAGAACAATTTCAATGGCAACATTCAATCTAACATTAGCATCTAGATTGTGTTTTTATATTTTGCCACTAGCAGTTGGTTTCAGTTGAACAGTCGACGCTATTGTCACAGCTCCATGGCCTGTACAGTTTTGCTGATATTTTCACATCAATCATGTTACTCTTGTGGGCTTTAACTAAGACAGGGTAGGTAATCTGTTGATTCAGAGCCACATGCAGCTCTTTTATATATATATATATATATATATATATATATATATATATATATATATTTAGAATAAACAATCATTTTCATAATTTTTTTCATTGTCGTACGCCTTGAGTGATTCTTACATTCTCCACTGTAAAAATGTGTAGCTTACACACAGAATAAAAAAATATTTTTATATTTAATCAACTAAATGTGCGTCATCCAGCCTATCACCTTTTCCTTTAACTTTTTCTGAACCTCATTAGCGATGGCTTGTTTTGGAGCTAGCTACAGATTCCAGAACAGAAAAAAGTCTTGGAGGCCAACAGAGAGTCAGTGCATGGACATATTCGTTTGCTGCAATGTTAAAGTACCAAACAATCACAAATATCCCACTGCTGAGTAGCCATGTTGTAGTGAAACATATTAATATATGCTCATTTAGACCTATGAGTAATGTTCATGGGTGAATTTAGATGTTCTGTTACCTTCATTATAAGGCTTAAATATGTTCTGTGGCTCCAGGCAGATTATTTAAAAGCTTTTTTTGGCCAAAATGGTTCCTTTGATAGTGAAGGTTGCTGATGAAAATTTCATGCCACAAATATCCCGGCCAACAAAATTGTGATTCACAATATTATCCTGATAACAATCAAAATATGCCTAAATCTCTTAGAATGGCACTAAAACATACTGAATAACTGTGCTGTACATTTATTTAAGCAACAAATGTTTTTATTGCATCACAGATAGAATGCACATCCATTTTTAAAGAACAACCTTTCAAGTGAAGAACCAGGTGCCAGGTTTTTCAACTATTTCAAAGAGCATCATATCTATTGATGTGAAATAGGACAATATTTGATGTACATCTTTTGCATTTTTTGAAGTTGGTGCATATGCAACCTGTTTTTGCAGAGTCTCTTTTATTGTTGGTTGCCCAGCAGTCTCTTTGGGTGCTACTGGACATGATACTGATGATTATCTAAATAGTGGAAATTCACCATGATCAACTAATCATGGGTATTTTTTATCACAATCTGTGATAAAATTGTAAATTTTCCCATCTTGTATTTTGACTAGACTAATTACTTTTTATTGAGACTTCATGGTGATCATGGTGGTTATGATACTTTGTTCAGTCCTCACATAAAGGACTGTGTAACTTATCTGCTGCTACAGCCTTCTTTCATGAATCCAGTGTCTTAATTCATACATATTTACAACACCTTTGGTTAAACTCTTGTTTCTGGTCTCTCACTGTTTTTGATCAGTCATTACTACTACTATTACTGTCTGTTGTTCAATACTTCTTTTTTTCACGATTGCTTAAAATGAATTCAAACTCGTGTCTTCCACAGTTTTTGCAAGTGTGTTTAACTTGCTGCACAGCTGTGCACCTACATGCATGGTTTCAACAATGGCATTAGCATCAGCACTGTCAAAATGAGGACGTTTTGATTATTCACAGTAGCAGCAGTAATGGCTCCTAACAGCGACACAGAAGTCTTCCCACAGGTCAAAGTTCATGATAATACACTTTCTACATTTTACTGTATGAAATTAACCTTGTCTTGCATCCACCATTTACCCTCCGTCTGTATATTGTATTCTGAACTATCAGCATCCACCTCATTCCCATGACAAAACGTTATCCTTCCTGCATTCCATCGTATATCATCTGACAAAACGCTGCAGAGTTCTGCTGTGTCACTCCGTCTCACTGCCTCAGGGCTGCAGCCTCCTCCCTGCCTTAGTAACAGATATATCTTTATTCAGAACTGGCCCTGTACAGGGGCAGGACATCAATCCGCTTTGTGTCTGCAGCCTCTGCCTCGCTCTGCTTCTTGCCTCTCTGGGTGGGGCCTGGTTATTGAATTGTCTGTGGCTTTGTTTTGGCTGGCAATCTCCTCTTTTTTTCCCTCTCTGCTCCAAAATCATGGCCCATTTATTCTAACCCAATTATTATTGAAGCCTGGCTGAGCAGAGTGATAGATGGTACTTTGTTAAAGCTCGGCTGCTGCTGACACACATGACACTGCTCCTACTGCTTCAGTTGCAGAGGCAGCGATTAGGCACACACACGCAGCAACACACACACACACACACACACACACACACACACAGAGTGCAGAAATTATACTAATTTACGAGGGATGACAATTTTATTAATTAACACAGCGTGTGAGGCAATAAAATAAGATGTGAACATGAATGGCCGGACTAATTGGGCAGTGAGTGTGAGGGAGGCTTTGTATTTTATTGTATGTGCTTTGTTTTGACACGGCTCATAAGTCACAACACAATGGGGACAAAAAACAATGTTTAACTGAGGAGAATTTATTTGTAAAGGAAAAATAGAGAAACAGCAAACCCCAGTCTCCAGTTGGATTTATTTTCCAACAGTACATTTCTAGTCCAATTGCTGATTAGTACCTTTAATCAGCCCATTTCTCTGAAGCGCTCATGATCACACCGCACATGTTGGAGAGATTGCTGGGCGGTATTAATCCCACTGGATGATCCTGTCTGCTCGTTAAACTCAAACAGACTGGAATCACAACACAATGACCTTCTCTTTACCTGGAGTGCTAACTAGCTCACTGTTACACTGCTGTCCATAATGAGGACATCACCTACTTGCAGTTTTGCAGCTGTCTCTGTCCTCTAATGAACCAGTGTGGAATGATTTGACCTGAACAAAGTCCTGTACCTTATACTTCTTAATGTAAAGCACAAAGATGGTGTTATTTTAGTTTTTATTATTTAGCAATGGCTGCCATGGGAAGACAAAAACCAACAATTAATCTATTCGACTGAAATTTACTGTCAGTTTTTACTGTTACTACTCTATACTGTATAGTTTACATTTGTGCCTAATGTTGTCAAGAAATGCATGCAATACCTGTAACATTTCATAATGAGAAAAAGTAGGGAGTGCTGCACTGGGTTAAGGCTCTGTGTAGCTAGATGTAAAAACATCAAGTGCTCCTCAAGGATGGGGCAAAGGGTCACTTAAAGGTTAAAAGACAACGACTGACCCGCTCACTCATTGTAAAAGTCCATAGTACAGGCAGGCAGTCCAAAAATGCATCCCAGGTGCTTTGACTGGAGCAAAAACTTCTTTATTAGTGCTAATTTATCAGCACTAATAAAGGAGTTTTTACTACAATTTATTAGTACTAATAAAGGATTGTTAACTACAGTCAAAGTGCCTCGGGTGCATCTTTGGACTGCCTGCCTGTGCTATGAACTTTTACACTAAGTGAGCTGGCCAGTTGTTGTTTTTTACCTATAACATCTCAGTTGGAGTATTTCTTCATTACAATGAACATGGGATGTGCAATTAATTCTGAAACAAATTTGCAATTTAATCTTCAGCTGTTATCATATAATCAAAAGTTCAGAACAAGAAAGTAGGGCTGAGACACATGCCATGTGTTTTACCACCTGGAAAAAGCAGATTGGGTGCTGAATGCTACTATTTTGCCCACTCTGTACTTTCAAGGGTATGGAGACAGGTTGCACCTAATGTTGCCAAGCAACCATAACCAGCACCGTATATTAGCTTACCTGGGCTAGAATTTTCGTTGTCGACAAATAATTGTCTTTTAGGGCCATTAGTCGACTACTCGCCCGCATGTTTACAATATTGATTTAATTATTAAATTATATATTTTGTGCGGGGCAACACAATGGTTTGAGTTGAAGGTGTGAGAAAGAATAGTATCAGTAACATTGTTAACACTGTGCTACATTACAGAGAGCTACAAAACCGTACTAATGAACCTTCATTAATATAGGCCTATATTTTATCTACAAGTGCACGTCACACACTGAGCGAGCCACCTGTTAACGACGCTGTCGGCAAAGCAGTAATGATTGTGCTAAGTGGCTAATGGGCATGTAGCTACTGACATGTTTCAGATGATATGTCATGTTTGTAGTCGACCAATGAAGATGAGTTTACATATCACCTTGGGTTCGTCCTTCACCTTCTTAAAATGATCCCACACTTTGGATTTCCAGCCCGGCATGTTATTAACTAGCCTGTGGAATAACCGCAGGTACCAGCACTGGAAATTAACGTGACTCCTGTCTGGCTGCTGAGTGTGGCCACTTCCTGTGTCTGTCCTTTCAAATTAAATTCCCATATGGTCCAGTCATCTAACAGTCATCTAACAGAGTTTCACATTTGTTTGTTTGTTTCACATGAGTTCTGAGCCGATCTTTGTCCAGGCGTTGTTTCCTAAGTGTGTATTAGACAGTTCTGGGCTCTCTGGGCATGCAGGAATACGCTTCATATTGCCTTCCAAATATTTTCAGTAAAGTCTAATATATAAATAATTATGGACTTGATATTATTATTATTAAAAAAAATGAAATGACCTTTAATGTGATCCTTGATTCTGGATTTAATTTTGATTTTACACTGTGCAGGTGCCTGACTGAATACATGGAGAAAGTTAGCAGGGGATGGCTGGACATGTACAGTAGGTGAATGAGGAGCAGGGTGGAAATATAATACAGAATAATTGGCTGGAAAACGATATTAACTGCATAAGCACGAATACCTCAATTATGAAGCAGCTAAAAATAGCAGAATTTAACTTATCATATTCAAAGCTCGTTAGAACAAAAGCTAGCTCACTTTCTCCATCTTTATTGACCACTATTCACCAGTCAGCTACTACAAGGACCGTTACACTCGATTGTGGTGTGCTAATTGTAAGCCTAATATTATCTCCTCCAAGGGCAGCGAGGGGTTATAGGAAGTCAGGGTGTAATGAACATATGGTCATCATAGCTTGTGAGCTAACTGTCTCCCAGCCCGCTCCAGAGTGAAGCTTACTCTCCTGGACTGGAGGAGAAGCGCTGCCTGCATGTCAATGAGCCCGATTCCCTGTTAACCGACTGAGCGCACAGGGTCTCTTGTCTCACACACACTAGCTGCCATCTGCACCCTGAATGGGCTGTTCTGAGGATGTGTGTGTGTGTGTGTATGTGTGCATGTGTGAGGGTGGAGGTGGGGGGGTGGTGAGACAGAGAGAGCTCTTCAGAGGATGGGCTGTAGTTAACCCCATGCACATGCCTGTCTTGCAGCCGGCTGCTTTGAGAAGCAGAGAGATCATTGAGAAAAAGATCTATTTTTAGACGTGAAACAGGGAGGGGATAAGCATGGGCGGTGTGCACGTGGATGCATATGTGTGTGTGCGTTTGATTCTATGGATGAGCATGATGCGTAGTGATAGTCTTTTCCAAAACAACGTAGCAGAAGAGGCACAAGCTATCTTAAACTTCACACGCAATCATATAAGCCACACATGACTCTGGGAGAGAAAAACACACACACACAAATCTGGATATCGTCCTATTGTGCCTGCAGCTAGGCCTGACAGCGGTGTTGGACTTACATCACACACACACACACACACACACACAGCCTCCCTAGCAACGGGACACGTGATGCTAGTATTGTATGCCCAACCTTTTCACGTTCTCTCTCTCTGTCTCTAATCCATGTCTTTCATCCTGACAGGTGCCAGCGGCTGGTGAACCAGGCTGCAGATTGATGATTAGAGTGGGCAGAATGGACACATGGACTGGTACCAATCTGAGGTCATGTAAAAGTCTGTTTGTCTGTTGCCGAGGAAGGTTTTAGTAATTGGGACTAAGGCTAAAAGTTCATCTTTAGCTCAGAGGCTAGTAGGTAATCATTGCAGTACACACAGTATAATCAAGGATTTTCATTATAATCCTATAGAAGAACATGTCGAAAGGAAGGTTTTTTATGTATGGGCTCGAGAAGTACTCACAAACCTGGGGGCCAGGACAAGAGTTGCAAGATAAACTTTGGGGGTCATGAGATAATTTTAACAGAAGAGTATGAAAAGTGCAACAGCGACTGTTGGCTAAACCCTGCTCCCAAATGGTGACTGACCAATCATAACCTTGCAACTGTAACTTTGCATGGCATGCCTGTCAAGCCTTGGTGTTCTCAACATGCTGAAACCATGTACATAAAAAGAGAACTGGATACTGTGTTGGATACAGGGCCTTGTTCATTTCCAATCATGTGCCTCAGTGGCACATGAAGCAAAAAAGAGTGTGGGGCCCATATAGCAGGCACACTGGAGAGTTACAGTAGCCAAGTGGCCAATTTCCAATTTACCCCTCCACTAACCTGAATGGGATAAATTGATGTAATCATGTGGCTCGTCTAGACTTTCCAGATGTTATCAGACTGAATGGATCAAATTGGAAACGGAAAAAAATGGAATGGAAAATAGTCTGAAACTGAAACGAGTCATTTGGCAGGGGGTTCTGATGCTCAAAAAAATGTATCCAGTGATTTACAGATGTCTCTTTGGCAATGTAAGTCTATGGGAAAGTCTTTTGGGGCCCCCTGGGGTCATGTGACAGACCCAGAAGTTGACCCAGCACTGTTCCTGAGGTCTTGGCCTAGACTGTGTGGATGGGGCTGTAGAGTGATGCTGGGCATGAGAAGAGTTTAAAAGGTTGTTTCTTATTTTTCTACTTTTCCCCAAACCTAACATAACAGCGCAAAATTGTAGGGAATGGATTAAGCATTGTGTTTGTTTGCTCTTACCTCAGCTTCTAACGCTGCCATGCCAACTAGCTTGCTACCTACAGTAATAGTGACCCAACGTTTCTTCCAAGCAATGGAGCAACTTACTACAGTTTTTTTAGGTATTACATGTTATGTTAGAAAAATCCATATTCAGGACATAAACTGCATGAGAGCATTGATGCTATTATATCAAAGTTGAGAGTAACAACAGTGGCTCCGTCCTGTTCTTTACTTGATTGGGCTATTACAATTCAACCAACCTAGTTACTTGAAAAAGTGTCAGGTGTCGCAACCACTTCAGTCAGCCCTTATTCTGAAAACCTTTTCTCTAAGGCCTGAGATATAGTTGCATTTAAACCACTTGTTTGCATAGACAATTGGCTGCGGCGTAAATGTAATTGCTCATATACTTACCTGTGTCTCCACATGAGAACTCACTCTGTACAGAACTAACAGATATGCGGGATGTAAATAAAAAACATGGCGACACTCAAGGAGGTTGCTATATTGATAATTCTGAGATCTTAGCAGAGAAAGTAAAAGCAGCACCACTGTCAATAGTATGTAAGTCTCTGAAGTCACATCATGTCACATCCAGGCCCACAGGAAGTGAGCTGGACTTTGAAGCTAATTTTCGTAGTGGCAAATGTGATGTTGTGTGGCCCAAAAAGACTTTTTCCCATTGACTTACATTGCAAAAGAGACACCTGTAAATCATTGGATACATTTTTTTGAGTGTCCTAACACCCACAAAATGACTAGTTTCCCTATCATAATTAGATCCATTCAGTCTGACAACACATGGAAAGTTTGGAAGAGCCAAGCAATTAAATCCTTTCATGCTGGTTGGACTGGCGTAAGTCTCTAGTGCGCTTGCTCTATGGGCCGCACAGTGCAGCAGCAGTGACAATACATCCATTGATCATCAGGGTAATTTCAAATGCAGCAGTTTAACTTTTTCACTTAATGCACTCACTGAGCAACTTTCATAATAATGAAAGGGGCTCCGCCTTAAACGCTTTATCCAGTTCTCTTTATACATCCATAGTCACTTCACCATACTGCCCCCACTGTTCATGTGCATATTGCACCTTGTGGACGCATTGCGATAATATCTAAGGAAGTGCACAACCAACGCTCCAAAAAGAAGTAGGCAAACAAGTATTAAAAACAAGTAAATAGCCTCAGTCTTTCAGCAACTAGCCACTGCTAATAAAAATCTGCTTTTGTCTGTGTATGAACCTTCAGAGCCACTGTTCAAAAATAATAAATTACGGTGCTAAATATTCCATTGCTACCATAGTAAAGTGCATATATACCATGCTTGAAGAACATGGACAAGTATAGCAACAGGAAGAAGTGAAGGCAAGGCTTTGCTCAGGGTCAATTACTGGAAAGTTTTAACTTTTAAGGTGTTTAGAAATTAATCAAATAACATATAGGGGGGAAAAACAGTTACAAATAGTCATTGCTCTCCCAAAAAGGTTGGGAGCCACAACCCAAAAGCATAGCTGAATTATTTGTGGTCTCTGCACCCGTATTGGAATATAAAATCACTGCTACGAGTGAGTACCATGTTTCAGTCTTCTACTTACACAGCCTAAAAAGCATCAAAGCTAATATGAGGTTATTTCCTACAACACACTGGTTGCGACTTTGAAGCCAAAGTGGAAACAAAGGCAATCATGTATGTACACACTGTCATTCACATTACCGTATTTTCATTTGCATGCATGCTTCACTCACACAAATACCCCTCCCCACAATCTTTACAGCTCCCTTCATGTAAAAAGGCATGTAAACATTAATGCTTTCAAACGGCAACACCTCCTTGGGTGTGTGATGTGACACAGCGTAACTTCTCCGAGACAGAACAAACACAAAGTGGTAACGCTGCAGCACAAGTCTTTCAACCACCCTCACAGTCATGATCGATTTCTCAGTCCAATCACGCAAACAAAGATATCAATCCTTTTTTGTAATAACTCAGAGGATCAATCCGCCCTCTCTGAATCCATTTCAAGTCATTCTCAGCCCTCATTCAACATTCCACCCCCTCCCCCTTCATCACCCAATCTCAGCACCACACCTCTCTTTCATCTGTGCACCGCGCAGCTCCGGCTTGTTTTCATTCCCTGCCCCCTTCAAAACAGTGTCCCCGGTCTCGACCTTTCCTACTGATTGTGCGCTGACCCTGCAAAAAAGCAAAGGCGTTCTTTCGGTTTTAATTATTCATGTGTGATGAGAGGCTCCGGCTTCTCTCCACTGCCAGCTAAGAAAAAAGTGCCTCTACAGTAAATGTATGTGTGTGTATGTGTGTGTCCATGTCCCTACTAAACCTTTATGTGTCAGTGTGTCTGTGTTTATTTGAAGCGTAAATCTGGATCCTTACAATTTAGGTCTAATCTCCACAGGTTTGACATCATTCCTATCTATAACTCTAAGGGATACTGCCAAAAAAAAACTAGAGAGGACAGGAAACACCAGCAGTCAGACACTTACACAGCTTTTAACTAAACCTCCAGTTAGCAAAACCTAACTGACCGACTGCAGTTAGCTGTAATGGATTGTTTGTGCAACAAGGGATTACTGACAGCAGACGTTGCGCTAGACTTTTTCGTCGCCGGTCATTTTGACTGACAGGGCCATAATAATCCAGTCATCATCTATTTTTGCCGGTCATTTTAATTTTAGTTTTTAAATGATAATAAAGATATTCAAAGACATTTAGTTTTCATTTGTTCGTTTTTAATAAATCCAACAAGCAAGTTATAAAGTGTGCATTAATAAGTACATGAACAAAAAGATAAACAGACATCCACACATCCATGCCATTAGGCTTCGCCCTGGACACACCGGACGGCACTAACGCGGCACTAACGCGTCACTAACGCGTCCGGTGTGTCCAGGATGTTATATAGTTATACCTGTAGGCTCAGTGACACAAAATTAAAATTGTAATGAAGTGATTAGGGTATTGAAAAATGTGTTCGGTTATGCACTGATGTGTTATTTTAAATTATAAACACGGTATTTTCTCCTCACGTTCCTCAGTGCGTGCTGTTATTTTATTTTGAAAATTGGTCGGATTCTCTCATCTTTTCTGTGTCCGACTTCCCGTCTGGTATGATCCGCTCAATCCAGCTTGACAGAAGCGCTCGCGGCTCCCGTGAAAAATAGACCAGACGCCGAACTGAAGCGCTGCCTCTACTCTGCGGGTGCTACGCTCTGCTCAGCGGCCTGTGTGGACAGTCAGATAGGTTAACATGGGTGCTGACTGAAAACTGCCTCCGCTGCTGGGCGCCGTGCTTCGGTTCCGCGTCCGGTGTGTCCAGGGCGTTATGTCAACAGCGCTACATGAAGCAGATGAATGACTTTTTCTCTGCAGTACTGTGCACTCCACCGCCAAGTGGGCAGGGGTGGTAATTACAACCGGTCAAAATGACCGACGGCCTTCAGATTTTCTGGTCATTGTTGTAAAAAAACGGTCAATGACCGAGAATATCCGGTTAACACGACCCCTGACTGACAGTGACAGTAATATGACTAAACTGTTGGTCGTTTACAACCTGTCTGATATGTTTGACCAATGTCTCTTGCCCCCTTGGAGCATTTTGTAGCAATGTCACTATGTTCCCAGATCTTAAAACAAAAACTCCAAAAATTTAAATACGTTTCTACAAGGCACAGCCATCCTTTAAAGGTCCAGTGTGTAAGATTTAATGGGATTTAGTGGCATCTAGCAGTGAGGATTGCAGATCGCAACCAGCTGAAATTGCTCCTGCTTAGAATTCCTTCAGTGTTCAGGAGGTTTTTTACCGTGACCCGAATTATGTGTAACGGTCTCTTGTTCTCGGAAACAAATGGACCTGGGCTGTCATTTATAAAAACATTATGTCGGTTTTTTTACCTAATGTTTCAGTCATGTGGTATTCAAGGTGATACTGTAGGCACTGCTGGCTTTTTGTAAATATATTTTTTGTAAATGTATTGTATTCCTGTGATGGAATTTGCACTGGTTTTGCTACATGTGTTATCACACGATCTGTTGGGCAACCACCATTGTTGTATATATATAGAGGTTTGTCTCCTTATCTTGCTTGTGTCTGATAAAGTGCTGGTGCCCAGAACGTCGCATGTGGTGAGCTGTTTCTGGTTTGTGGACCTGTTGTTGTACTTTTGTATTTGTTCTTCTGTCCAGCACCCAGGATTTATCATTTATGGATGTGCATGTAGTTCACGCTTCTTCAAAACTGTGTGTACGCCATTGCGCCATTTCCTTTTATAAATCCAAAATCATCTTGGAATTGTCTGCACATGAATCAGCCTTATATTCCGCCCTCTACACGCCCAAATTCAACCATAAATGGTCAATGCAAAGCACTTCATGAATCTTTTGAATCTGCTGATCAATGTTTTTTTACGGTTGTGAATCACGGCAACAGCTAAGTGTCATGGCAGTATTTACATGTTTACAGCAATCAGACTGATTGCTACACACCTTGCTGAGATAATTGTGACAATCAGTGTTATTTCCGATCATGGGATATCATTTGAAAATGGAAGTCTGACAGGTGACCACTATTTATTTATTTTATTTTGTTATGGCAAACTTGGCCTGCTTCATGAGTAGGACTCATAGTGAGAATATGGACTGTAATGATTGTGTGAAAGCTGTCACTGGCTTTATTTCCAGACTTTGCTCATTTACACAGTCCATGTGTGCAGGTGGTGGAGATGAAGATGGGTGAGGTGATTGGAAAAGCAGAGTGTGTGGCAGCACTAGGGTGTCTCCACTGCAGGCAAAGTCGTGTTCACAGCAGCGATTTTACACAAAATATCTGAAAAACACAGGTGTACTTGGTGATATATGTTTACAGTATTAGATCATATAATTGCAATTACTGCAATTACTTAATGCCATTTGATGTGCGCATTTCGACAGCTGCAGTGTGCTCCACAGCTGACCACGAGTGTCAGCAGTATACAGTCCGGCCCTCTGCTCTGTGCTCTGGGTAGGGAATGTGACAGTGAGACAGAGCTGATAAAATAATGAGCAGAAATCAATGTTGGGTGATAAGACTTGAGTTGGGTGATATTTTTTGCAAGTGAAAGGTGCTTAGGGAAAAGTTATGGCTCAGTAGCAGAGGCACACATAACACTGCAGGACTGAATGTTTACAACAAAGTGGATCTATAAGTTACATGTGATGTAAAGTAAATGTGTGAGAGGCATCATTATACAAATAATGATGTAAAACTGTAGACACATGGTGGTGCAACATGGAAGACTCTGTGGATGAGGTACTGCTACTTACATAGATATAAACGGCTCATTCTAAGGGAATGAAAGCACAACAATTCTTATTTTCAGGTCAATATACACGAAGGAAAACACACTTCTTATATTATATTCCACTGCTGCCAGTAGATTCCTCTAATCCCACACGCTTGACCTTTAGGTATGGGATATCTAACTCACAGGAAGATCTAATGTGCACTTTAATCACTGCATTCCAGTGCATTTGATCAGCATCATTAATATACAGTACAGTATACTGAAACATACACAGCCTCACAGAATGCTATACCTCCATTAAGCTGCTCCAACTTGTCCAAGTTTAAAGTGATTACTTTTCACACCAAGCAGCAAACTCGCTTCTTTCCCTGGTGACACTGCTGACAACTCCACATGACACCTCCAGGAGAAGCATGAATTTAAACTCCTTACAAATTTCACCATTAGGCTGACAAATGAAATGCAGGCTTTAAGTCGGCAGAGCGAGCCTCAAAAGCTGGTATGGAGTGGATGCAAGGAGATTATAGGGGGGCCTCATCTCACCAATACGGGGCAGAAATCACTGACAGTCAAGGCGATGCGGAGCGTCACGCTTCTGATGCATAAAGTCTGGAAGTTCATTACCCCGCATATCATCACTGAGCACACCAAGGACCCCGGAGCTCTCCGCATTCCTCTCGCTTCGGTCTCTCTCTCGTTTTTACACCCTCTCGTTCTCGTCGTCTCTCCCTCATTCGCTCTCTCGGTTGCTGAAGATGATGAAAGACTGGGGAGCACACAGTCATCATTATACACCTCAAACCCCTAAATGTGTCATGGTTGGGCCTGTCAGGCAGAATAATGGCCACTTACTCAGACTGCTAAAGCCATGTTGTGGTGCACTTACATGGACAGGAGCAGAAATACCATGAGCTAATTTGGTTAAAATTGTAGTTTAAATGCAAACACAATTTTCTAAAAAGGTAATCCCGAAGACAAACAGCTAACCACGTTAAAATTATACCTATATGTGCATTTGCATGTATGTGGGATTATAAAACAAAATCAAGGTGTTTAATCCCCGTCCAAAAGCACCTGCATGACACCATGACTCAGACCCTTCGCCTCCGCATTTCCATGGCGACACCCCTCCTCTCGCCAGGCGCCAGGGTCACCCACTCAGCCGAGCTCATTAGGGCTGTTGTCACGTTGGCCATGCCGCCCCTGGGTGCCTTTGAAGATGACACTGTGTGTATGTGTGTGTCACAGTGTGGATATCGCATGTGTGCCTGTGTGTCCTTGTGTGTGTAGGCAATGTGTGTGCACGTTTCTAAAGGTGTGTATATGTGTGTGTGTGTGTGTGTGAGGATAAACAGATACAGTGGGACAGCACTGTGTTCTTAGCAGTAGCTTGTTGTCTTATCTTCATGTCCAACCCCACATCTTTCATAAATAAGCAGAGATATGGGAGCTGTAGAGGGTGAGCTCCATCTCAGCACCACCCACCCCACTCCCACACACACACACACTCAACCCCTCCCCATAGGGCACACAAAGAGAAGCTTCTGAGGAAAGTTAAGTGAGATTGATTGGTTCAGATGATTTCAGAGCAGCTCTTGCCAAAGGGCAGCAGTGATAACAGCGCTGAGATGCTGACAAATGAAACCAACGACAACAAATGAGACAAATGAAAGCCAGAGCTCACAAAACAGGAAAAAAAGTTTAAGTTTGGAGGATTTAATTCTGTTTGTAATGAATTTATTTCTTTGTCATTCTCTCAGGGCTTCTCTCAACCTCTGGGGTCTTGTCTTTACTTATTAATCAGCTGTGACTTTGTCAGAGTGTGGCAGAACACTCAATAATAGATTGGGAGACGAGTCATGTGACTCACACACACACACACACACACACACACACACACACACACACACACACACACACACAAATAGAAAATGAACATGCAATCACACCAGCTGTTCAGAACAGAGAAGAATAAAGGGAATGGAAACAACCACCCAGTCTCTACTCTCACCAACATGAGATGAAATTACACAGAGGCTCCGGGGAGATGCACTTATTCTAACCTGTCCCCTGGCTCAGTCAACTGAGGTAATGCAGCAATCTGCAGAGTGAGACTGAGTGAGCAGTACCTCTCCTCATTCATCAATCATCCTCCTCCTCCTTCTTTTAATTATTTGGGATTTTGACAAACCATGTCTTCTCAGTCAAATGTCTTGACAATGATTTTTGGCTTGGCTTTAATTTCACTATTATTTACACTGCATATATAACACATTTCTATTAATTCTAAATCTAATACTATCACAATATATTGATTTGTATCTATAATTGCCTATTTTACTATGTATATATTTCTGAAAATTAATGAAAGTGCATTTCAGCAAACATGATGGAAGCCTTCATTAAGCAGAGTAGCTGCTGTGGAACTATTCAGGCAATAGCTGTGTCTCATCTCATGGTACGAAAATCAACCACACTAACAGAGGAGATACAAACAACAAATTCACATGACTATTTATTTTAGACGCATCAAATTAATAAACCCTACCCCCTTTAATTGCTATGTCTCTCAAACTATCTGTACCAGTGTAGTGAAATCTCAAAATTCTTACAAATCTCTCAAACATTGTGTCCTTGATTTTGATTATTGGTGTTTAGAATGAGGACTAACTACTACTTTTTGTCAAACATTACAGGTATACTAAGCAGAAATTGTTTATTACTGTTTGTAAATAGTAAAACAACAATAAAAGTGAAAAACAACTCCAGCTTTGTGCGGTCGTTTTGCCTCGCTATATTTGCGTTTTTGGCGCTGTGTCCACAGATTTCGTAACTTTTTCTATGGATGCATGCTGCTTACTAGGGCTAGGTATCAGTACTTGATAGTAAGGTATCAACCAAAGGGGCACCCAGTTGCTCAGCGGGTAGAGCAGGCATCCCATGTACAAAGGCAATCATTCTTTCGAATATATCCTACTGTCTCCCCATATGGTCCCTCACTACAAACAAAACCATTGAACCTATAGCAAGACTGTACAACTGAGCTTACAAGATCCATGGTAACCATCACACTCTCCCATTCTAACGCCCTGACTTATCAAAACTACATAAATAACCTAGACATTGAGCTCTATTTTCAGATCCTACACAACAACTCCAAACCCACACTTACTGCACTACTTCCAAGTCACAACACAAGACAGCAACACGTCACTAGATCAGTCTCGCATGCACTTATTCCTGTACCACCTTACAAAAACAATTGCGGTCGGAGATCATTTTGTCACACTTACACTAAGATCTGAAACGAGATCCCACACTACATTAGAGCAATACTCTCTTTTACACATTTCAAACACACATATAAACACTATCTGATGGAAGGACAGACCTGCAACCACTGATTTAAATCCCATATCCCATTTTACTCACTCCGTTAGAGTCTGCTACTCTGCAATGACTATGTAGCTGCCTACATTTTGTTGCTTTGCCTCTATTGAGTGTTTCTGTTTTTATTTTGTATTGTAATGTGTTTTTGTTGCATAACAGGAACCTGCAGAAAACCAGTTTTTAAGTCAGTCCAGGTTTAACTGTAACACACAGTGTTACTTTTAATTCCTTTCCTGTATAAATAAACAAATGAAAAATGTAAAAAGAAATGTCCTTGCCGCAGCAGTCGTAGGTTCAGTTCCAGTCTGTAACTCCTTGCTGCATGTCATCCCTCTCTCTCCCCCCTTCACACTTAAATACTGTCCTATCCAGTAAAGGTAAAAGCCAGAAAAAAAATCTTAAAGGTATCAAACAAAATAGCCCAGTACCGGGTAATTTAGAAACTTGTACAGTTAAACTGCACCTGCATTCGATTCATTTTGTACCAAGATCAAGAAAATAATGACCATTTGTCCGGTTTTACTTGCAGCCAATCACGACAAGCATCCTTTGATTTATTCTGACATGTCATTGGCCCACTACCGCAGCAGCTACATCCCACACAGTCTGTGGTGTGGTAAAGTTGAGAGTGGTATTTTACGCAGCTGAATGCTTCCTCTCACATGATAAGTATTGGATGAAGTAAGAAAAAAGGTGTCAAATGAAGTGCTCCTTTGGTATCGGTATCACTTAAAGGGATAGTGCACCCAAAAATGGAAATTCAGCCATTATCTACTCAGCCATATGCCGAGGGAGGCTCAGGTGAAGTTTCAGAGTTCGGATGAGCAGTATGGAGATATTTTGTGGTTTCAATTATATGTTTTTGGACGTTTGAATCTGCGGCACCGACAGTCTGCATTAGGTGGAGTTGTGTTGTGGCGGCTGCTAGAGTGTAAACTTCATCAAGAGCAATAAAGAGCAGGACAGAGCCGCTAATGTACACTGAGCTCTGATAATATCTCGGGCTGAGTTCCACACATTTGAGAAAGACTATACTGTGGATAAGCAAGTCATGAAGAGGGCCTGTTTTAGTAACTCCACATACTAATGTAGGTAGTAGTATTCAATGTGCTCCTTGCTATTGGAAGTAAAATCAGTAATATGTATGTGCAAGCTAGTTAACCAGTGATGCTAACTATTGTGCCTTACATAAGAGCAGATAAACAAATGTACATTTTCTATCTCTTGTTTTCTCTCTTGCAACACTTGAATTGTCACCATAGCTGGCTTTTTGCACATTACAGATGCACAAACTACAACTCCTATGGTTTGTTTCTTGTGTGTTCTCTGAACGAGGCAGACTGCGGCGGCCAGCCTCCAGAGTGGATTCGCTGTGACACTGTCTCTTCGAGGGCCTCATGAAGGGAGGCTCGGCTCCCCTCAGAATGGCCTGGGAGCTTGTCAGTGGGCTGGCTGTCAGCACACAGTCAGGCCGGGGACGTTTGATGTACCACATGAGAGGACAGATGGGAGGCAGGAGGAGATGGATGGCAGGGGGATAGAGAAGGAGGTAAGAACAGGTGAAAATAACACATGTGCCAGGGGAGGCCAATACGCCATTATGAGGTTTATAATTCCCTTTACGCCCGAGATTTTATGTACGACAGGTGGTGAAATCCAGGAAAGCGGCGCTGAAGTGCCAGAGGAATCGATTAATATTGAGACTGGTAGACACTGCCTTGTCTTCACTGTGTATGGGAAGACAAGCAGGCAGAAGTGAGGTTGCTAATTAGACAAGTATTGACTCGGATCAGCGTTTACTGCATAACCTTGCGGGTAGAAAGTCGGAAAAGGGAATGATTTACCAATTCAGGCTTGACAATGTCACGAACTCAAGACAATGGGGATATAGACAATCCAGCAAGCTCTAATAAGCCCTTCTTGCAAGCCAGGCTTTGTGATCACAAAAAAAAGCACAGAAGCCAGATTCCACTGGGTGCCAGAAAATTGTAAAACGTGTCATATTCCTCTATAATGGCATTATAACTTTCATTTAAAGTGCACCCTGAGAGTGACCACGGATACTGTAATTAAACGCTGCTATGTAGTAAAATTCAACATGCTCAAACTCATACTAATCATGACCTACATTTCAAAAGAAGCAGAGGCAAGCTGCTTCTTTTGTCTCAACCCTTTTCGGGTGAGGTATTACTGTTTCTGCTTCAATTACGTGGAGTCAAGAGAAAAATAATGGTCTTTTAGCACTTTAAAATGCCTGCATTCTTGGTGTCCTCATTATATGCACATAAATAGTCCGACTCACACAGCTGTATTCCAACATCATCACGGCACATGGAATATCACATTCACACCCTGCTGAGAGTCCCTTTATAATGCGCCTGTCTCTTGTTCTCTCATTTATTCAAGGTGCCATTCATCGTAATACAAGCAAAGCATACCGTCATGGCGACAAGGAGAATTTTGTCTGTGTTTTAAAACTGAAATCTACTTGCCACGTTAAACCCATTAGCACATGCGTGTATGTGTGTGATGTACACGGCGGATACTATCACCAAATGGAATGATTACCCATGTTTGCCGCAGTCCAGCACATAATCAGCTAACACACGCGGAGTGTAGGTGACTGGCCTCCGATCTCTGATGCTTTGGGAGCGCTCCAGCCACACTGGAGGCACTGCACCATTTGTTGCCCTAATTAAGAATTCATTGGCCACTAACGATGAGTTCTGACCTCCATTTCCTGCACCTTTGTCTCCCCCACGGCGTAGTAAATCAGCCTAGAGCGATAGGCTTGACACACACACGCAGACAGAATGATTGGTACACTGTGGCATGCAGCAGAAAGAGGAGGAGCTGGGAAAGGAGGAGGAAGGAGAAAAGATAGGAGGTAAGGCAGATAGAAAAGGTGGAAGGAGGAGATGAAGTAAAATGAAGAGAAAGAAGAGAAGAAAGGAAGAAGGAGGAGAAATGAGTTGGCCAGTCTCCAAAGCCAGCCCTATAAATATGCAGAGTAAGGCTAGCATTAATGTGGAGCCTTGGGGAACGCCTCAGGTACTGATAAACACATCCAACTGTCTGTCTGAGCTCTGTTATCTGTTGCACTGCACTGTACACACCACTGTTATCCCTGTGGGAGACAGGAACACCACTAATCTCCCCCTGAGGTGACACTTGCACCTCGGCAGATCCCCAGATGTTGGGATGCTGATCCCCGTTATTACTATTTTCATCATTGCATGCATCGACAGAGCTACAGGAGCTGTGATCTATGGATCTGCCTCCTGTTGTTTAATTATGCCTTCTTGTTGTCCTCAGATATTTCAGTCATCTGAGTCAGTAGGTGACAGAATTTGATTGACAGATGACAAATAGACCACCCAAAGGATTATAGGAAATTTATGTTATGTTTAATTTAAAGGGAAGTGTTGTTATTTTTCAGCTTGGGTCTTGATCCAATCAAGGGGGCAGATTTTGTTTTTCCTTTTTGTCTGACTTGAACAAGCATTTCAAGTTGTTAATGTAAAGTTAATTTAAAAAAAGTTTAAGGAGGCTCGCGCAGCTTGCACAAATAGAAAGCCAAAATTCTTTCTCTTCTGGCCGACCACAATGGGTCCTTATTTCAGACAAATATGCGCGGCAAGAGACAAATAATTGTTTGATCACGTTTGAATTGTGTCATGAATTACACATATGGTGTCTGCTGGTTTAAAAGCTAATTTTGCAAGTCAAGAAAGTTGCAGTTTGTCATAAAACTATTGAAGTATAAGACTAGACTATAAGACTAAACAAGTCACAAAAGTGACATCATGACTTTCTCCCTGCTGCCAGGAGTCACTGGATAAAACACATCAGGTAAGATAACCTTACATTTGTGGGGAACTGCCCATTGGTCCGACAGCCCATTGGTCTGACCATATTAAACCCATTGTTCCGAAGTCCGTTCCGAAATCATCATGATGCCTTGTGGTTAAGGTCTGGTTAGGTTTAGGCACAAAAACCACTTGGTTAGGGTCAGGAAAAGATCATGGTGTGGGTTAAAATGAAAAAGAAAGTGGCAAACACATAAGCTGTGAGCCTGCTCTGCCTCAAGCTTTTCCCAGCCGACCCAGAGCCGGTCGCGGCGCACCATCAAGGCAGAAATACGCCCGCCGGGATCCGTTCAGCACCACGGACCATCGGACTAATGGGATGTCGGACCAATGACATGGACCCCATTTGTGTGTGGAACATAGCTAAGTGTCCTAACTAGCTAGTTGGTGTAGGTGACATATATTGTGTGAGATGAGAGATGGAGTTCATAAAGGGGTCTAACACAAAACTAAATGGCAATAAGACAAACCTGCTGCACACTGCGACTTCCTTAACTTGCAAAATTATTTTCAAAATTGACAAACATATGTGTAATTCATGGCACAATTCAAACAGGCTCAAAAAACTATTTGTCTCCTGCTGCCGACTGCCACATATGTCATGGCGGGCACCAGAAGGACCTTGCCTTTCTATGTGCACTCATTTTGCTGAAGGCCGTGTCTCCTGATTCTCTAAAATTGAGGTTTTAAGTTAGGATGACCCAAAGTCAGAATGGCCACAATCATGAGAAAAACGCTTATACTGGATCTGGAAGTGCCACAAAGCCTCCCTGTTTTCCATGGACTGCTGCCTGTTTCCTTTTGGAGCCCATGTTAAACAACTGAACTTACGCTAAGCCCCGCCCCTTTCTGATGGTCTAACTGCACCCCCTGAAGAGATATTATCATATTTTTGGACAAATGAAACAGTGATTCCAGAGAGAAGCAGACAGAGGGGTCTACAGTCTGTGTTTGAAGGATATATCCAGGATGTCAAACTGACTCAGCAGCAACACCAGGTTAAAAAGACAAAGATAGTTAGAAGCTAAAGCCGAACTATAGGCTACAGATCACAGTGTAAAAGTGAACCACCACATCACTGCTGATCGCCACACAAGACAATGAATATAAAGGGAAACTTTGCTGATATTGAACCAGCTGTGTGGCATCACAGTGTGTGCAGATGAACGGTGTTTGGCTTTGCCTCCGCGGTGCTGCCAGCACCCAGACCTCCACTGCCGGATGGGCAATAAGAATAAGAATACAAATGTGATACTGGCATATAGTCTGAAAAATAACATCACTTCTCTAAACTTGAAAAAACTTCAGGTAACATTTAAGTGAAAAATCAAAAGCTCAACATGTAGTTAAGTTATATGTCACCTGAAAAGAATAGTTGACATTTTAGGAAATACACTTATAGGCTGTTAGCACCACAGGTAAATATAAAGCTTCGGTTTTGTATGGAATAAATAAACTAGTGAGCTTTAGAGGTGCTGGTACTGTCACCTGATTTATTAATGTCTGGACGGAGCCAGACTATGTGATTACCCTGGTTTTATGTCTTTACGCTAAGCTAGGCTAACTGGCAACTGCTTCATATTTACTGTACCATACAGATATGAATGTGGTATAAATCTTCCAATCTCACACTGACACAGTGAGCACTTCAGAGTGAACCCTAGCACTTCTAATATGCAGCATTATTCCTGCACTATTTAGATGAATTATCACTGTCTTTGTGTTTTTTCTATTGTTAGATGTGTAACTGCGCTCTGTGGATTTGTTTTCCTCTGCTCCTGTCACCTTCTACTCTCTACCTGGATTGGCGTCTATCGGGGATACTGCTCCTCTTATTGCTGCAGATGGCAGAAAACAAAGAGATATATCCTCAGCATAAGCACTTCCCACTGCCAGAACAATGTCAACTGATTTAAACCGCCACGGCTTTCCTGTCACCACAGGCAGGGCTGGGGCCAGGGCTGGATATGCTTGGCTGAATATGAGCAGGACAGATTGCTCATTCACGCAACACAACGACAAAGACAGATCCTTCAAAGTCCCTCACTTGCACGCGCACATCCAAATGCACCAACTGGCACGCAGACAAGCATCCTTTGCCACCGATGCAGTGCACACACACGCGCGCGCACACACACACACTGCTCGGCATGATAGATGGGAAAAGACACAAAGGTCAGCAGTCAGCAGGGCTTCACTTAGACAGGACTCGGGTTCTTTTACATCACCTTGACTTAGGAGATGGAGCTGACCCAAACCGATCTTTTCCACAGTCGTTGCACTGTAATATACAGTACAGGTCAGCAACTGTTTAAAAGGGCGAGAGCGCTTAGAGGCTTCCAGTATCCCCAGTGCTATTTAACCTGCGCTGTGCTGGCCACTGTCACGACCGGACTGTTTCTCATTTCCCCATCCTCTAGCATATGAAGAAAGGATCCCATGTGGTCGTGAATGACACGTGCATTTATCTTGTCCCCGTTTGCAGATCAGCTCTCCCGTCAGTGTGATGGTATATCTCCCCGAGAAGCTACCCTCCAGGGGAAGTGATATACAGAACATATTATTCACACACACACACACACACACACACACACTCACACACACTCACACACACAGGCGTGATTGCACAACTTGTCACAGAGATGGTGAGGTGACTGGTTGTCACACCCGTTGATGCTCGGCCTTCAATGTGCTGCAACCACGAAGCATGCGCTGCAAGCAAATTAAAGCGAAGAAAGACCCTGGAACCACTGTACATAAGAGCTACTATTTGTCGTATTAAGATAAGATACACCTTTATCTATCCCCAGTGGAGAAAACTGGTTGTTGCAGCACTACGAGGACAGAAATAAATACGGACTAGAAGGGCACTCAGAGAGCACAGACTCCCGCCAAAGCCAAATGCCCGATATCGCAATGTAAACAAAAGTGTATCTGACCCGTGATCCGTATCCACTCCAAAATGTAATGGGTTCGTCTTCGGCCCATGCTACATACTTCCACCAAGTTTTATAAAAATTTGCCCAGTAGTTTTTCTGTAATCAGACTGACAAATAGACTAACAGACAGACAAACCGAACCAAAACCATAACCTCCTTGGTGGAGATAATACTGTAAGCATACAAAGTAATGACAATGAATAATAGTAAATGGACCTGCACTTGTACAGCGCCTTTCTAGTCTTCCGAACACTCAAAGTGTTTTTTACATTACAAGTCACATTCACCCATTCATACACTGATAGCTGAGGCAAGGTGCCACCTGCTACCTGCAATTTGGGGTTCAGTTTCTTGCTCAAAGATGCGTTGACGTGCTGACTGGGGGAGCCGGGGATCAAACCACTGATCATCTGATTAGTGGACAGCCCAGCCACAGACGCCCCATACTAAGAGGTACATAAACTAACATGAGAATAGAATACAAATAGAAAGATTACAAGAGCATTTAGAGACAAAAAGACATGGTAAGGTGACAGATTAATATCTCATTCATTTACCGAATTGTCAAAATTAATAAAGATTCCAAGCGTAGTTACACTGTCTCATCATTAGTTGTCCAGTTGTCATTGGATGACCTTTAAGAATCCTGGCGCTGGATTCACATGAAGGAATAATAGAACCTGTTGCAGGGCAGATTGTGGTTAAGCTCCTCTTAAATAACTTTGTTTTCTCAGACACAATGACATGTAAGGTTGCAAGGATCTAATCATAGCTCCTTTAATTGTCCTGACCTTGGAACAAGACGTCAGAGGTTGGGAAAATGTACAAAGTCAACATGACAACCGGAAAAGATTGATGATGTTAGCGTGAGAATGGTCTTTGAGCTTAGCTGATAAAATACAGAAGAAAACTGATGTTGACAGACTTCCACATGACCAAATCATGTATTGTTTACAGTGGTTCTCTAAAGCCTGATCTGAGAGAATATTCAGTACTCATGTTCAAAAAATGAGAGCTGGTATTCTTCCTCTGGCCATTGAGATCAGACGATTCAACAGTATTCAGGAGGAAAACAGAATATGTGAGCTGTGTGATTTGGGTGAATTGGAAGGTGAGTCCCATTTTCTTTTATAATGTACAAACTACAATGACATAAGACAGCTTATATTCTAGGAAATGACTTATCTAAACTGACATTTTCTGGTGCTCAGATGACCAAAAGCAAGTACATTTGGTTAATTTTGATGTGCTTAAGTTGACCAATTTTGTTGCTAAAGCCTGAAAGAGACGGCAAGAACGTTGAATTAGTTGTCTTCCAAAATGATGTTCTGATTCTATATGATGCATTACTTTCCTTGAAATGCTGTCTTAATTATTGTTTGCTGGACTCTGATCCTGGCCTGCTCTGGATTTATGGTGTCTCGTAAATCCATGCGGACTGGGCATAATTGCTTGCATGACACAATAATAAAAAATCATTCATTCATTTAAATAATGTGAAGGGTGTAGTGTTGAACCCACAGTGAATTTTCAACCAACTCTGCAGTTTCAACTCTACGTCTCTAAGTATTTATAGTGTCTTTAAGCTCATTGTTTTGATTTAATTAAGTCTCGTCATCCTCATCTGCTACTGTTAATTAATCCACTGCACACAACCTGCCAAGCACCAAACAACAGACGGAGAACCATTCAGGCTAGCTGGTGAGCACAGTGAAGTATTTAGCAGCTATACTGCCAGATATATTACTCATAAATTGGTAGAGACCAAAACAGAGCTAAAAGGACATTACCATTGCAAACAATTGCCAATGCTCCATGTCTGCTTGATGTGTACCAGTTTGCCATTAAAAAAAGTATTGGTTAATTATTTGTCAATGTTGTGTTTCTAGCTCACTGCGCTGCCCCCAGGTGGACAAATAAATACTATATGCAGCTTTAATGTACAGGAAACTGATCAAAACATGACTTAACCTTGATTAAAATAACTTTCAATGACATTTAAATCTTTTGAAAACACTAAAAACAAAGCAATATTTTAGTTATGTGACAAGAATTAAACTTTAAATACAGACACAAGGATTAAGGCAGTAACTTTTCATGGGACAAAAAAACAAAAATGTGTGTTTTTCAAAGGATGAACTGGAGTTAATGGCCATGAAAACATGTTGTTCTACTTTATGCAAGTGCATAATGAACCCATGATCAAAGCTCATATTTTAGTGACATTGTTTCAGTAAAGGGTTGTTTTTTGATTAAATGGGCCAAGGCAGACTCACTGTGCTCACTCAGTGTGGGTTGGAATCTGGCTTGTTTTTGTGTCCCATGCCAATCTCCGCTAAATAAAGCACAAACACTGTGGCAAATTGTCTTTTCAAAACACGAGTTCACTGGAAAGCGAACTAACATTGTTGCTGCTTTGGTTTGTTTGTAGCTTAGTCTTTATCCTTGCGGTGGCAGGGGATGAGATAGCATGACTGAGCACGTGATCAGCACGGTGACTCTCACGAGAAACCGCACTTGACAGTTCCTTCCAGGACACATGGCGGGGACTATGAGTCTGATGGGCAATAAGCTTGGCAACCTGCAGCCTCAGGTTGGAAAAGAAGGCTTAAAGTAACAGGATTGGGGGAGTTTACCATCTGAAGAAGGGAAAGTAAAGTGGATTACACTGTAAATCATTCAAGATCTTTTTACCAGCTGTGGTGCTACCCGACATCTGCAACTTGATGCTCATTTGGCAGTGTTATGCAATATGGAAAACATACAGTTTGCATGTGAATTGACTGCATGAACATGCATGTGCTGGCTAGGTTCCCACCTTGCATCACTTACATTATGCATACCACACATGACACTACATCAAATCAAATCATCCACTCTGTCTACAGTACATACTATTGACAGTATCTTGTCTGTATGCATGTCATGTGGTACAATTATGTCAGCAGACGCAGCGGTTGCTTTGTTGTGGTCTACGAATTCCCATCAGCTGTTATATGCTGCTACATGTCAACTTAAACTTATCAGTTGGCAGTGAGAATTCACTGAAGTGTTGTTTCCCCAGCTGTGGATTAGCAAACAAGGGAGCAGAGATCGTCTCGGCCATGGCTGTCAGTGTGGCGAGATAGACAGTGTAATTAGCGCTTAGTGCCAGCATCCAGGGCAGATCCACTGACTGGTGGGAACCCACTGGGAGAGAGAGGAAGACGCTAGCAAAAGGGCTAGAGGCTGACTGACAGTGGAGAGGATGGGAGAGGGAAGGAGAAAGAGAGAGAAGCCAGCAATAATGAGTTGCAGCTCTGGGCTTCTGAGTTTTTCCTTCTCTTTCTCTTTCCTCCCCTCTTCCTCCTTGGCATTGCGTTGAGGGCCATGGGCCTCCAGTGCTGTGATGTCCCTTTTACTGCACATAAGTGTCTGTTTTGACTACATGGAGAGGCAGCGGGGACTTCCACTGAGGAACGTGTGCTACAATAACACCCATTTTTCTCATGTATTATGCATGTCCAGTCAGCATATTCATTCCAGATAATGGGAACGCAGCGAAAGGCTGCTCACATGGAAGCCTGTTTTGCATGTGCAGTCAATGCAGTTTAAGAGATTATGTTCAGCATGCCTATTAGAAGCCTGACGACAAATGATTCTAATTTAACCAAAAGCACAACCGTTTTTCATCTCTTTTTAATCGTGATTTAACAAGTCAGAGACAGGCAGCCAATGAGACGCACGCACCAGCAAAAGGAGGCATTTTGGATGTGTATGTGAAGCTGAAAGGATGATGATGATTATGGAAAACACAGCTAACAAAACACTGTATTTTGCACATTTTAATGAGTAAGATGCATCCTCTAGAGCAGGGGTGTCAAACATACGGCCTGTGGGACAGAACTGGCCCGCCAAAGGGTTCAATTCGGCCCATTAGATGACGAGACTAAGAGGTGCCGGGTTTCAGGAGCAAGCAACGCGTACTTCATGTACAATTCTGCTTCATAGGCTTTTCCACCCTGACCAGAATACAGTTCTCTGATATATCAATGAATACTTACTGTGACCATGTTTAAAGATATTGAACATTGTGCAAAATATAATCAATCAGCAGCTTCAGTTCAAAAGAATCTGTACCAGGAAATGTGTGGATAAATGCACATGTAATGACAGTGAGTGACTGAGACATACTGTTAAAACTGCACTTATTTTTCTCGAGACATCTCAGGCTGCTCATCTCTTTTGAGACATCTCAGGCTGCTCATCTCTTTTGTAAAAGGATGAACGTCTAAAGAATCTACTTGTATTTCTTCACACGAGGAAAAGGGAAAATATTGGTCCGGCCCATCTGAGATCAGCTGTATGTGGCCACGCCCCTGCTCTAGAGGACAGTGCCACCTTACAGACACTTTAAAGTGCAGTATATATAACACCATGGGTGATCCCCTATGTTATATGTAGGTCCCCCCAGAGAGTGGACACTGACTGACATGCTAATTCAGCATAATGAAAGGTCAGTGTGACAGGGACCCGCCCTCTCTCCCGGGAACACCATGACGAGCATTGCAGGCTGCTGCGTGCTTGTGACATGATGTACTGCTGTGCCATTAGGTGCACACATGTGGAGTGAAAGGTGCAGGAGATGTGTTTGTGTGTGTGTGTGTGTGTGTGAATGCATGTGCCCGTGACGAGCGGCAAGGTACGGCGTATGTGTGACAGAGGTGTGTGGTGGGTTTTTTTTAGGTGTGTTCCTGTTGGTGTTAGGCTGCTTAAACAGCACATCGTGATTAACCTGCAGGTCAGTCTGGTGGTATTAAGGCCATCACTCCAATCCCCACATATCCATCACAGGCTTGAAGGTCTGGATTTACAATGCTAGCCCCAGCCTGTCAGGTTAAGGCTGGGCTTCCACCGGGCAAGAAGCCCCTGTTTTTGGCTCTAACTTACAGCTTGTGGTGCTATTTGGCACAAAATTTATGGACCTCCTCTCTGCAATACTTCAATACTTAAGACTGATGAAAATCTGCGATCAATAAGCAAATAGGAACTGAAAGGGCAGTCGGGATCTTAATTCATTGGCATGTGAGACTGGGGTGAGCCGTGGTGTGATGGGAGTGTGGATCTAGGTGTTTCATCAATCCTACAGCTGGACACCAGCCGACCTGCTCCCATTTATACTGAAAACTAGAGCGCTACAGGTCTTTAACACCCAATCACTGTTTATTACATCTCACTCAGAAGCTAATAGGCTGGGCAACTCAGGGACTGGTAGATAAAGATAAATTAACACTAGAAACCAGGAGGTATAAATTGATAAATTCAGTTTTAAAAAAACAAAATAAACATATCTTAAAACCTATTAATAGAATGATTGGTTAAAGCTCTCGTACATCAATCATGTTATTAACCATTACAGTTTATCAGCAATTATAACCAAAGTGTTGCGTATTCAAAAGAATTTAAAGCTTATTTTTTAAGTGTCAGCTCCATATTAATGCTGCAAATGCAAACATTATAGAATGCAGTGAATCTATGTGTAAATCACGTTATAATTAAAACCAAGAGAAAATAACTTTTCTCGTACAGGAACTAGTAAAACATATTGAGAGGAGCCCCGACTGCACAGAGATGCTGCATATGAAACAGCTCAAATCTGCCTGTTTGTCAACAAGGAGAAGATTGATTAAATCAACAAATCACCGCTGTCAGAGGAGTGCAGGAGTCATGGTTACTAAATCAGAGCAGTTGAAGATTTATAACCGGGCTACAGTCTAATCCCCCTCATACTGGAAATCATACGCTTCTCTGGCACAGAAACGTCAGAGGTCTTGGGGAAACGGGGAACAAAATATGAGATAACACTGTGAATATAACGGATAAATAATACTGTATATATATATATGATCATCATATGTTGTTAAAAGTTTTATTTGGGGCACTGCTGAAAATTTGAGGATTTAAGCCACCAAAGTCAACTCAATTCATTTTTTTTTGTCATCTAATGACATGAGTTTTGTGACTTTCCAAAACAGACAATTCAACAATCTTGCTCACTGCATAGCTGCTTGGATGAAGGGTGTGAACTTCTCCCTAAAGCTTCCTTTCTTCATTCTTAACATCAACTAATTGCACCACATCTTGTGGCTACAAATGAGCCTAACACCAGGAGAGTGAGTGCTGTCTGAAAACGTTATGCTGAACAATTCAAAGAAACACAAATGACACAAAGTTCACAGAGAGAAATAAGGAAGGAAGTTAGATATAGCTATGACAACAGGCTAACTCCAAGAGCGGCCATTCAGAAAAGTAAGAAACCCTCTTGTCTTTGGATGTGGTTGAACCTCATTTTGTACAAATTCACCCGCTTTGAATGTTATCAGTTCATTAAATGGACGTTATCAGTGAATATCAGCCTCATGGATATGGGTTAGAAGGGGCCTGCTACAGCTACTAGTAGGGTCAGAACGCTGTTGTCAGCCCAGTAATTGGCCGTGTTAATTGTGCGGTGGTGCCATCAGTGGCCATGGTAATTTTGACAGGAGCAAATGAGGAAGTGAGGTGACATAATGTTGATGTAAAGAGCGAGAAGGTCGCCAACAGGAGGAAGTCAGGGTGGTGGATGGGTCAGACAAACAGGAGAATGGCCGTGCACCTTTGGAGGGGATTTATTTTGAGAGTGCTTGCTTCTTGCCTACGTGATTTCAGACAAACAGGAGACCAGGATTTGTGTTCCATGTTAAACCAAAAGTCAGTGTTGAGTTATTCAAACTGATGTATGATGTAAAAGTTTGTCACATTACATCAAAACCTTGTCACATATCAATGTTTGGTCATGGACCTTCCACATCAAGATACGATGTGAAAGGTACCCTGGGTGCATTGGTTGTTGGCGCTCTGGGATGCTGTGTCAAGTTATGCCTGTTGCATTGTCTTCCTTCCAAAAACACTTTTGTTTTAACAGGAAATTTACCATTTACATACTGTCTCTTTCAAATTGAGCGCACTACGTCAGTACATCAACACAAATTGACGTTTTTGTTTTTTTTTCCCCTCCAACTAACGCACGTGGTTGGGTTTAGGCAACAAAAACACATGGCTAAGTTCAGGAAAAAAGAAGAGAGTTTGGCTTTATAATCTTATGAGGTGCAAGCACCGCTCTCCCAGGTGAGAGTCGGTGTTTGTTAAACCCATCCACCATTGCTCCCACCCACCATACTTGGACTTTGGTCACTTTAACTTTTGTTCTTGTCACACCGTGTTTCCCCCTAATGCTGCCAAGCACCATTAGACTATAATGGTGGCCAGCCGTGTATCATGCCGACGTTAAAGGATGGGTATTTACGTCAGTGTCTGATGCCATAAGTCACTGCCCAAGCCTTTGAGGCTTACAACCACTGATAATGCCCATTCAATCAAATGATAACATTCCAAATGGGTGACAAATTTGAAGCGTACTGAAGTAAATGTCAAAACTAAAGATACAATATTTAAAATATACAACATTTACCTGACTATATTTACCAACTCCATCTTGATAATGAGAGCTTGATTTGAATGAAAAATCTGTCACCTGATCAAAGGTCTCGAAAAATCCTTTTTGTGTCCTCTGTGACATATCTGACATAACCACCAACATATATCCGATTCTAAAGCAAAATAATGCAAGGATGATTTACTTCATTCAGTGAAACATCGCCCATCCTTACCGTAACCGCTGTGATGTGACACATTTCATCCCCGCCATAGGTTTGATGTCCATAATCTCTGTCCTGGCTTGCAGCCCGATTCCTTTTATCGGAGAAGAGGGTGGAAAGAGGACAAGGTGTTTTTGTGTTTACTCAGTCATAGACCCACAATGCTTTAATCCACACTTTTTGAAGTGACAAATTGGCACAGGATAAGAAGGAGAGATTTGGACATAGCACAAGAAGCGCCATGCAAATCCTTCCACATGTGCACAGACCCTTTCAGCCTGAAAGCTAAAAGTAGCAAACACTTGAAATCAAATATGGTGCACACCCATGAGTTTGCGCATGACACTGTACATGTTTGCAAACCGATTAAGCGCTGGATATATTAAAAAGGCCCAAAATATGGTCTAAATTTTGATTCCCAACAACCCGAAGCTTCAGTTAGCCTTATTTGCACAGGGTGGGAAATTAATTACAGCTAAAACAAACAGTGACAAGATCAAATCCCTCAACACGTGACCGGTGGCTACAGGGGGAATTTGTGCGCTCTCTCTCTCCCCTCGTTATGGCTATAATTAATTAGCTGCTTCTGGAGATTGTCACAAATACATTTAGTGAAATTAATCTTTCTTTTTCTCTTTCCTCAAGGATAAAGCCAAAGTCTCTCAGGTGATTCCCCTCACTTGACCTTTCGTTACTGCCATGAAAAAAAAAAGTTAATAAGAGTGCACTCAAGTTCACTTTAATAGCCACGGGCAGATTTCTGCATCAGCTCTCAGTAACAATCCCACTACTATCACATCCATCTGGAAGCTCAGGAATCTCTGTTTTAATGTGGGGAGAAAGGCCTCAGAACGACATTAAGCTCCTCACATCAAAGAAAAAGAGTAAATGGTTTTCTGAGGGCTTTTCACTGTGGAGAGGGAGGAGAAGAGGCTGATAAAGCATGGCAGAACTGCATCGCAGACACTGAGATTGAGATATCGACCTAATAATGTACAAAGGAGCCCTTGATGTACATTCTCTCTCGGTCTGCCCCTATCTCCCTTCTTTTTTGTCTCTCTCTTCATTTCCGACTCCCACCGTTTCTTTTCCGCTCCCTGTCTCTTTTTTAAGGCCTGATTTCGCACCTCCCAGGAGGCTGGAGAAACTTCTGAAAGTATACTCATTTATCCCAATGAGTGGCTTTCAAACTCAGCTCATCCTTCAGGGACTGACACGATTCCAGAGTCCAAGGAGAAGAAGGGAGGGGAGAGACAGATGGACAGGGAGAAGAGTATTAAAAAAAAGGAAGTGAAGAGCCTGATGGAGTAGCAGAGGTATGAGAGAAAGAGAGCAAAGACGAATTGATGGGAGCCAGAGAGTCGTATGTGACTCACCTAGCTCAGCAGGAGAGCAGAGGAAGGACGAGCAGGTGATAAATACAGCAGGATGTCACCCCAGCGCCCTGGAAAGCTTTTCTTATGCACTTCCCCTCAATTCTGCAGAACTCCACACCATGGGAACAATACACTGGCCCGACGAGCCAAAATGCAAACTCACAACAAACCAACAGTTTATCTATTGTGCAGCATTGTGCAGAGTCATAAATTAAGAAAGAGCAGAGCATTTTTACTTCCACAGTACCGGTAAGTGTCCTCTATAGGCCTGCAGTGCACTCAGTGTCTGATTTGTTAGAAAAACCTACAACAATAGTTTTTAAGGCAGGAATTCAACAAGCAACTGGAAGCATTTCAAAAGAATCTTTGTCCACTCTGACAGTACGCTTTGCTGGAACAATCCTAAGATGATGTGACATAATAAATTGTTCTGTAGCTGGTATCCATTTGACAGAGGTTTGCTATTGCATTCAAACAATGAACAATGGGTCACAAGTCATTTCTAAAGCTTGGTTTGCAGTTCTGTTACTGGGCAATATTGTAGCTACACAGCTAGTGTGGGTACATCGAAGCTGACGTATGCCTTCTCAAAAATCTCTCTACACGTCTGAGCTACATATGCTACAGAGATACCACATGGTGACATTGAGTTCCTGATGTCAGGGCAGATTTTTATAGTAGAACAAGAGAGAAAGTTGACAAAAATATGTCTACCACAACCTTCTGTTCACTGGTGATTGCACAAAAAAAGCCCCATTTCCAGTGAGCACTACGGTTCAGTTCAGTTCAGTTCGGTACGCTTATTTTTCCATTTCCACTGTAAAAAGTTGTGGATGGTACCAATGGAACCATTCTGTACCGTCCCCATTTTTGGTCCCCCCTCTGTTGGGGTACCTAGCACACAGATCTGGTACTAAAAGGTGGAACGTTTACTTGTTATGTCGGAGTATGTATGTATAAGTTGACGATGTGAATCCATCAACACACCTTACATTTCAATGTGACAACTTTGACCATTACGCTTGAATGACATACACTTTTAGTAATGAGTGAATCTTCAATCAAGCGTATAAAACTGTATATTAATTTTGACTGGACTATTTCAACGGCATGTATTCTAATCCTCACCTGGAGAAAAAAGTATTGCGGACCACCATTCCTGTGGGTTTCCAGCAACACTGAACCCCTGCGCTTGCCTGAGAAAAACTAAACGCACAAACCCGCTACTTTTTAATATCCCATGGAGAGAGACTCTCACTGCAGCGGAGCAGTGAGTGACAACAACCCTGCCCACATTTAAGAGTACGGTTTGCAGGTGAAACGCTTAGCTGACCTAGGGTCCAGGTACCATGTCTGAAGGGTTACTTTTGGGTCCAAAGGTACCATATCGAAAGTGTCTGGTAGAAACTGGGCTAAATAGTCTCATATTTTTTATTGGGACGAGGCAAAGTGGGCTGCTATTGCGATGGCATTTCTCAGTGTGGCTGGTTTCCGACGAAATCTGCAGTTGAGGCATGCGCCGATCTCATCCTTTGAACTGCACGGCCATGATTATGAAGTAGGAAGGCAGGAGGGAAGGTCTTCTTGACATTGTTTCCAAAATATAACAACAGGCATAATGCAAAGGTCAGCTCCATGTAATGAGATTGAAATGTTGCAAGTGCACTTTTCTACATGGTAGCAACAACATAAATTTCAGGTAGATTACGGAAATGTACTCGGACACAGAGGAACATAATTAACAGTGGGGGACTTGAGGGAGAGGGGCAGTTGTACCAGTGTATTATACAAATCAACAGTACCTAATATGAAAATGCCTAGTGCATATCTTTGTTGCATAGAAGTGAGCCAACCCTGCCTTAAAAGCAAATGCAAATGCTAGATTTATATACACCCTTCATATGGATGCACATTGACTGCTAATATATTCCATATCTCACCTACACAACAGGACATGGTATTCATGTGTGACTTAATTAGTGATTGGTTATTCCTGTTGTCTACTACAGACAGGCGAGAAGGTACAGCTAATGAGCTTCCCACCCTCACACCAGGAGTCATCTGGGGAAAGATCAAAGCTCTGTCTCACACATACACACACACACACACACACACACACACCGCAAGGATTCACACGGATGTGCAGATGAGACAAGAACATGAGTTAAAAGAGGGGTGGCAATTAGATAGCTGCAGACCACCTTGAAACACCTGGTCAGAATCAATAATAGACTTAAGTCAGAAATATACTACAAATGAAGCTGGTGTGTGGTCTCACAACCGATATCAGAACGTTCCTGCCCCAGATGTGAAGGTGACACCAAGATGAATATATTCCTGGTAGCTCGGAAAGATGTCTATAATTGTGTATGTAGCAAGTGCCTGAATGTAATCTACCAAATCCTGCATGAAGCCAGTAAAACATCTACATTCAGATATATGTATTTAAGGTCTAACTTCACCACAACTATTACAGCCATTACCCCACATCTTTGTCCTTAATTTCACCAATGTATTGCAGTGAAACTTCCTCCAGTACGCTGGCATTTACACCCAGTGCCTTCTTCAACAGCCTTTGAGAACCCAGAGAATATGCATTCATTTTGGACTATACTGGAGGTTTTATGCAAACACACATACACACACACAGACACTCTGCGATAGCACTGTGGGTCACAGAATCCTGTTTCAACACATCAGCATAAAGCCAAATCTGGAAGTGGCACAGTTCTGACGTCAATTAATTATGCATGTGTTTTCATGGGATAATACGTCTCTTCTGGTGTCTTGCTGGATACTGATGTTGGGGTTTGTTGACTTGTGCCCTGCTCCTGAAAGTACAGGCCAGGTCAGTAGCTGCCCATGTGGGATGACAGGTTACCCTGCTGATGTCAGCCTTTTTTAGAGGTTACAGCGCGACAGGACTGGAAAGATTCTCTGCATCCGCCCGTTGACATGAAATATCTGCCGTGACACCCCGTTGAGAGGGGGGAGATTCCATAAAAAATTCTGCTGACACCTGCAGACGTCGACTTCTATTACTCAGCAGACATCAGCAAAGTCATTTTCTTTGGATAGTCTTCCAGTGTCACCTGTTTTGTCTGCTCTACTTGGTTCCTCACATTCCTTTTCCTTCCTCCTCCTTTCATAAAAAGAGGTGTAACAGGCTAAATTTAAAGATCTATTCAAAATACAGATATTTCCATGCCTTAGCAGGTCATTCATTTGCCGTCCTTTCTAGTCACAGCTATATGATTGTCAGTGTCTACCAGGGGTCTGGGTCTACCTTCCCTTTTGCCCTTTACTCCGCTGTTTTCAAGGATAAGGAAATTTTGCTCACTGTATTGCCTGACATTGGGTGGTCATGGGCCACCAGCTACCATCAATAATACTGACAACTGGTGTTTAGACTGCAACTCCACTGTCTTATAATGAATGACAGGAATGCCATGCAGTTTTGTGGCCACATCAGCTTTTTCTAGATGCTCCACACTCAGAGCAGACACATTTTCAGATTTATACTAACAATCAAATATATATGATACCCCAAAAATATATACTACAGCCAAGCGACTGGTTGAACAGCATCTGAAACCTCCTGACCTTTTCAATTATAGCAGAGGGCTATGTCTGACAGTTTTTGCAACTTTCTGAAACTGACAATCCCACATTAACAACCACTTTCTACAACAACTGGCCAGGTGTGCAAAGATGAAAAAGTATGGTTTGAACTCTCTAACAACAAGCTATTTCTGGCACTCTTTGTTTTTACAATTGAGTGCAATATCATGCATGCCTTAAAGGAAAGATAGACCAAAAGAGTCCACCTTGGTCAAACGACAAGTCATACAAGCTAGTTCTTTTCTGACATACCACAAAACCTGCTGCTTGATCAAAACCAAGCAGCAACGTCTGGGGCTTGAAGATGAAGCCTACATGGAAGAGCCAAAAACTGCAGTTCCTTAAATGGCCACTTGAGGCTGGCCCCAAAAGCAGTTCAATACCTATAGACCCTCATGTTAAAAAGCTTGACTTAACAGCTGAAATAAACATGTTTACAGCCTGGTACAAAAAACGGTTTTGGTCTCTATTGCTAATTTCCCTGTTAATTTCTCTATTGCTAATTTCCCTGTCCTTTACTTTGGGGCTTAAATTTCAAGGTTTAAAGTTACGCTTAATTATGTGCGTGGTTGCTTTGAGTGAAGACTGTCTGCAAGACATTGTCCATGAGTCAGATCCACCCCTTGCTCATAACCAGCTCCACCCTCTTGTCCAAAGATTGTGTCTCTTCTGGCTCCAAAAATCCAAGATGGCAATGGTCAAAATGTCGAACACGAGGCTTCAAAACAGGAATCCACAAATCAATGGGTGATGTTACAGTGGCTATATCAATTATTTTTACACAGTCTATGATCAAAACTCTACCCTCCATTGCATTTTTCAGCCTCTGAATGATTGCACATTACATGCTAGCACTTACTAATGTCTAATGTCCTTTAACAATGTCTTTAAGCGTTTGTATTCATCTGGTGAGCACTCTCATAGCTCATTGTTTGAAAGGAATGCCCTTAAAATGTTTGACAACATCATGCTCCTTTAGGGGTTGAATGCATGTATTTTAATAGCATCAGTTAAATGTAAATGTTTAAAGCCTGAAACTTGCCCTCTCTGTTTTGTAAATCTTCACATGAAGCATGCAGTGATTCATTGTAATATACCGTAGGTCACCCTCCAATAATACGGCACAAATGCAAATTTTGTTGAATCTGTTCAACTACTACACTTCTTCGTTAAATGTACTTCCTGGCCTCTCAAACCTATTTTCTTAGTTTTTTCTTGCAGCTGTAATATTATAATTTGACTCAAGGCTATAAAGTGTCAAAATGATTTACACTGGTGAGCAAAAGGTCATGAATCCATAATTAAATGACATTTCAGACTAACATGTGTTCCTCCAAGAACATGGTATTAACTGAAATAATAACTACAATCCCAACTCCACTACTAAAATGTTGATATTGACATGATCACATCAGTGTAACCCTCATATCACTGTCTTGACACTGATATGAAAACAGCTACTGTTAACGAAAATGGTAAGAAGGTATCCCTCCCTACAACAACCCTCCTGGTCTCAGCAACTGTTACTGTCTTAGACCGATCGTTTACTCCAATGCCTTTACAAGGAATTTCCAGATGTTGAATTTTTCATACTTGGCTGTTCAAATAAATCACATTCTAGAGTGAGGAGATAGGTAACTAGCTCAACACAGGAGAGTGTATCCAGGGGATCTAATTGCTCCCCACTGGACTTTAAGATCCTTCCATCTTTCTAAACATGTAACCTGACCTCTGGGGAAAGGATATGGAGAGGAAAAGACAGATGGATAGAAGGATGGATGACGGTATTCAGCACATGAGGAAATGATGTGTTGCTCTATATTTGTAAATTAAAGTATTTAAAGTAAGGGTACAGTGCCTCTTCACCGGGGGCCAGTTGCAACAGCTGTTCAAACTTTTATTACAGCTTTATACCTCTATATCTCTGTGGATATCTCTATGAAGATTCTCAGGCATCCAGGTGAGTTGCACTTGACTTAGCACTTCTAGATTTAAAAAGTAACCACAAAGTTGAAACAGGTTGAACTCATCAAAACAGATTTATTCGGAGAAATGAGTTGCTACTAATGTTTACACTCACTACCTGCCAGGTGCCTCTGTTTAGTAGCTGAGTGAGGTGCAAAACTAATGTTGGCTCCCCAATATTCAAACCCTTTAGATTGAAATAGAATACAAAATAAGAGCATATCTGACCCGACACTTAATCAGAATGCTGTTTAATAATGATATAAACTGGGATGACGTTAAATTACATTCACAAAAATAACACAACTCACCTTGAATTACAAAACCCAACGCCAATAAGATTAAAAACTATATAACCAATAATGTTGATTAGGTAAACAGGTAAGTGTTTTGCCTGCTTAACAGTTCCTCACAATCCTTTCCCTTCTTCCTTCTCTGATAAAAAGAGGTGACACAACAACTTTAAACATTACTCAAAAACACATATATTGCTATACTTCAGCATGTCATTCACTTGCTGTCCTGTCTGTTTGTTGCGGTCTGATTGTCAGTGTCTTCTTGCTCAACCTGCCACTTTGCACTTTTCTCCTCTGTTTTGAGGATGAGGAAATTTTACCCTCTGTCCTCAGTGTATTGCCTGACATTGGGTGGACATGGGTCACCAGCTCCCATCAATAATACTGACAACTGGTGTTTAGACGGAGACTCCACTGGATTATAATGAATGACACAAGTGTCATGTAGTTTTCTAGCCATGTCAGCAATGTAAGCACTTTTCTGGATGCTCCACACTCAGCAGACACATTTTCAGTTTTATACTAACAGTTAATTTATATTATAACCAACAAATATATACCATTGCCTAGCAACTGGTTGAAAAGCATCAAAACCACCCTTCACCTTCACTTTTCCAACACAGCAGAGGGCTGTAACACTCAGCATAAATCTAACAATTTGTTTGCTCAAACAGTTAAGTAAATATTATACCAAACAAATATGCTGCAGCCTATGAATTTAACCAAACAGTACTTCTGTAGCTCCAAAGGCACAGTTAGCATAATCCAATCCAGTCAGTAAATGTTGTGTATGTTTCTGCAGACCATAGATATGTTTATTTGCATGTTATTATGTAGCAGATATGTGGAAGCTTTACGTTTTTACAGTGCTGTGTTAATGTGTGGTCAGGTTTAGGCCAGGCAGCAACCTCCAGGGCTGACAAGTGACGCCAAAGCAGAAGTGCCAAAAACTGCAATTCAATGCCGGGCTACTTGGGGCTGACTCCAAAACAGAGCAAATCCCCATAGACTCCCATGTTAAAATGCCCAACTTTATAGCTAAAATAAACATGTTTACAACCTAGTGCAAAAAACGGTTTTGGTCTCTGTGGCTTATTTCATTATTCATGACAACTGTATGGGGGGTGAATTTTTTATAAAGATCCAGTTTAAATGTCACTTAAGCTCAAAGTTCTGCATAATTAAGGGCATGGCCACTTTGACTGACAGGCTGTCTGCTAGGCCTCACTGCAGACCACTCATCTTGACCTCCTTGTTGTAGGCCCAAAAACCTGGTTATTGTTGTTGGAAAAAGTTCATGTTCAGGATCAAAATAATCCATCTGGGGGGCACAGTCCCTGCTGGGAAAGCAGCGATATCTGTGGGCCTAGAAGTGGCTGGAAACACAGCAATTACTTGCTGAATCACACCTGGTTTTGTTGTTTGGTGGTCTTGAACAGGTGTCTGCAGCTTGGCAGGAATCTTACCTGGGTGTCATGACATCCACCATCCCCTCCACCTCCTGTTGAGTCATGCTCATGAACTTAATGTTCATTTTACCACCATAAGACATCTCCAATGTCATTTACATTGATTTGGCAGTGCATCCAACCAGCCTCACAACCACACAAGTCAGTTATGACGACAAACTGCTGTCAGGTGAGTATGACAAACATGCAGATATGCTTCACTTATGCTCTTTTTATCACCTTTCCTTAAAAAACCTATAAAACCACTCAGTCGTTTGTGCAGCACTTTGCATCGAGCACTTTGGCTGTTAAACACTACAGGAAACAGTGATGTCACCGCTAAATAAGACACAAATTACTCTTGCTGTTTCGGCTACACATATAGATAAAGCTGACACAGTAAAAATGGAATCAAACGTTTTCTATAAATCTGATTTTTGCAGTCAAGTCCTCGGCCGTTGGAAATGATTTGGATTCTTCATTGTTGGTTCAGAAACACAAACAGAGTCTGAAGAGTTCACTGGAGGCACCGGATCAATCACAGGAGAGGAAAGAAAACCCTCAGCAGGAAGTCTGGAGACACTTTCAAGTTTCTTTTACAGTTTGTGCAGAAATTCTTCAGTTGTGCAAACCAATAGTTGCATCTGCTATTTGGGTAGCTGGTCTCAGACGATCTTGCAGGTAAAGATGCTGGATGTGGAGGTCCTGAGCTGGTGTGGCTGTCTGTGATGTGTGGTTCCTGGGCTGGTTGGATGTACTGCCAAATTAACGGCAACATGTAGTCAGCATGCCAATGGCATGCTGCCTCAAAACTTGTGACATCTGTGACATTGTGTTGTGTGATAAAACTGCGCATTTTAGAGTGGCCTTTTATCGTGACCATGCCAAGGCACACCTGTGTAGTAATGATGCCGTTAAATCAGCATCTTAATATGTCACATCTGTCAGGTGGATGGATTATCTTGGAAAAGGAGAAGCGCTCACTCTTGATTTTAACAAATCTGCAACAAAATTTGAGAAAAATACATCTACTGAGTGCATGAAAAAAGTCTTAGCTCTTTAACTTAAACCTGTGAAAAATAGGAGCAAAAACCACACTGTTGCATTTAAATTTCTGTTCAGTATAGAAACATTGATATGCATATGCCGTACAAATGTAACATATTCATGGTTTGCAGACACTTAAAACGCCAACATGTTTCTGATGTCTGGGCTGCATAATGAGGTATTTCTCCTTCTAAACTGCATGAATCCAGCTATCATCATGTGTATGTATGTGTGTGTGTGTGCGTGTATGGTGAATGTCACATGGTTTGAGGTTTCATACTTGATACCACAAACATTCATTAATTCAACCTCGAGGGAGAATAAAATCAGTAAAGCAGAGGCCATTAAGAGGGCTCAAAATGGTGCATAATGGCTGCAGGGACGAGCTAACGCGCTGATTTAGCCTTTTCGTATCTAGATGTTGCTCGTTTATCTTTTTCAACTTTCTGACCGCTTTTGAAAATCCAACACGCCACAATTTTTCGTCTGTTTAAATGTTGCTGACTTTTTGTTTGGAGGTCAAGAGTCTTATATTGGGTGTCCTCTCCCACAATACAAAGATGAATCTCTTCTAAATTCAGTTTGCGCCCCTCTTTCTCTAACCTTAAAAAGTGTGTCACGGAGAGTCACATCCAGCTGCTGAAAGATCATCTGCCCTGCTGCCACTCTAAAAGCCAGAATAATTTATGTATAACATTAAATGTGAATATTTAGAGTCACTGCTGTTAGAATTCAACTGAGATTCAGGAGGTTGGAGGGTACAAGGTTAGTCAGGGTGACAAATACTCCCTCGACAGACAGCTAAAGGTCTGGAGATGCCATTTCACTTGTCTTAGACACCATCTGCTATTCCCCCAGCCACTGATCCTTTCTTTCACACTTATTCTCTGCTTTTCTGGGAAACATCACACTTCTGCACGTCTACTTTATGCTGCTTATTCTGTATGGATCCAAGTGTTTGCAGGAGAATCCGTCTTTCTGTGTTCTGTGGTTTGCATATCACAGTGCTCTTCCTCCTTTCTCTTTTGCTCCCAGCTTCATTTTAATCATGCCATGTCAAAAATATGAGGATTATGAGATTTGCATTGTTTCCACATGAAGCAGACTAGGGGGCTGTTTTTTAGATGCGTCCAAGTGATCGCTTTGTTCAAAACAAAAAAGCACGCATGCACATGCATACTCAAATCCAGACGTGCACACACACTGCACACATATTCATGTAGCTGTGCAGAATTAGGGAGTTTAAATACAAGGCAAGGCCCCGCGCTGGGATTTGAGAGGGGAAGATCCCAGCAGCAGACTCTCTGCTTTGTCCAGCTCAGCTCTCTACAGCACACATCATTAATAACTTCATAGAAGAGGAGAAAAGAACAACTGTTACTGCTTTTGATTTATGAGGGAGTCTCTGTGTTTAAGAGTGGATCCAGATTTTCGCAACACAGGCCCCGACCAGCGGTGAGTAAACCACAGTCCCTGGAGTGCGAAAGTCAAGGTTTGTTTTCAGAGAGGTCATCTTGTTCTGGATCAGGAGAGAGAGCAAGGGAAGGGGTGTGGTTTCCAGACTGACATAACATCTTGCTGTTTACCGTTCGACTCCTGGAAGGTACTTGTCCCTCCAGCGACTCTCTGTGCCTCTGTTGGTGCTATTTCAAGAGCAGCATGCCTTCGGTTAGATCAATACATACCCAGAGCAAACAGTGAGTACCTGGCATATACCCTTCCTACTGCAGTGCGGAGGGGAGGATGAAAGGTGTGCTAACGCCACAGTGTTCTGGGACATGCTGTTCGAAGCTATTCTCTCTGGCAGGGTGGTTTCCAGGTTTGGAGAGGCCGATGGGGCCGAGTCAGGCAGAGGCTTTAATGTTCAATAAACAGTGTGAGAGTTCTGTGAGTGAAGGTGATATTCATGAGGCACGGAAAGATTACCTAACTCAGGGGAGGGTGTGAAAAAAGCGCAGGGAGTTTCCCGAGGAAGGAGTAAAGATGATGAAGATCTTTCTTTTTTGACAGCGCAGGCAGGCAGGCCGTGTTTTCAACAACATTGTCGGCTCAGAATCAGCATTGGCACGCACACGGAAGTGAGGAAGGGGATGTCTGTCATGCCTTTACCAAGAACCTACCCGGGCCTGTCACCTATCTTCCCCATATAGGCTTCACAGGCTTAGAGTCAGAAAAATAAGAGAGCAAGTAAGAGGGACGGAAAGGGCAAGAGACAGAGAGATGAAAACATAAAGACAAAGGCAAAGGCAAAAACAGTGACTGAAGGGTATGAGCGCAGGAAAAAAAGAGAATAAAATAATGCAAAAGAAAAAAAGCCCTGAGTCATGCAAGAGTGGGTAGATAAAGCCAGTAAATGTACAAGCATCAGCACAAGTGCAAAGTTAGGAATTTCTGTTGTAGCAGCAATTAATAAGCACTATCTCTTTTGGGCATGTAGGAGGAAGAGATAAATCCTGATCAAGTTTTTTGGTGGTTCTGGTGGATTTGACAGCTCAAGAAAGGATCAGATTGAATCCTCTCATCAAACCTTATCATTAATTCACACATCAAACCGGAGCTCGCCCTGCGTTATCTCCGTGCATAATGAAAGTGCACCAGATTTGGCTTGGGGATCCTGTTTTCCATCTCCAGCAGATTTTTTTTTCTTCATCTACATCCTGGGAGGAGTAAAAGCTGGTGTTTAATTAGATTTTTTGGTATTATCGTGGCTCCTTCAGGGGAAACACCTGTGAGCTAGATGCCAGTTAATAATACAGTTAAGAGATATACAGATATAATGAGCTTAACAATTAACAAGCATATAATTAGGCTGAAAATAACACCCCTCTGTCTCTATTAAGAAACTGGTACTTGATGTAGCCAACACAGGACATAATAGAGGAGTGTTGATCTTACAGTGTTACACAGATTCACTATTATAATTCCTATTATTTCATAACTGAATGATTGAAATGTTTACTTAAGATCACCAGGACATGGCTGTTATTCTCTTATGCCTATTGTTATTGCTTGTATGTTTTTATCTGTGTTGAGACTACAGGTGTACATTAATACACGGGTACGTGTACATTGACATTTTAAAAAGGTCAGTGTTAATTAAAGTGAAAATTCAACACCTTTTCTGTGGATGTCCGGTCAGTGTTGATGGCAAATGTAGTCGATTGAAGCAATTAATTCCTCAGTGTGTGCAATACTGACCGAGAAAGCAGAGTTCACAGTTGCATCCAGCTGGGTCATTTGATGTTGACAGCAGGTGTTTTTGGACCGAACTGTTCCGGGGGTTCCCTGAGAGAAAAGTGCCCACTGGGGAGCTCCCCTGAGAACTACATACCTTCAAGGGCTTTTTTCTGTTTGCATTCGCACAGCTGATCGGAACGCTGGAGTGACGTACTGTAAATCAGAGTCCTGCACTGGGTCGGGAACCCGCGGGTACCCGACAGGTACTTTGCGGGTGTTTTTTAAAAAAAAACATTATTTCCCGGGTTCGGATCTGGGTGGAAAAAATAACATGCGGGTCGGATCGCGGGTTTTAGATAAACACATCAGTCATTAGTTCGGTAAACTACAGATAACTATCTTGGTCATTATTTACTCTCTGAGGATCGCCTCCGCTATTTCGCAACGGTCATTGGTTCAGCTGTTTACACGCGTTTCACCATCTAATTACACAATTTGTGACTGGACGACAGAATCAACATGGCTGCCACTGTCTAACAAGCGCTGCTTCCAAAACAGTACATAATTATTTAGGTATTTGAGAAATAAGTGGATAAAACGTACTACTATCACTTTATAATGTTTCTGAAGTGTTTCCCTGATGGATTACTTCTGTCCTCGATGGATTCTAAAAACACGTGATGGCTCGTGAGGGCTCGTAACTGCTGAACGTCGCTCTGGACAGAAAGCAAGTCTATTATTACACATGTAAAGTTCCTTTACATAGATTAAAAGTTTAAAAGCATTAAACGTAACAAACGAGTGCTTTTACACTTGTATGGGAGAAGAACACAGAGGGTTGATGATGGAGCTGAAGTCAGGTTTTTATTGTGAGAGCTGCTTCATTCAGGTTGTTGTTTACTCACTGGCACCTTAGATGTGGCGATATGCTGTTCAATATTCAGCCAATGTGATGCAAAATGATTACTTTAAATCTGGGTTACGGGTCGGACTGTGGGTTGCGTTTCAACGGGTCGGACCGGGTTGCAGTGCTAATTGGCCTGATGCGCGGGTTTGCGGTTCAGGTGCGAGTTTGTACGTTGCCGGGTCGGGGCGGGGCGGAGCAGATCTTGAAAACTGGACCCGTGCTGGACTCTGCTGTAAATCAGCCAGTGGTCAGTATAGCAAAGTTACTTTTGCTTTGATGAACCAAAATCGTGTTGTATTTCCATCGTCACATACATGCACAGTAAATCCTGGACTTCATTGTCGATCCATTTGCCTGTGTTTTCCTCCAAATTTTTTCTCATTACGAGCGTTTGTATTTTGTGCTGTCTGTTGTTTACACGACTAAGAGGTTTTTAAAAAATGGTGGTTGCCAGTGCTGCATTGGCTGTGCTCCACCAGTCAATATACACTTGACGTGTGACGTCTGGACCTATTATTGTACACTTTCGTCAGTCACGGTTCCTCTTGTCATCAGCTAAGATTGTTCTTAGTTCTTGCAGTGTTGACACTACAAAAATTAAAAGGTTCTTTGAATATGTACTCAGAACTATAAGTTAATCCACTCTGAAAAAACCTGGGGTCTCATTTATAAAACGATGCATAGGATTCATACTAAAAATGTATGGATGGACAAAATCCAAAAATGGCATGCGCCAAAAAATGTTCAACAATTTCTACAGTCAGGCTTCCACCCCATCATCTGCATCGCCAATTTCCAATCTCCAAACTGTACGTAAGCATGGGTCAAAGTTTCTCCCATCAAGTTTGTTTTTATAGATTACAACTTTTGCGTGGGAAGTGGCGTATGCCTCTTTCAGGCCTTGTTTTGTGCGTACGCAATGTTCATAAATGAGACCCCTGGTGATGTACTTGGAGGCAAGGAAGAATTAAAGGTTGGATTTCGCCTTTGGGTATCCATGTCTTTGTTCTCTCTGCTTGTATTGCAAACTAGCCACGTTTCCAACAACCAGAATGGCATCCCAAAATATCAGTGCAGTGCATTCAGATGTATTTACTCAAGACAGAGTATATGGCTGAAGAATGTAATCAGGAATCAAGACTGCAGAGAAGAGAGGCAGAGACTAGAGCCCTATGTGGGACTGTTTTCCACATCACTCTCCTTCCCACTCCCGCCTGATTTCTGACCGTTACGGCCCCCTCCGGCGGAGTGTGTTATCTATTCCCGCCTATAACAGCAGGGTGGGTGTCAGCTCCCGCCCACACCTGCAGATGTTTTGAACATACATGCCTGCACAACAGACCGATTATCAAAAGATTTAGTCTTCTTCCGTACCACAGGGAAAAAATGTAATTTTACTGTGTATTAAGAAAGATATGCATACCTGTCGGTAATAAGTGGCAAAATTATATTCTAGTGCGTAGTTACATTTATAATTCATCCATAATTACAGTTATTCTGGTGTCTCTGTGATTCAGTTTTATTTTATTATCTGTAATATTCCTGAGAAATTTCTCCAAATGTCCAGCTTGCCTTGCCTCTCTTTTGTATTTTAATGTCCTGCTTTTTTCATCTTTTCCACTTCACGTGCTGATGTCTCCATCCTACATGTTAATTAATCTCTGCACATTTTGTTTTTTTACCGCCTGCTCCCACCCATGGCAAAGATAAAACTGCCCGTTCTCTCAAGATTTGTGTTGGTCCCTCAGGACCTCAATCCCAATGCAGTCCTCTAGCTGAGATTGTGGATGTCATAGGTGTAAGAAGATATGACTAGCAGGGACTGTCCTGAGCTGCTGAGGACAAACAACGACTGGAAGTGTGTTTGCTCAAATTGCCCTGCACTGCCAACAGAAACTGAATCATTCTGCTACAATGAATTTTTGGCATGGGCAATTTCTGTTGGATGCTTTCACCAATGCTGGGACTGTATGTGCGTTACTATGCATAAAACTTTTACTCCTCACATGGACAGAGGTGCGTTGGACACCTTCTTCATGATCCCAAAATGAACTAAAATAGACAACCAAGACCAACAGGGCCAAGAGGGCAGATGACCACTGCAGCTTTCTCTGTCACTATGGCATGCGCTGAGAAATTTATTGCTTTAATCGATAACATTTACCATCAACACGGACTGGACACCCACATAAGAACTGGCAAATTTTCCTCAGATATGTATTGACCCCTATAAATACACAAAATTAAAAACACAGTGAAATAAAATGGTACCATTTTCAAGATGTAAAAGAACAATGCACTAGACTGTTGGCTGCTGGGTTGTAGTAACTAGCAAAGCGATATCACAATAGGCGGTTTTTGCCTGGATCTTAATCCGGAAAAAAAAAAATGTTTATATTTCCAAAATAGTGTGGTTGAGGTCTAATTTAGCAGCTGTGTATCACTCTACATTCTTGACGTCATACCCACGTTTGAGCGTTACAATTAAATGTTAAGGATGTGGGCATCTCGGCTTTACTTGTAAAGGCACGAGAGATGGGAAAAGGCAGATTGGAGAGGGGGGATGATGTGCAGCAGGGGGCCCAGGCCATGCTCGAACCCAGGCCGCTGCAGTAAGGACTCAGCCTTAATGGTATGTGTTCTACCCGTTGAGCTACTAACTAATATCGCCCACAGATTCTATTACATATATCATATTATCAAAGATAAAGATGCTCCAACTTCTGTTTCACTGTGACTTAAGTATGAGCACTGTACTGTATTTCATTCAGTTATGATATTTTAGCATATTTAGCAGGGAACCCTTGTCTCTAGCCTTTGACCCTGGACATGGCTGTATTGAAAAAAAAACATACAGCAAGCAGGGCTTTAAATTGGATTAAGGTGAACAGCTCTAAAATCTGATGTAATCCTCATGACATAAACAAGCCTGGGGGGATTTTGGGTGCAACAACTGTGACCTTTTAGCAGGTCACCTCAAAGGCCAGGCCGCTAAATACCCCACCGGTCTGTGGAATATCCCCCTCACCAGAACACATAATTCTCATATTCGCCTGCTGTAAACAGAACGATAGATACTCTGTCAGCACATTTGTCACTTCATGCTTTATTACAAGGTTAGCCGAAATGCCAGATGCTCTAGCTGTCATGGCATTCAGTTTTATGGCTACAGTGTAGCTTGCACGGAAAATGTCTCGTCCCCAGAAATGGACTTAACTCAGTATTTCATCTACATGCTCTCGGGAGTGGAGGCAAAGCACCGCAGATCAGTACCTTACCTGATAGAGCAAATGTCAAATAAATAAAAAGAGATTATAGCTCAGCCTTAAATCCATCGCAAATAATATCAATCAACTAAAGGCTCAGGGTCCATAGTGTGTTATAAATTAAAACGATAAACGTATTCAAGCAAGTTAGCATGAGTGGCAACAATGAAAGAGAATATGCTACAGCATCTTTTCTCCTTTAAGATGACTGCCACTTAGAAGTCATTAAAACATTTAAAGAAAGCTCTGACAAAAAGCAAGTAAGTGGACCTTGAGTTAAATTCAAGATTTTGTTTCTAAATGACTTTATGCTGCTTCAAAAAACACAATTACCACGTAATTGGTGCTTGATATATTAGAGTGTACAGCGTGGCAGCCTTTAAGCTCCATTAACCCTATATATAGATCCACAGCTCACTTTATAGGTCTTGTTGGCAGAATGCTTTCTATGAGGGCGATTTTTCAAGGGCCCTATCAATATCCAATGGCAGCGTAAGCTCTGAGGGCAGGGTAGTGAGTGATGAGCGCAGCGCTGTCATCATGCAGGGAAGGCTAATGGGAAAACAGTTCGTGTGCCTGCTCCTGCAATGCACATATGATTACAGATATGCGCTGCGAAGGAAGAGGCTGCATTAAATGACAGCTGATGACAAGAATATGAATTCTCTAGCTCTAAGGCATAGTATCAGTACCATAAATACTGTAATCTGCTGCCTGGTAGATTTTCGTGGAGGTGTAAAAGAGGAGATTGAGTTACAGTGACCTGCCTGTTTCCCTGACGTGGCCTACAGTATGTGGGAGGATATGGCGGTGGGTGAGGGAGACGAGTGCGTATAGAGTTGAAGGAGTCAAGGTTCCCCAGATGGGGGGCTGGATGGTATGGAGAAGCAGGCGTAATTAATCTCCAGATGGGTGAGGGGGCGTTGGGCAGCGGAGTGTCTGTGTCGTGCTTCTCTATGCTGGGGTGTTTCGTGATGGCGCCCCCCACACCCTCCTCACCCCGGGCCCCTGGGGCCATCCTTCATTCTTATTTATGAGCTTCCACATGGCCACTCAGCTCTGCTGTACCACCTCTGCATCGATCCCTCAAGGTCGACAAGGAGCTAAGCCGCTGCCGGTGAGCTGTATGCACGGACAGCTGTAAGAGGAGGGGTTGGTGTGTGTGTGTGTGTGTGTGTGCGGAGACTGTTGCGGCTTCCGACAGTATTTCCGTCTGTCCTGTTCAGGAGGGGGTATACCTTTGAGCAGCCATGCAGCAAAACCCCAGGGTGCCACACCCAGTCCTGCTGCAGAACCACATCAGGACAAGGTTTCCTCACAGGAAACAGAGACACGCCCTGCTGAACAGTACGCAGGATTCTTTAAAGCCTCCTGGAGACATACCTCTGTTGGAAAATCTGGTGTGTAACAGCTCTGTGAAAAGTGACACAGGGGAAGCATGAAATACAGAGTAACTCCTTCCAAAGGAGATTAAGATAAAAGTATATAATGGTCTTTTTGGATCATTTTAGTGTTGCCACACTTCTGTAAGTGCAAGTTCCAGCAAAGTACAGCAAAACCACAGGACCCTCAGGAATGCAAGATTTGGTATTAAAATCCTAAATAAGATGCATGCACTTAAGGGAAAACTGTGTAAGATTGAGGGGGATTTAGTGGCATTTAGCAGTGAGGATAACAGATTGCAAAGAGCTGAAACTTCTCCCACTAAGAATTTTTTTAGTGTTCACTGTTCAGGCCAAATTATCAAAAGAGGTCTCCTTCTCTCCAAACCAAATGGACCAGGTGATTTAAACCTGTAAAATCACTGAATAAAGCAGTTTCATGTTACAATTCAGCGCAATGCAAATGGGCTGCTAGCCCAGCACCTGCTAGTGTGTGGTCACCTTATTTCTGATCCTGAGGAGGTTTTTGCCTACGTTGAACTATTGGCAGAGGTCGTTTCCTCTCCAAAATAAACAGACCTGGATCTGGATAAAAGTGGCCACCCTCAGCAGTCAGATACGGGTCACGTTACAAACCAATCACAGCAGACAGATATCTTTCCCTTCTTCCATTAATATCAGTCTAAGTAAGCCTACACACTTACAAACAGTGTCTGGAAGAAGATCAGCTCTGCACTCAGGTAAATAGGGTATACAATGCTTGTTAAGGTTGCTTAGCAACCTCAGATGTAACCTGCTGCACAAAAAAGGCACAAGAGTAGCTCCCAGCGCCTGAACTAGCATTTTCCAGGCGGTTAAAGACGCGGCATGTGTACAGGCCCTAATTTCCAGGGCTGGTACCTGCGGTTATTCCACAGGCTAGTTAATAACATGTCGGGCAGGAAATCCAAAGTGTGGGATCATTTTGAGAAGGTGAAGGACGAACCCAAAGTGATATGTAAACTCATCTTCATTGGTCGACTACAAACATGACGTGTCATCTGAAACATGGAAGTAGCTACATGCCCATTAGCCCACAGCGTCATTAACGCTCAGTGTGTGACGTGCACTTGGAGATAAAATATAGGCCTATATTAATGAAGGTTCATTAGTACGGTTTTGTATTTCTCTGTAATGTAGCACAGTGTTAACAATGTTACTGATACTATTCTTTCTCACACCTTCAACTCAAACCATTGTGTTGCCCCGCACAAAATATATCATTTAATAATTAAATTAATATCGTAAACATGCAGGCGACCAGTCGACTAATGGCCCTAAATGAAGACTGTTGGTCAACAACGAAAATTCCTAGTCTGGGGCAGCCCTAGATTATACACTACAGAAAACACACTAATTATATAATATTCTGTTGCTGCCAATATATCTCCCTAAATCCTACACAAGAATCCTTAAAGCCCCTACAAGGAACTTTCATTTTGAGTTGATTTTGGCGACCCTGTGGACAAAAGCGGTAGTGTTTTGCCGAATGAAGCCTACATTTCCCATGAGCTCTAGCGCGTATTGTCATAAAGACGCTTACCTGGCTCACGCATGTGTTTGTTTTGCGGATGAATGAAACAACAAGACGGGAAAACTTTGCCCCCACTCCCAGCTCACCTCTGCCGCGCCCCAGCTCCACCTCTCTGGCGTAAGCGCCACCGCCGCCGGGGTAAACGCAAAGGTCAGCTGGTAAGGCTGAAGGCCTGTTTGGCGAGCACTTCCACAGCTTCATGGACTGAGTATGGAGCGGTGCCTCGCCTCTTTATTTCTCGGCACTCGCTGGACCCTGTCGATGACTGGCTGGTACCTGTCGTCGGCCCGGATGAGGTGTTCCAGCCCCACGGCCCCCACTCTCCTCATCCCCACTGGCGCAGGGTGAATCTGCGCAACCCGCGGCCTCTGTGTGTGGCTGCCCAGACAGCTGACGCCGTGGACCGGATGCTGCCAGGATTGGGCTGGTAAATGCTAGATTGCTAGTGAACAAAACGTTTATCCTGAAGGATTTCCTGACTTCCCGAGGATTGGATTTTCTCTGTGTGACTGAGACGTGGCTGACTGTTGGTGAGTCCAGTGCTTTTACCCGATGATTGCTGCTATTTTAACTCCCTGCGGACGTCGGGTCGAGGAGGAGGAATAGCGACTATTTATAAGAGTCACTATAAATGTAAGCAGCTAGGTAAGATGAAGTGTGCCGTCTGAGTGCTGTAAATTGCATCGTCCTGGAAGCGACCTGGTGCGGACCCGGAGACAGTTTCTTAAAGGTATGGATATACACTATATAGAAATAGCTTACCTTCACACCAATGGTCTCATTAGTTGTTGTAGGTCATGCACAGACATCAGCAGAAACGAGAGACTTTTGCATATCCAGTTAAAAGTTCCTTGTAGCGGCTTTAACCGACAGACACATACTCGAATCAGAGAATGGTAGAATAGTTACGACAGAAAATCAGTGTGCACAGGCCTGATGACCTTCGCCCCTCCCAGCTCAAGCTTTTCTACTTCTTACCACTCTATTTTCCATATGTCAGAGCAGCTGCAGCCTTGAGCCTGTTATATCCTTCTGTAACTCAAATGACTAATCTCCCAAAACTCGGCGCTTCTCAGCGTCTGCCACACATGCCCGCCTGGTACATAGTGACTTAAGCAGCAAAGTTTTCAGTCAAGCTGTGAGCAAAAGTCTGCAGCGTCATCCCTCCTCTAATGGAACTTTGTGGCCTTTGTGCATAAGTGAGCGGCTCAAGGTCAGAGGTTAGCAGAGAGGGCAGTGGGATTCAGGCTGGAGGGGAACAATGTCATCGCTGTATCCAGGCAGGGAGCTTCGAGCTGCGGGTAAGGAACTTCCTGCTCTCCCCTCGGGGGTTGACAGGCACTGGGTGGGTGTGTGACGCAGAGCTCATGAAACCCCCGCGGACTGAGGCGCTACATTTCACAATCTTACTCACGTTGCTCCGGAGCATCCCCTGTGACTGTCAATCTGTGAGTCACACCACAGTCAGTGGTGTTTCTATTTGTTTCCATTTGTCTCCGGTTTTGACTTTCATGAAGAGAGATGATCATCTGTTATTTCTCGTGGGACCTTTATCTAAATGAGGGAGGCTATCACAGCAATAACCATATGGGTCGCTGTCAATAAAACAACATTCAGCAGTAAAAACAGAGGGAAATGTGTTTTTGTAAAGACATGAGGAGGCAATAAGCACAGGCTACAAATATCCCTGACTCTTCACACCAAATAAGAATATAACACCTTCACACGTTTTTATATCCTGGTGTTTCTGTCTTTACTGTATGTACAACGATGTGGCCATTTCTTATATTTTCATTATGTTGCTTACTCATTTGATTTATGAAGCATCTTAACTGATATTGATATTCAATAGAAAACCATGCATTTGGTTAATAGTCTTAGGGCTTATGCGAGCATTGCTGTGTGGAACTGAATTATACTGTGTGTGGTACAGAAACAAAACCTTTCAATGAATTTGTCTGGTGGTTTGAGGAGTGGTAGAAACATACTGGCTGTTTATAGCTCCTCTTGGAAAATGTCCCCAGGCTTGTGTTTTTGGACTCAAATGTTGAGAGCTTTATTTTAACGAATAAATAAATGATGGGGTAAGGGAGAAAAGGGGCCAGGTTTTGTCTTTTGCTTTCACTGTGCCATAATTACGAGAGTGAAACAGCATCGGTATTGGCCGATATTGGCTTTAAAATGAAATATTGGAATTGGCAAACATGCTGATAATATCGGTATGTCATCGTTATCAGCCAATATAATATATTCATTAGAAATTGAGCTACTTAAGCTCTGATGCAGTCAGTCTATCTGCAGTCACCACTCTGTAGCCTTGCTCAATGTCCCACCCACAACACTAACTAATTGGTTAGATGTCACAAGAAATAGCCTATCCACACTGAAGGCTGCTGTGCTACAGATGGCATTGGCAGTTAACAGGCTAACCGGAGTGACATATTGCTTTTTCTTCGCGGTAAGACAATACCATACCGTCACAGCCTTACACTGGTGGCCATGGCTACCATACAAGGTGTCAGCTACTACTCAGTTAACCATTCACACACACTCACACACTGATATCACAGCTATCAATATCAGGGGCTGACTATCTTGCCAAGGAATACTTCGAAATGCGGACTCAGGGAGCTGGAGATTGAACCACAGACCTTCATAATATTAAACAACCCACTCGACCAATACATTCTCACTCCAACCTCGTCACATATCTGCGCTTGGCCCGAGACTTTCCACGTCAAAATAAGACGTGTAAGGTACCCTGGGCGCATTGGCTGCTGACGTTCTGGGACACGGTGTCAACTTCTGCCTGTTACATGTATCGTCTGTTTCAAAATACACTTCAGTTTCACAGGAAATGTTCAGTTTGCATACCGTCCCTGTCAGAATAAAGGCACTACATCGGTACAACACTGCAGGTTGATGCATTTTTCCTTCAACAACAAATGCATGTTGTTGTTTTGCCAACAGATGCACATGATTGGGTTTGGGCAGCAAAAGCACATGGTTGAGTTAAGGAAAAAAGAACAGGTTTGACTTTACATTCACACGGGAAGCGGATACCGGCCTCCAGGGTGAAAGTCTGTGGTTGCTGGACCCATCCAATAACCTCCCTGCCCCTCCCACTGGAAGTAACGCCCCATTATATTAGGTTGTTGTACTGCCGTGTCTCCACCTGATGCCACCATGCACCATTAATAACAGGGACAGGCCACGTATCATGCTAACATGAAAGAACAATTTTTTTTGTCTGTGACTGATGCCAGAAGTCACTGACCAAGCGCCAGTTTTCGACAACTTTGGATTGAGACCAGGTTGACTCCACCTCCTGAGCCACAGCTGTCCTCAAGCTAGTAGGAGCTTTGCTTTCAATCATTTTCGTGGGTAACTGCAGATGACATTTCGTTATACTTAATGACTGGCATTTGTTTATACTAACATAAGAATACAGTTAGTCATGGGCTCTTTATTGCCTTACATCTGTTTTTTTAATCATTCATAATGTACTGCACATTTTCCTTCACATAAACAGCATCTGTCCCTTGACGTACAAGCATAACATGTCACACAGGCTTTCAAATGTTTGCTGTGCTCTGACGTGGTTGTCATGGTGAGCTTAATTAAATGTGGCTAATTTAAGTCATTCCACAAAATTGCATTATTGTCCTGGTACACAATATGCTGTACGAGGCAAATGAAAAATGCATGGCACAAACACGTGAGGGAAAATCATCAACCTTGATACCGCCTCCATTCTTCTCTCCCTTCACCACAGTGCCAATGGGCCTTGAAGATGCCTCACCATCACTTATTAACTTCAGTGGCATGCTAATGATGTGGCCATTGCTTAATTCTATTTGCATCAGGAAAACTATCTAGCAGGCACACAAGCATGAATACCATTAGGGAGCAACTCATGAGACGCCGGCATGAAGGGCAATTCACTATGGAATGAGTTTGACGGGTGATGTGAAAAGAGCGTGCGCAATTTCTGACACAACAACACAACAGTATAATGTATTTGCTGACAGTGATTCAAATTTCTGTGCCTCATTTTGGCAACAGAACCTTGGTAGAAACAAAACTGTCACTTTACTGCCACCATAGTCTGACAACAACCCAGCCAGAGGAATAGAGTGGGTAAAACAGATGAATGGAGTTAATTTCAAAGGAACAGTATCAATTAGTCATCCAGTGTACATTATGAACATTATGAACATTAAATATTTGAAGAAAACATTCATGAAGCAGTCACAGGCTTCTGCATTTAACAACAGCAAAATGATATCAAAACATTTATTTACAAATTCTTAAACCTCCTACAGATTACATTTAATGTGACATGGATCTAATAAACTTGGATACAACATCAAGTTTGATGTATGCAGATTGTGCGACGACAGCGCCTACTGAATCGCAGGCTACGGCATATGATAGCTTCCCATTGTAAGTGCCGCATGGGTTATTACTTCTCAACTGTGAAGCACACCATAGAGGGTCACATTATTAAATAACCTACAGTTCTATGGACACTATGTACTGCAGTGTGTCTGTGTGTGTGTTTGCTAGCTGCTAGGTTGCTCAACTGGCAGCTGCAACTCTGTCGCTACTTCCCATGCTTTGTCCTTCTTCACACAATCATGCTATGAACTGGAGGACACATCATACAGGAGAGGCTTCTGCTGCCTCAACTCCACAAGGTTTTCCTCTTTGCTGGAACCCACACATTTCTTTTAGCACATTATGCCTCCATGGTGAGCTGCTTTCTGTTTGTTTGTTTGGGTTTAGCGCCAGTGCATTCATTCATGCTGCATTTCTATTGGTTGGTTAGTAGACGTAGATCGTCACACTTTGAGATGGTCCTCCAAATTTCTGACACTGTCAGTATTTTATTTCAGGCAAGAACGTGACAGCGGCCATCCTTGAACCTCTCTAAGAGAGGTTCTCTTACTGTGCAATGCAAGTCCACCTTTTTAGAACCACGACCAAAGATATCACCATGTCTCTCTATAGTTCTACCTTTGTGGACATGAAAGCTGCTGGTCTAACGATGCTTCCATCAGTTATATTGTTACTGTGTAACTTTGGTGTTTTAAAGGGTTAGTTTGAATTCAGTAAAGTCACACATTAACACTACACTACAATTAGACACTATCAATCGCGGCAGTGCCAGCAGCTGCCGTGATCAGTGGAGTAAAATGACTGTTTTTGTCAGTGGAGTCTGGCTTTGAAAAGAGTTTCACTTTCAGTTTGGTTTTAATTTAAAAAAAAAAAACATGCTTGGGAAGCACTGAGCACTTAACTGGATAAATGAGAGTTATGTGAGAATAAATTGATGTTTTGATATAGTTTTGCTATTGTTAAACGCAGACCCCTGTGACTTCAATTCATCAAAAATTTTCTCAGTTTTTGGATTCTTCGTTCACCATAAGCATGTGAAAAAAACAAAGTTTTCTTCACAAATTCAACGTAACACAGAGTGAATAACTGATATACAAATGGCATTTTTCAATCTGGACCCAATGTCGCTATGTGAATTGATCAAAGAAACTGATGTGAACAACAATATTTGAAATTGCTCAGTATTGAAGGAGCAGGCAGGCGTGGAACAAGCTGCAATGGAGGCACACAGGGCAATCAAACATCGTCACTGTATGTCCATTAAAAGTGATTATTTTTGATATAGAGCGGTTCAGATTGTTATTTTAAGTGTCTTAAGTGTCTCTTTACCTTTCACTTGATCCGGTCGGTTTGTTATTGCCTTGTTAAGCAGAAGTCTCCTTCTGAAACATCACAGGAAAACGACATGAGCGAGACTTGGAGAGAGTATAATAACTAGTAGTAGTAGAGTAGTTTATAGAAAATGTAATTAAGTGTTGTCTAAAAGATACTATCATGTGGATGAGGCTTTTGAATTTGACTGACACCCTATTTATGTGAGCCGGAGTATACAGATGAGGATGAAGTATTGCTCTCAGTCACAACTAAATTAAAGCTTACGGGGCAGGATTTGGCAATAGCCATGAGAAGCAACATCATTTTATGTAGTTGTGACAAAAAAGTCACAAACATGAACAATTTAAGATTTTAAAGCAGACATTTTGATGTTTTACTCAATAATTTCACAATTTATTTAGCTGCAATATATATTTTTCTATATACATACATTCAAATGATCATTTCCTTTGAAATGTCTTATTTATTTCTGTTTAAAAGAACTCTACAGAGGTTGGGTGTCATTTTCCTAAACTGCCTCTTACATGGTTCAGTACATTTTAGCGTCTGGCAGTCATTTATTTCACACATTACGAAATACGTCACTGTCTCGCCATTCATAAGTAATGAATGACCTGTCCAATCACACATAACCCTGTCCATGCATGTATTCAGTTACAGTAATATCTCCTCTCAGCACTATTCGACTGGATCACAATATGCCAGCAACCGAAATTGGCTTATGGAACCAATATGGCCGGCACAGTGCATGGTGAAGAGGCCGAGCTGAGCTTGAAAACAGCTTTGTGGGGGAAATTGAAGAATGCTGAGAATAAATGTTTGCTCTATAGGATGTACCGGCCACAGTGTGCTGTGTTGGTGAATAACTGATGAAGAGGAAGAAGGCCCTGTCCTGCTGAGCTTGTCAGCTTTGGACAGCTTTGTGTGTGTGTGTGTGTGTGTGTGTGTGTGTGTGTGTGTGTGTGTGTATGTGGGTGTGTGTATGCAGAGCTGACAGGATAGCTGGCCCAGTTGGATTTATACACAGGCAAATTTCAATGTCAACATTTTATAGGGAGTGAAATTATTTTTCTACATATTTGCAAAGATTTGTATAGTGAGAGCAGATTCCCTTTTCTATTTTACAAGAATTAACTGTCTCAGTTGTGAGTACTGAATTGCATTCACTTGTGTCTGTATTATGTACCATTCACAGCATAGGGTTGTTGCACATGTAGAGCACACAGACTCTACACATTTGCATGAATGCAAATTTTCAAGTGTTTATATTGTCAATACAATGTTAAACAATCTAAAAACAAGACTATATCACTGACATTGACCCTCACTAACCCTGTTTACTATCTTAACTCAGCATGTTTTCTCTGAGATTTACACAAAGTATGGCTGCAGCTGATTGCAGTGTCTTCAGTTTTGCAGGTATTTTTCTATAAACCAAAATGTTGGACAAATTAAAACGTTGACCTTTTGGTGCCACTAGACGAAAAGTCAAGGGATCACCTCAATTATTATAATTCATCCTGAAAAGGACAGGAGTGTCTTTACCAAATTCCCTGGAAATTCCTTCAAAACCTCAGATATGAAACCTCATTGTGGTGACAGAGGAAATGTCAGAGGATCATCAGAGTTCTTAGGATTCATCATCTGGGTACCATGAATGTCTGCAAAAAATATTATGGCAATACATCAAATATTTGTGGAGATATTTCAGTCAAGACAAAGCAGCAACCTCCACGGCTGAAAATTGAAGCCAACGCAGAAGTGCCATAAACTGCACTTCCTTGAATGGCCACTTGAGGTCGGTTCCAAAAGCAAGTCAGTCCCCATAGACCCCCATGCTAAAATGTCCAACGTTAGCATAAAGCACGAAGCAGAATTGGTCACTATAGCTTATTTCCCATTCATGACAACTGGAAGGGGTGTGTATCTTTATATAACCCAACCATTTAAATTATATTAAGACATAAAGTGATACATAATGAATGGCATAGCTGCTTTGAGCAACAGGCTGTCTGCTACGCATATGATACAGATCCGCCCAATGTTTCTGCCCAGCTCCACTCTCAAGTCCAAGTATTGTTACCTCTGGCTCCAACATCCAAGACGCTGACAGCCAAAATGCCAAATTCGAGGCTCTAAAACAAGAGTCCACAAATCAGTGTGCAATATCACGGTGGCTACGGCTATTATCAACATTGTAATCCATAGAGCCAAGACGTTAGCATGACTTAAATACCATACCTTAATGTAAATCACTATTAATATCAAAAACTGGACACCAAATTTTGAGATCCCCTGTCCTGAGTGAGTAGTCTTCATGGCATCACTAATGCAGCATGGAAAGAGAGAAAGAACTTCTCAAGTGCCAGTCAGGAGAGGTTGTAGCCACTTAAGTACTGCAATTTATACACTGAGTCTCTGGAAGCTTTTTACCGTATGCTCCAGATGCGTATGACAGATTCTCCAGAAATACTCTAAGCAACGATGTGTCAGACACTCACAGCAGACACACGGTGGTATGTCACTAATTCATCAGGGATTTAGTCTGCTGCTCCACCCACAGCACATAAAGCAAAGATGCCACGAAGTCAAGGACAACATCTCTGTAGTCTGTACCAGTAAGATGATTTCACAGATGCAAAGCTGACATGCACCAGCCCACAAAGAAGTTCTGAACAAAAACAGACAGATCTTCAAGGACATGTCACAATGTTGAGCTCTTTGTCATGTGCAAGAAGATTTTTTTTTTAAAAACCGGCTAAAACCCAAAACCACATCTACAAGGACAAACTCCAAACTTGCAGTGTGAATGTGTGTGTTTGCATACGTGCAGTATTCTGATGAGCCATGGAGGTGTCACCTGCTGCTGTGTGCGGCTGTGTTCCTCTGTGGTGTTGACAGGGAGAGGGGGGTTATGGGATAGGAGCGGCGACAGCGGTCTTTCAGACTGCAGCAGGTGCTGTCAGCCCACTGTGTTCCCTGTCTCCCCCTTCATCTTTCTCTCTTTCTCCCAACAAACTCCCTGTCTCTTTACTCCCCTAAGCTTCACCGTGCTCTCTAACAATTTCAGACTCCCCACCAACATGCATCACTAATTTACACATGTGAATAGCAACCCTATATATAGTAGGTTTGCAAATCATTGTGAGTGACTTGGGCACTTCTTTTTAAAGTTAACTAGGAGAGGAAAAGCAGCTGTATAATGTTATTTCAAATGTAGCCAGACAGCTGGAAGATTTATGGTATCATGACATCAAATCAAGCACAGGCATTTTCATGAGGGCCTAACAGATGGAAAGCCAGCCTGACCACATGTAACATGTTTAATATCACTGGATAAATGAACAAACATACCTAAGCCTGATTAATCTGCAAGTGTCACGCATATGAGTAAACACAGCATACAGGATGCATAAGCAGATCTACACACTACTTAAATATACAGCAAACACACCACAATTAGTGGAAGAACAACTGTATAAAGAATGATAGTAAGCTGACAGCTGTCAGTCAGTGCTTTATGCTCCACACAGGATTAGTCCGTGCATTAACAAACACCTAATTACCCTCAACTGCTTTTCATTCAGATTCTATGAATATTTAATGGAACGCAGTAATGAAATTGCAAAGAAGTGAATTCAGCAGCGAAGGGCTACATAACAATGCCCGGGCAAAACTGCAATTATTAAACGGCGCAGTAATTAAAACTTGGCGAAATTACTGACAGCAATAACAGTCACTGACAGTTGAGGGGTTTAAAACATGACGTACATGCCGTTCTTATCATAAATTTGTTTTGTAATTACATTCCTAAACTGCAGCATAAACACCAATAAACACTGAAACAACAAAGTGGTTGGTAAACACATCATTTATATGCTAAAACTCTGGGCTGGTCAGTGAGGCAGCTCTTGGTTAGAGAAAACTCTGCAAATTATTGAAGCTAATATCACACATTTGTATTGAAGACAGTGAAGCTGATGCTGGACGCTGCTCTCAGTGTGAGGCACCAATTAGTATTTTTTTTCTGGTGAAAACCAAAAAAAAAAAGACATCAGAGGGCTTGTTCCATGATTTTCAGCTGCGTGTTCACATGCATTGTCCTGGACAGGTATTGATCCACTGAGAAATGAAGAGGAAGAAAATCAATAGCTTTTACATGAATGCACATCAAGCAGTTTTAGTATGTGTGTGTGCAGGATGAGGGCCATAAGGGTAAAAAGCACAATAGCACCGCAAATGTACTCACCCCAACACATACTGTCAGTGTATGTATATACAAACATGACCACATGTCTAAATACAGGAGTATCCAAGCATATTGATAAACCACTTTTTTACATGTTCATGCAGGGAGAACAATAACACCAGTGGTTATCAGGGGCAGAATCAGTAACCTGTAACGTGCTCCTGCATCCATTACCTATGTAAGGCTGAGAAAGTTGGGCCGAGCTGGCCACACTCCACTGGAGAGATTTACGAGATCTTTGGACCAAAGCCAGGGATTTCATTTCTCTGGAGTATCAAGGCTGACAGTGGCTTAGGTTCCGAGTCATACACACATTAAAACCATCAAAATGCATCTCTCAGTTTCCGTCTCACACACTATCCCTGTCTTCTTCCTACCTTCCTTGCTGTCTCACTCTCCTCCCCTCCTCTCAGTGATTTGAGAGACATGCAGAGCAGTCACAGGCCTGTGACAGATTAGGTCTAAATGACCTGTCATTATATTTGACCAATGGCCAATCAGACCAGATAGAGACACGGACAGACAGGCAGACGCCTGCGTAGATCTAAATCTTCAAGCCAATGTGCCGCCATGGCAGAATAAACAGATCACTCAAACCACCCACTGTATCACCCATCAGCTGCAGGTCTTGATAAGGTTACTATGGCAGATGTTCATCACAGGTTTAAGGTCTTGCAGTGGTGATGTAAGGGTCTGCGGTCTCTTACTTCTTGGGATTAAAATGTTACATTCAGCCTCTCTACAATGTTTTCCTCTATATTCATGAGATCTGCTTTTGCTATATAGATGCTTTCAGGTTTTTTGTTAGGCACAGCCTTATTTATAACAATTTTTAAGATGTAATTTAAGAAATGATTGTCTCATCAGACTAATTCGTTACTAAGTTGTTGCTTTGTTACAACTGCATTAAAAATGACAAAATGCATTGAAATAAATGCATTTCATTAGCAGACTTGCTGACAAAGTAAAGTAACCTCTTGTGATTTGTTTGTGTAAAATTTAATTTGGTGAACTTTGACACACAGATTTGCACCAGTGACCCATAACAAGCTGTCTTGATGGTGCTTAAAAGGAAATTGAGGTTCAGAGAGTCCAAAATGGACGACGCTATCATAGCATAATAGCTGTGTTGCATCATCCGCAGTATAACCTTTCTCTACACTGCTCCACAAAACAGGAATGATTTGCAAATAGTAATGAGACAGGAGCTAATCTCTACAAACACTTCTTTCAAATAGAGAGTGTGAACCTTTTGTCCTGTTAGCAACTACGTTAACTATGCTTGCCTTCTTATGATCAGTATCTCTGTCTTGATAGCATTAAGCTGCAGGAAATTTTGTGACAGTGTTTGGTAGTTATTTGTTGGATCACAGCTTAAATAGATCCGAGTACCATCTGCATATAAATGGAAACTGATACTATGGCTGCATATACGATGGCCAAGATGGAGCATGTAAATTCAAAAGAGAATTGGACCCAGCACGGACCCCTGAGGCACCCCACTGTTGCACCAGACCTGGCATCGGCACTACCCACACAAAAACACCTGTCTGTTAGGTATGCCATTGATACCTGTCCAGGTGTGGAGACGAGCCAAAAGGATGTCATGGTAAGTGGTGTCGAATGCAGCACTTAAATCAAGGAGGACAAGAATGGATTTAAGGGACAGCATAGGTTGATATCAACAAATCATTTAAAACCTTGTTTCAGTGCAGTGTTTTTTTCTAAAAACCAGACTGAAATATTGCAAAGATATTATTGTCATTAATAAAAGCTAGCAGTTGATCCACTACAATTCTTTCTGAAACCTTTGCAAGAATGGGAGCTTAAAAACTGACCTAAAATTATTAAAATCAGAGGACTCAAGAGATGTTTTTTTTCATTGATAATTCATACTTCTCCCATGTGCCAAGCGTACAGAAGAATAATGATTCTTAGTTTCAGGTGATTATACACCAATGAAAAACATAGTTAACAATGTATTCAATTTCTCCCAATATATACCCCTAAATCCCAGACAGTAGACCTTGAGTTAAGGTGTCTGGAGCTGGGTAGCACCAACTTGTGGTGAAGGCATGTGCACAGCCTCAGCCAACAAAGTGACACATCAAAAGCCCCTCTGAGTTACAGTAATCAGGAGAATGCCTCAAATCTGCCAGAGTGCAAGGCAGTGAGTAATTAAGCCTCTCTGGCATGGCAAATGGGTGGACAAACGTTTGATTTCACTAATTCCTTCTCTCTTTGTCAGTGTAAACTTGTCAAAGTACACCGTGTGCGTTTGTGTGTGTGTTCACCTCTTTTCCCTCCTGTGGAATTATACTATCTGCAGCTGTATATTTAATAGCATAAAAGTGTAATCGTTCTCTTGTGTTTGAGTGCACTGGGTTAGTCATTGCAGTCATATTCATGTCTTACACACATACACACATACAGCTGTCAGTGCAGGGTGTCTTGCAGTTGGAACAGAGGCTGTCATAGAGAGCCAATGTCAAAGCAGAGCTGAAGTCACAGTTGAACCTGAAGGCATAACCAAAGTCCATATCAATTCTCCTTCCTCCCTGTTCTCCATCTCTTCGTTCCCTCCTTTTCTTCTATGGTAAGAAAATAAAGCTCGGCTGGACTCATGCGGCCCTTTCTGTTTTTCAGATCATAAGAGATTGGTGTCAGTGTCTTTCTAAATAACCATTTTAAGACGCAGTCGGTCTGATCGAGATGTGACAGAAGGGACCAGCGGTGAATGTTTGTGGGGGGATTGAAATCTTTTCCTTGTATGACACGTGTCTAGAAACCCATGACCCCCCACAGCCCTGTGCTTACAGGCACATTAGTCACTGTAGGCACATAAAGCCTGTCTTGCCTCTGCTTTGTCAGCTTGGGGAGTTGGATTACATCACATCTGAATCAGAGTATTCTTCTCTGACCTTCTTTGGCATCAAAATCAACTGAACAAGAGGAGCTCAAATACTGTAGGTATGTCTCGAAGAAAGGAGCACTTTAATGATACCTTCATTTGTTCTTTTATTTTTACCTGTTTCTGGTTTGTTTTTGAATTCCCCTGAGGACAAATATAATGTTGCTTTTGTGCATATATATGCCAGTATTTGTTACTGTCTTATTATCCCTACCTACACTACTCTTTCTTCCTCTTCAGATATGCTGTCTTCCCTTCCCAGATTTGGCTTTGCTGGGATTTTGAACACTCATTATTCGGTTTTGATTTCTGACACAATTTGCATGAACATAAACATCAAGCCCACATTCTGGGATGAAAGTCATCCTTTTTGCATTTTACCATCAGCACACCGAAAAAAATCAGTCGACGAGGTAAAAAAAAAAAAAAAGTGGAACCACACATACAACTTTCATCTTCCTACAACTTTGAAACCTAGTCAGAAATTAATTGATGAATACCATATTCTTACCAGTAATGTTTTTCCATATTTTTCTGTAATGTTACACACGTCAGCCGGTTAGCAGCCTGTTAACTAAGCTAACACACTCTCATAATCCACATAATCCACCACAAAAGTTAAAATTTTTTAACATACTTGAGGCAAATTCCAGACCAAAATTTTACAGAGGGGAGCAGTTTCGCAGGCACATGGGATATTACGGAGATTCCCATAGGAATGAATGGACTTCTGGATGCCTTGTTGTTGTACGCATGCGTAAGTGGAAACAAGGCGTTGGTCTTATACAGTTCAAAACTTTACATAGACTCTATTATTCCAAGGAAAAGCTACATAGCTTTTTAATGATGTTTCACCTGTCTGCAACCACTGAAAATCTACAATAAGCACTTCAGCACATGTATTCTGGTCATGCAGTAAGCCATCCTTGGAGCGACTAGCTCCTTATCCTCTCCAATGAAGTGGCAAAGACATCACATCTGGAGAGACTGAGATTCGATAATGAGGACAGAGGTGTCGTATTTGCTAAGATATGGGACCCTGTACTGAAATTCTTTCAGGGTGATGGCTAATGTAATAATATTTTTTAGATGAAGCACCTTGCTGTGTATATTTCTCCTTCTCTGTATACGTACTAACAACTCGCCAGTTTTCTAGACTACCGCTCATTTCCATGTCAAGTTAGTGGAGTGGGTGCTGGGGCGCCCCTATTATCACGTTTCAACCAGCAGCAGAAAGGAAAGGCGGATCCTGGCAGTTGTGGGTTGAACGGGGGTCACAGACAGGAATACGGCGGAGGCTCATAGTGCTCTGTGGCGCAAAGTAACGGCTTACTGGCAACAGAGAAGTCCGACTCCAGGTCCAGTAATTTCCTCTTTCGTTGGAGTCATGACTGCCCAATAATACCTGGACAACCGAGCCGTGGCGGCACACAGGTATGTGGCTTGTCAGAGGAGAAACAAGCCGTGGGCGCCGAGGGATGGTTTGCCCAGGGCGTAAAACTAGCCAGGACCGCCTCTGACTGTGACTGTAGCCACTGTTACATTTGATGTGCGATGCCTGCTGGCTTTGTTTTTCCTATGTTTTTTCTATGCTCTAAATTACAATAAACATATATATTAAATGAAACTGTATGTTAACATTAGGGAAATGTGTAATTTCCCCCTGATTGTGGATCAGATTCCAGCCTGCATCATGTCTTGTTGTGAAGATCTTTGCTTAGACGCTTTTACTGGTGATTTGCAATGATGGTTTCAATGATGGCGCTGAGATTTCATGATGTGGAGGAGCCGGAAACATTGACCAATTAGAGAAGACTGGGCCTTTTCAGAGGGGGGCCTCAAAGAGACGGGCGCTAAACAGTGTCCTCAGCCCAGTTCAGACCAGTTATTTGTGAAGAGACAAAACTGTTTTAGAACGTTGCACAGAAAAGTTGCAGTGGTGTAAACTGGATGGTCTGAGCTCAATTTAAGCTGGCTGATGGTGTCACCTGCAACTCCGCTGGTCAAATCGCCGGCAGCTGGTTTAAGAACGTAAGGCACGTTGCCTGTTTCAACAACCAGTCGGCTTGTCGTGAAGTCTGCTGGTCAAGGCAAAATGGCCGCAGACAGAGTGTTCACTTGCTGCAGCAGGTGCCTTCTTGTTTCCATCCTCACGTGTGCTGGTGTCGGATGTTGGGTCGCTGCTGCTGCTTGCTGTATGTGTTTATGCCACACACATTATCATTGACTAACTAATTGGTGCTGCTTACTTATATTATTGTAGTGTATTTGTTATGAATACAGTCCATCTGATGCTCCTTTTCTTCATGTTTTTTTACTCTTTCATCACTACTACAAGCCAGTATTTCACGGTCACTGTCTTCATTCATATTTTAAGAAGCTACTAATTATATTCAGACACAAAATAAGCCTGAAAAGCTGGAAATCAGAAAAGATGTACAGAGAGTTGTTGCATAGAGATGAAACACCATCTCATCTAGGTGCATTGGTGTGAACCAGCAGGCTTTTAGAACATTGCAGAATGGTGCATTGTCTCAGCTCATCTCCCCCCAGGAATCATTTAATGTATTTCAGATTCTGATTCTGATTTCTGATTAAATTAATTGTATTATTGACAATTATTTCCAAATATCATTTATGCATAGATCACTACAGGTCTACAGGAGCAGTGTAAGGCAAACATCTGGCAGTAAGAACTGATTATTGTCTATAAGGCAACTCTATTGGTTTCGCTCTAATAAATAGGTGCGTCTGCCTCCAGCTCCTCAGTATACTGTACGACTGCAAACAGCTTGTCTTGCTGCTGAAAAATGAAGACTGAGAGGATGGGGGTAAAAGCATTCAGACCGCACTCATCCATTTCAGAAAGACAAGGAGGAAATAGACCTATAATGAGAAAGAGAGTAGCACATTTTCTCAGGCACACTGTAGTGGACTGCTTTGGGGTTAATAATTACATTCCCAAATTTATTTCAATTTTAAATTAATATACTGTGACTAATTTGATACTTTTGTCTTCACTTTGCAAGGCTTTATCTAGCCCTATCTGTATATGTCTGCTTTGTAATAACAATAATAATCTAATTTTCATCCACACAGTCCATACATGTGTTTTTAGGCTGCAAAGGTGAATTAATCTTTTAAAACACACAATGAGTCAATTAATTAAAACCTGAAAATGTAAAATTAAATGAGGATTGCAGCACAAGTTTTAAATACTTCAACCATTTATGAAGCTAGTTTTTGAAAATCATTAACTAGCAATAATTTTTAACTATTCAACTTAACTACTTTCAGTATTTAATTCAGAAATAATAATATTATTTATTATATTCATAATAATCAAGAGAAGATAATTATGCACCACTGAGTGTTGCCTAATTTAGCTGTGACATCATCCTACATACACTCACACAAACACATCAAAGCAGGTGTGAGAGGGTGAGGGCAGTGGATGGTCAGAGAGGTGAGTGAACCTAGCAACTGTTGCTGCACTAAATTTTAAAGTAGAAAGCTGGAAGTAGAAGGTCAAAGAGTCCTTGAGTAGGTTTACAGTCCTGATTTAATCCACTCATCTAATGAGGAACAATCAGCTTATACTCTGAAGCCTACAGTACCTGGAGCTGTGTCGACGCAATTTGCAAAACCTGCCAAAGACAATTCAAACCAAACTACAGAAGCTTAGCTAAGCTAGAAAGGTGTTGGTCAGATTCTCCAAAGAGCTTGTATGGTCTGTGTGTGTGCGTGTGTGTGTATGTATAAAAAAAAGATAAAGGTGTTTAAATGAGAGTTTCAACATGGTTTCTCTCTGTCATCCCTGCTGTGTTGCCTCCTCTGCTCTCCAAGTGAGACTGTGGATGCTGTCCAGCAGAAGCAATGGTGATTGCCTTGGACAACTTCCATAATGAAGCACCGGTCAGTGACTCTGACACTAGATTACTCCCAGAGAAACCATTTTCACCGCCTGGCCTCACAATATAACCGAATATATGTTTATTTTATCTGGTAAATGAGTTCTGAGAGGAAGACAACCTCCTCTGCTTTCTCTGATTGCATTATCACTCGTACTACAGTATGACTGTCAGGGCTCTGACCAAAAAAACTCATTACACTCCTTCCCTCTCGGTCACTACTTCTTTTTCCGCTCTCCCCCTCCCTCTCTGCACTATTAGTTTCTGCTCTGGGCCCCCATCAAATCAATCTCCGCTCCTTAGCAGTGTGAAGTTCTCACTTCACTACACCTGCTGCTATGATTAAACAGACATGGGACACTCTTGTGTGACCTATCCATCATGAATGTGTCACTGTGTATACGTGAGGGTGCTGGATATACTGTATAAATGAATGGGGATATGATGTTTGGTTCTCCATTTGCAAATTAAAACATTTGTGGAGAGCATAGTTGCATTTGACTGGTCATAAATTAGCTGTTTTGTACATATGAATAGGTGTATGTGATATTTTATTTGTAAGGATATTAAAAGGTCCAGTAGGTGGGATTTAAGCGGGATTTATACTAGCCTGACGTGCACCTCCCCAAAAATGTAACTACACGTTGCGGTGACACAGACCTCCTGTCTATTTTTGTAAGCTGAAACCATTTCCCTCAGTGGAAACGAAGCTTTTATTTACTTTAATTTCACAGATAAGAACCAATAAATTGTGAAGACAATAAAGCCCCCACAAAATAACATTATAAGTCTTGTGTGTGATTTATACTTCGGGATTCATCCTAGTTTAATATGAGTAGAGGAAATCTCCGCTCGTTGCTAGGCTAATTTATACACTGTAAAATGCCATAGGCTTGTGCTAATAACATTAGCATGTTATATTTGTTTGTAAAACGTGTTTAGTATAAGACAGTTGTTTTGTCGGTGAACATTGTGAGTTGTAATGGAGCCAAAAATTGTGACGCTACCTTTGGTAAATGTAAATTTCTTAATTAGATATGCAACATGGGTATTGTAGCATGATAGCATGAGGGCCTGGATGCTTCATGCATAAATGTGCATTCAGTGAGGAAGTTTCTGTCTGTGAATTGGACAGAAATAAATTTGCAAGTCTCCCCTCCCTGCAGTGTCTACCTCACTTGACTTTATTTCTGCTTCCTAACTCTGCACGTCTCCCCATCTGGCTAGTTGCTTCATTTTCATTCTTTGCATCTCTTTTAATTTAGTTTTCTATTCGCCCCCTCTCTGTCTTGTTTTTTCTTTTTCATTTCCTCCCTTGAAGCCTTGTTCACCTTGAGAGGTCTCTCCTCACCCCCCCCCCCCCCCTTTCCTGTGTGAGAGAGTATCTGTTTCAGAGCCAGAAACTCATAGAAATGCTGCTAGTGGACAGAACAGAAACATCACCGCCACCCTCCTCTCCTCTCCACTCGCCCTCTCCCTCCATCCCCCCTCCTCCTCCTCTTCACAGGGATCCATGCTGTCTAGATGGATGTGGATGAAGGTCATCTTGTAGCTGACTAAGAGCCAAACACATTGCTAGTCTTCCTCAGCAATTCAAATACTGGAGCACTGCTCTGTTTTCTCTGCTTAAACTATGTATACAGCTGTGTAGACAAATGCCATTGACACTTACTGCAGTAAACTGATACTACAGGGTGTGTGCATGTGCATGTGTTTGTTTTGTAACATGTATTTATCTGTGTTTGTTGCTGTGGTTTATATGTAAATTGCAGAGACCTGTGGTTGCAGGGGGTGAATATAATTAACAGCTTAATGGCTGATGCAGGCCAATCGAAAAAGTGCTTGTGGCCACAGGCTAACACTTCCGTTATTGATCCTCAGTGGGCAACACCCAACAAGGCATGCAAAGTGGCTGTTTAAAAGCCTGACAGAGGTGCTTCATAAGTGAAAACAAAATGGCAGATAACAGCAGAATGTGGGGATCTTTGAGGGAAATGAATCTATACCAGCATCAGTGCAAAGCTCTTATTTTCCCTTTCAGCAGTGACCGCAATGTCACCGCAAAAAGTAAATCCTCCAGCCCGTGCACTGTGAATTATGCCTGCATGTCTGTGCATCATATAGCTTACTGTATGTCCATGCTCCCTCTCCACTGAGGCTGTTGGACCCTGCCTTGGCTTATAGGAGAGAAAATTAACAGGGCAGATCCGCCTTAATGAGTCTAAATCCGCTAATAAAGAAAATGAGCCCTCAATCAGTCAACCGGGCAGTTTTTATTTCACTCACTCCCTCCCAAACGCTCTGAAGTAATGTAAGAGAGGACCTCGGGGAAGACTTAGCAGATATATTGCTCGCTGTATGTGTTCATTCACTTTCATAATCCCTCTCATATTTCATACATTCCCGCAGAGTATCAAATGGTACATGTGCTCTCTGCAGGATGTATTGTGACTCCGGTCTGATGCAGATTTTCTACATGTTCTGCATCTTTTCCCAAAGGCCCGCACAAGCACAGGTTTTCTGGGGGAATTTAACCATCGTAATATGGAAATCGGATGTAATAGATAACGCAGACATGTCTTTTTCTTCCGGCTTCTTGGTTCATAAAATAAACATCAAATGGCCCCGCATGCTGAGAAACTGCAACCGACCAATTAAAAGATAAGATGCACTGACTATTATAACCTCAGCTCCACTCTTAAGACTTGCGTTACCCATCACGAGTGCTTGAGGACTCTACAGAGGTGCATTTCATGCTCGATTAAATCATTACATGATAATAACAAGGCCGTGTATTGACGTGCATTTTGGCAATGGGGTCAGGTATTGATCTGCCTTTGATTATCATGAGGGTCATTTATTGACGCCTTTCAACCCAGATCAATCTGCGCCCTTTAGACAGTTCGATAGTACTCTGCCTCTGACTCAACCTCCTGCACCTCTTCATCTTAGTTACTGTACCTAAAACAAAGGGGGGATGGGAAGGTTTGGGCAAGAGGGAATTAGTTTGGAGTGCTGACAAAAAAAACAAAAAAAAAAAACAAGGATCAAGATACGATTAGGGTACTGAGTTTGAAATTTTTCGACACTAGTTCCAAAACAATACTTGAATTTTTGTTATAGATACCCCTCCAAAATACTTGTTTTGCAAGACCTATAGCTTCAGCCTGTTCTCATTCCCGTTATTGACGTCAAAGGCAGCTGTTAGCATCTTTATGAGACACAGCGGGCTTTTAACTAACTCCAGTGTGAACCGATTCATGGCAATACCTGACACTGAGCGCCACTAACATAGTATTAAGAGTAAGGAAGTCCGTGTGGAGTGGGAGGAAGGGAGGTGGAAGAGTCAAATAAAACCTAGTCTCTATATACAGACTCTACATTCAGTGAATGTAGAGTCTGTAAGCAAACCCCAGAGATCTTGCCTCCGGAAGAAGAGCGGAAGAGCCCTGGTTTCCAGTTGTAGGCTGTTTGTAGTCCGCGTGACATTGACCAATCACGTTTGAGCTGGCTGCAGTTGTTGCCAGGTTAATCGGTCCATGCGGTGAACTAAAGAGGCAGAACATAATTGGTGTCACTGCAAACTCTGAATCCATCGCAATGGTTCAGCATATTTACTTATATATAAACGGATAATTTTACTTGGAATTGATTTAGTACAACCAAACCTGAAGAAAAAAACATGAACCAATTGTGCAGGATTAAGGAAAATTCTGCCCAAATGTTTACTGCAACATTAAACACAACTTTTTTGGGGGGTCGTTGGTAGCATTGTGGATAGTGCCGCGGTGCCCCATGTACAAAGGCGATGCCTCGCTGCAGCGGTCACAGGCTCGACTCCGGCTTGCAGCCCTTTGCTGCATGTCAATCCCCACTTTCTCAAAAAATGCCCAGAAAATAATCTTTCAAAAAAACATGACTTTTTTTGTCTGGTGGTGAGATGAGGGTAGAACTAAACTGGGAAATACCTGTTGTTAGCTATTTTGTCTTTTTTACTCTGCATGTGGAATTCTACTGCCTTGATGCACATCATGTGGAGTTTAAAAAACTTTTTGCATTAAAAACATCGGGCCTCATGTGCATGGTTAAACCAGCTTCAGCCACGCAGCAAAAATATGGTTGAATAGGCAATTATCAATAAATTTGTACTCAGGGTACATTGACAGCTAGCTAGCAGACAGTAGATCCTCGAATCTGAGCATCCCTGCCAGACATGAATATGAACATGAGTTTTGTTAGTTCCGCTATCCTGGCATGACATTAATGCGCAAAGCATTTGTTATATTATTTTTTAAAAAAGTTATTGTTTTGAGATTTTATAATCCAGCATCACAAAAAAAGAGTAATATAATCCTGCTTCCCATGTCTTAACATTGTTTTGACTTTAAGAGTGATTTCAGACATTTTAATACCAATTAAGGCCACATTCTTAGGTTAATAAATTCAGTGCTTTTTAAGACTTTTAAGGATCTGCAGGAACTCTGCCAGAGTTTTGTCCAGGAGCTCCTGTCCCATGCGAAAATAAGACTCAGACAAGTGTTGTTTTAATGAAATGTTAAACTCATGTGACGTATTTCCATTGCATAACCTTATGTAACAATTGTACCAATTTTAGCCCAAAACATGATCTTTTTTCTAAACCTAACCAAGCAGTTTTGTTGCCTTAACGTACCAAGTCCTTTCACAACATTAACCCCATGTTACAATGTGTTTTAGTGGTGTGTCACATAGTAATGCCAAAGGGTGCTCTCTGCATCACTATCAGACGCCTAGGGGCATGACAAAGCTTTGGATTTGACGACCTGGGAATAAGAATGGGTTGACAGTTTAGGAAATATAAATATTCTTTTACAAAACCCTTTAAATATTTAGCAGTAGATGCCAAACTTCTTATTGCATCAGTGTTCAGTGTTGTGTTAGAGCCAAACTTTGCCCAGATAAAAACTAAAATGAGGAAACAAGAAGTTATGATTGCACCAGGAAAAATCTGATAGAAGAAGAAAACAAGACTGAGAAACTGATCAAGCAGTCGAACCCTAGTTTGGATCCTTGACAGTTTACGAAACTTTAGTCTACAGACAGGTTTTGGTTGGAGGGGAGTTGTTGAACATTTCAATAGTATGAGTAAATACTGTACAGTACATGTACAGAAATGGTGGTGCTCAATTTAGAATCTAGAAGACAATATCTGTGTGTGTGTGTGTGTGTGTGTTGTTCTACGTCTGCAGTGCAGCCTCAGCAACCAGATGAAGTGTCCCTAATAGGATCCCTGTGGGACTCCTCGGCAGCTTTTCGCAGTGAACCTGCACACTGTCAGCAGTCAGCACTGACAGTGCCGGAGTCTAAAACTAAAGATGGGACATACTACTCTTCCTCTCTCCCTCTCTCCTCTCTCTCTCCACACTCACACACCAGCTCACATTCAGTATACACAAACACACAACCATCAGTCATCAAAATTCATCTGTCAGCTTCCAGCGGAGTGTTTTGGACTGTCGAGATGAGTCAGGCAGTCATAATTATTGTAGCTTGCCAAAATGTTTACACCCTTGTCTACCTTCCCTGAATAATTGGATGTGTCCTCCTTCCTGTTACCCCCCTCCCCCTTCAACTTGTGCTTCAGTTGTTGTCTTATTTTCCTTCCGACACAAACACGGAAACGGACAGCTACTTAAAAAGCTCTCTAATGTGGAGCTGTGTGTGTGTGTGTGTGTGTGTGTGTGTGTGTGTGTGTGTGTGTGTGTGTGTGTGTGTGTTTCCTTGACAGGTACGATGCTGTCAGAAGTAATCAGACTTTCAAAGCCACTGACTGGTGTTTGTGCACCAAATAAAGGCAGCCATGGGGAAAATGGAAAGCACATAGGTGACTTTTACTCAGCTTTTTTGTATGTATAATAATACCATACATACATTTAACCAGGTACTTAAAACTGCCCTATCTGTGGATCATTCAAATACCTAGTGGTGAAATATTAGATGGAATTAATAGGTCCAGTCGGAGCTGTTTTTGTGTTCTGTATAGGGGACGCAGGAACATTAGCTGACAGAATCACCCACCCAGTGCAACATAATGTATCTCAGAGCCTGAAGGATTGGCTTGTGAACATTATAAGAAGTAATTAACCAGCTCCTCTCTTTCGCTAATTGGAGATTGGAAGTGTGATAGTCATTAGGCAGCTCCCTTTTTCTTGTCATGGCTGCACAGCGCAAAAATAAGAGAAAGGAGCGAAGGCATATGCAATTCAATTGGAAATTTCTGGAAGCTAACGGCAGACATGAATATAAAAAGACAAATTAACAGCACATAATACTGTATGAATGCCATTTTCCTATTGAGTCCTCCTAGCCAGAGATCGCTGTCTCTGCCAGCTGGCGTTAATCCTCTCTCACCCTCCATTGTACAGCCGATGTAGTCAAGACATCCAGGATAAAAGAGCGATTCAGTGTAGCCAGGAGAAAGAGAATCTTTCTTAAAGTGGAGTACTTATCATCACGTCTGACAAAGCAGAAACAATTTACAAGCCTTTCTTGCTCCTCTGTACGCAGAGTATCACAAACATAAGACTCACAGCACAGAGAATCAACATCTCCAAAAAGGTACAGATAAAGGACACATCATCCTGCTAAAAATGACTTGGCATGAGATCAATGCCGCCCAGCTAAAATAAGCTGCCGCCGTGCCTGGGATGATTCCAATATGGTGCAAATGTTCTACTTAAGGAAGGCTGGGGCAGCTTGGAAGTAAAAGTTAAACCGTGCCTCTTGTTACTGTCTTTCTTCCCCTCTCTCTCTTTCTCTTTGTGATGCAGTCATGAGCGTTTTAGAGTCTTTTAACTACCAAAGATGGAAAAAAAAGAAAGAAATCCAGAACACAGTGGAAACAGACTGGAGCTATTCTGCTTACCCAGGCATCAGATGTAAGGATTTTCAAATCCAGTTCAATCTATTGTCTCATGTTTATTTCACTGAGTGTGGAATTTCACACTAGCCTTGGGCTCGATTCTGTTTCACTGCACAGTTACTGTGGAGCATCATTTGATCATGCTAACATTATGCAGACCATAATAATATTATTATTAAGACTAGTGCCCTTTATAACAAGAAATACCTAAAATCATTTTAATAGAATACTTCACCTCCAAAATTAAAAATTGTAAATCAGTCAGTCATTGAATTTGTGAAGAATTATCTGTTCTTTTTTTTTGCATACCCCACAGAAAACATAATTGTTTGGGATGTTATAATAGTTTTATTGGTAGTTTAGTGGATATCTTGTAGATGTGGTTGTGGTTTAGGCAGGTGATAGGTGGCAGGGTCAGCACTGGTGTCACACTTTGGGGTTGGTGGGTCATTAGCTACTATTAGCTTCACCTGGAGGGAGAGCTGGAGAGGCCTTTGAGCTGAGCGGGCACGCCATGAGGGCGACGCCAGAGGCAAGACATTCTGAAGACAGAAGAGACTGAGGAAGCGCTTGACATGTCACCACAAACTATCTATGTAAATATACATTCACTCTGAACAACCATGAAGAAGAGCGAGCTAGCAGACTGGTCTGTCAGAATGGCACACAAGGGGTGTCCAGCGGAGTCGTTCGGTCCGAGCGAGCTGGTCGCAAAGAGCAAGAGTGGTGGCCTGGCGGTGACTCATCCACACACACCACCCAGATAGGAAAGATTGCACTCATCCACGGAAGTCCGGGTACATTTCCCACGTCTAAAGCAACACGTAGGGAGAGGCACTAAGTTACAGGCTTGCTAGCCTTAGTGGATGCAGATTTATGAGCCAGGTTTAGCATGTCAGCGTAACTATGTTTCACAACAACAAAATTATATCAAAAAACCCATGCTTTTTCACTAAGACCTTACTACTTAAAGGCCCAGTGTGTAAGATTTGGGGGGATTTATTAGGTTACAATTCAATCAGTGTTCAGTCCTCAGGAGGTTTTAACTGGGAGCTGAAGTATCCGCAGAGGTCTCTTCCTCACCAAAACAAACACACCTGGTGATTTAAACAGGTAAAAACACTGAATAAAGCAGTTTCACGTTACAAATCATTCTCCTATGTTGTTTGGCACTTCACAGACAGGCCGCTAGCCCAGCAAATGCTAATCTGTGCTCACCCTTTTTCTCTGATAACTTAAGATCCAGACATTCATTACGTTTTTACCGCTGAGGTCTCGTCCTCTCTAAACCAAACAGACCCTGGTAAAACACTGAATATAGCAGTTTCATGGTAAAAAAAAAAAGAAGTGTTACACTCTCGTCATGGAGGGGCTGCGAGCTGCCGTGACCAACACGAAAACATGCCTGAACCAATCTAGAGCCAGTGTTGTTTTAATTCATTGTGGGCTACTGTAGAAATTTCAGTGAAAATGCATATGTTTGGGAAGTACTGAACATACAACTGGATAAATGAGACCAATCAATAAATCAAAATGTTCAACCTTTTCTGTGGAGACATGTAAGGAAAATGTTTTCCTCACACGTTCAAGGTAACATGGCATGTTTCATTGATTTACAAAAGGTCATTTTGTGGGGGAAGTGTCCTTTAAAGTACCTGTATTTTGGATTTTCTCATTATATCTTAATACAACATGCACATTATTCAAGATATCCACAGTGCTATACATTTGGGCATTAAAACAAAGATTTACTTTTATATTGTATTTGGGTTCAGTTTTTTTCTAAACTTCCAAACCGAGTGTTTAAAGATGCACACAACTACCACACACACACACCCACACATATCTTTCCTATAAGAAGAAAAACTGTCCAGGAGTGTGACTGTGTGTCTCTGGCTGTTTACGTCAGATGCCTCCTTGATGACAGAATTACTTCTCAACACCTTCAATCTTTATTTGGTGACATCCCAAGTCCTTCACTTCTCTGACTGTGTGTGTTTGTTTACAGCCCAAGGACATCCATGCGACAAATGCACCGCTTGTCATATGCCGGAACGTATGTGAGCGTGTGGGCGTTTGTATGCACGTGTGAGCGTGTGAGCATATGTGGTGTGAGATCTATGTGTGTTCCTGTGTGTGTTTGTGACATCCTACCGGCCTCCCGGCATCAGACACAAATCCTCAAGGTCACAAATCAGGCCAGGTGGCCATTTGGAAAGATTAAGGACACATTCCTAAAAAGGAGACACCTTTGATTTATCATATCTCGCCGATAGCCATGGTGATCTCTGCTACAGGGGGGCAGCTGTTAGAGGTTATGAAGCGGGGCTTTCGGCAGACACCTGAGAGGTTTTAGACTAGACTCCTAAACCCTTCTACGTGTTACATCCCAAAATGATGGTGGTGAAAGCGAAGGAGGGGATACAGGGATGGGAGAGGGAAAGAGAAGGGGGGATGGAGTAGAGAGGCAGAGTGTAAGTGAGACGGAGACATTAAACCCCCACTAGTCCCCTCTGACAGATGCTAGCTAGGGCGGCATGCCAGGGAGGCGCAGTCTTAAGGTGACAGGCTCTGCCATAGTGAACAAAATTGATAATACCATGTGGCTAGAGAAGAGCGGCTGTGGATTCCAGTCACGAAGCCATGAACGAGGAATAATCCTCCTGCCGCTGTTGTAGGACATGGTTTTATTGCCCTGTGAGGCTGGAAGGAGGGGAGAGGAAGAGAAGAACAGGGAAAGAGATGAAGGAGGAGGGGCATGCTGCAGGGAAGGCCGCACTGATGACCCCCCTCCTCTCCTCCTCCTCTTGTTGAGTGCAACCCTCTCACTGAACAAGCAAAAACATCTCCTCACTGGCGGTTTCCTAGATAGTTACACAAGAGCTGACATAACTATTCCTTGCGTTACTAAAAATCGGATAGAAACGCGCTTGGATTTTACAAGAAAGGAAGGCGGCTGGCACTGAGCGCTGACACACACACACACTGCAGAGCAGCGATTGTGTATTGTCACAGTTGACACAGGCACTTTATAGAGATTGGAATTGTGCGAAATGCAGACTCACAGTTACCTTTTCCCCAGGTACACAGAGACACCAGAGGGGAGTTGGTGCGCCTATTCTGTGGCAAGAAGCAATTAATTTGGAATGTGCAGCACCGGGAGCAGGGAGGTTAGACTTAAATGGAGCACAGCCAGCTACAGAGACTAGGCTTAATTGTTTGATTGATTGGCCGCGACTGCAAGGCATATTTCTGAAGCCCCTCTGCGCCGATCAATGAGTCAATGAGCGCCTCGGCAAACCTCGCAGCTTCCCGGCCTCGCAATTCAATTACTGTGGAGGCCTTGGTGGCCCTTGCCTGCGATCGTGTTACAACCCTGGAGACAAACCTCTACTGCTCCCCCTCTTTGTTTCTCACTGAACTGGGAGCTTATTGCGGCAGATACAGGCTGGGAGGCAGGGTGTGTGGATGGGAGGAGGGGCTGGGATGAAGATGCAGAGGAGGCGGGGAGGCTGACTTTATTAGATTGGTAACAGACACTACATACTGCATCGGACACAAATCGAGTTAGCCTCCTAATCTGTCATTTAAACAAATTATCTTGGGGTGGTGATGCATCAGCAGTATCGCTCCTCTCCGGGGGGTTGAGGTGAGGGGTGGAGGAATGGAGAGGGGGAGCGGCAGTGATGGAGGGCCGGGACTAATAGAGACACAGGAGAGACTGACACTTTGTCAGGAGAGCAATCGAGGGAGGAAGAGATGGTGAAGGGTGACTGGGAGCAACACTTTAGAATTCAGGATACAATCTAGGGCCATTTTGAGAGTGCTGTTTGCATTCACCTCAGTCCTGATGAAAAAACATCCTAAATACTGTGATCGCTCGCGGCCTAAAATAATAAAGTACACACTATTTGCGTGCAGCAACTGTTAAACAAAATATCTGACAATCTAAAGAATAGCAGAATGTAGTAATGTAAAACATTGTCTTTAAAAAATTGTTACAGGAAATCACAATGTTAGAATAAGGTTTTAAATTTCCAATAATTGAATTTTCTGCACCGAGACATACTCTTTCAAGAGAGAACTGCCATGTATCTGAGGCAAACAAGAGGAAAGGAAAGAGGATTCTGAACAAAAGTGCATTCAGAAAAAAAGGGATAAATCATGAAAAAATGTATGTAGGGCGGAGAAGCTGAATAATTTTCCTTTTTCGAAACCATCTGAGTCCAAAGGAGAGAGAGGTTCAAGCTGGACTGGAGGTTGTGTGTGCTGTCTTTTAAAATGGCAGACAGCTCTGACATGACGTTTGGTCCGGGTCAGGGTCAAGGCTGAAGCAACCATTACTGAAGATTGACAGGTTCATTGAGGGGAAGACATACTGATAAAATAGACCAACAGAGACACCTGCGACTCAGGGGCTGTCACTGCATTACGTTCAATGTCTTGCAATGCAAACATGCATTAAGGTAGCTGCAGTCACAGTGACTATGTCTACATGCACAAAATATTCAGGTTTTGCCCTTATCCGAAAAAGACAGTACTCTTTCTAAGATATTTCCATGGCTAATGAAAATAAGTATTCCACTAATATTACCGTTTACATGCAGCCACGCAAACTTGGTTTGACGTGTCCGATTGAAGTGGAGCAGCTGGAGCTGCTTGCGCCATTTTGCTTCTTTGCATCAAGAAGAAACTTTTCTACTGGTGGCGGACCAGTTGCGCAAACACAGTCTCCCTCTTCAAAAGGTCAGCATGATTTTTGCACATATCCAAAAATGTTGATATCCAAGTCTTTCATAATGTTTAGAAGTAGGTGCCTTTCTTCTTCTGACCAGAAATGTTGGCGTTTCTTTTATGTATACATCTATACCCTAGTGTTGCAACAACCCGGTCTCACTCTGAAGTTGTCGAAATCGTGCACTTGGGCAATGACTTGCAGTATCAGAAACCGTTGAAAACCGTCAAAATGGTGGCGTCAGGGGGAAATGCAGTGGGACTAGAGCGAAAGTTAAGGCAGCGAAAGTCCAAGTGGGGTGGGCGATGGGTCCACCAAACATGGACTTTCACCCGGGAGAGTGGTGTTTGTGTCCTGTAAGATTCTAAAACCAAACCCTGTTCTTTTTTCCTAAACCGAACCACATGTTTTTGTTGCCAAAACACAACCAGGTGTGTTAGTTGTTGAAGGAAAACAACGTTATTTCCTAGTGCGTTTATTTTGAAAAAGACTGTATGTAAACTGATTTCCTGTGAAAACAGAAGTGTATTTTGAAAGAAGACAATGCATGTAACAGGCAGAACTTGACACGGTGTCCTCGGGCGTCAACATCCAATGCAGCCAGGGTACCTTGCACCTCGTATCTGGACGTGGAAAGTCCATGACCAAGCGTTGATATGTGTCAAGGTCTGAGTGAGAATGTGTTGGTTGCAAACTGCTGGCTAAGTGGTGTACGACGTATCCATGAAAACACAGAGCTAACCACAAACAGGCAAGAGGCAGTGGTAAAAACCCCAAATGAAACATATATTCCAAATGCACTATACATGTCCATAAAATGCTCCTAAAACCCAAATATCCTATGTGTCCTAATCAGAAAATGCTGCATTTGGAAAAATTCCTAATTTGGGATGTCCAAAGAGAATATGTCATATTTGAATGAATATTTATACTATAATATATTTGGAATAATGGTGGAATATTGCTGTGCATTTAAACATAGTCAGCACTGTGTATTATGTACATTACAAAAGAGAAAAACAATCTAATACTCTTGCCAAAACTCCAGCTACTGAGGTGGAAAAAAATAGAGTGCTATATTTTAATTATCTTTGCAAGACTTAAAAGGAAAGTAACCAACATTTGCACTGCTTCCAAGCTCATAATGACATTATAGACTGTAACAACAAGGGTTTGATAAGGTTGTTAATTGCAATTAGTTATTAAGCTCAGAAAAAAGATAAAAAGCTAGAACAAACATCCTGATGATACATTACTAAAAAGCATAATTCATAAACCAAATCCCCCGTTCATTACAGGATTTCTGATCTAATCAGCGCACCAGCTTCTGTTTGCTATGACAATTTCAAACCCTGGGAGCTCCAGGGGAGTGCGTGGGGTGACAGTGCTACAGGCTCAGATAAGTAAGGTGTAAACTGAAGTGAGTCGTGTGAGGTTACATCATTCCCTACTGGTTCCTGATAAGGGTCATAAATTACTGTAATACAAACTTAGGCATGCTGCACTTGTCAGGGTGAATGACATTCAGAATAACCAATGCAAATAATGCGTGCCTGTGCTCACTCTGGCACACGTCAGTGCATTTACACATTAGAGAAAAGTGCCATGTGGATAATGATTTACTTTAGGACTACATGCCCTGTTCTTTATGATAACTCCTGGCTCGATATACAAGATGTCAAATATACTTGAGAATGGTTAATGGAGCTTGCCAAGACCCGGAGGAAAATGTTCCTTAATCTGAATAATACTTCAGCAAGTACAAGAAATATGAAAGCTTATCAGAGGAGATTCATATACCTGCCAAGTTTTGCAATTCCCACCTAGATGTCTAGATTACAGTGTGTATATATAACAGGCTCTGCAGGTAGTGGTTACAATATTACTGATTACAGAAAATAATGTGTGTAGTGACCTGTGCATGTGAAGAGTCCAAAATAAATCTTCACATGGCATGTGGTAATAATCTGATATGATGCAACCTCCATTATTCTGATGCTTGTTTCACAATAATCTATGTTGTCTTCCCCATCAATTCATTCCACTAAAGCTACAGCCTAGTGCATTGCAAAAATGCTAACATGGGACAATCTGCTGATCAGAGAAGCGCACACACATCGCACCACAAAGTAAAGCGGTGTGAGAGCATTGACCACGAGATCAAGGCAGGTCTCAGGGGCCAACTGGCTCCCTTTGACCCTCCAACCTCTGCAGCTCCACTTAAAGAGTCCCAACTCCTCCCACATCCTACTGTACATCTCCTGCCCCCTCAGCTCCCTCTGTGCCCGGCCGCGGGATGCTGAGTGCACACTATCCGACTCTGATGACTCAGAGAGGCAACGGGTCAAGGTGCAGAGGTCAGCTTTAAATCTACGACCCATGCCATTTACACATGACACCAGCTTCCTCTGCAGAGCTTCGCCTCCTGCTGGCTTTTTCATCAAGTATTAATTCAAACAGCCCCTCAACTGTATTTTTCGCAGCGAGGTGCATTTGCTGTAACCTCATCTTCCTGTGCTGTACTGCGCCTCCCAGGGTGCGACATGTTATGTAAAACAAGAAACAAAGCCTTTTGCATAAAACGCATTTATACAGTGAATGTACACATGCACGCACACAATCATAAAGCAAAACCATGATTTACATTTACTGTGCCTTCAGTGTATTTTGTAGGGTTCCCTGCTAATAGTCGACTAAACGTTATTCGACCAGAAAGGTCATAAGTTGGCAAGATTTCATTGGTTGCTTAGTTGCAGAAAAAAACGTAAAACAATTTGCAGCTAGCACCCACCCATTTTTAGCACCCAGGCCACACAGGCTAGTTAATAACATGTCGGGCAGGAAATCCAAAGTGTGGGATCATTTTGAGAAGGTGAAGGATGAACCCAAGGTGATATGTAAACTCATCTTCATTGGTCGACTACAAACATGACGCATCATCTGAAACATGGAAGTAGCTACATGCCCATTAGCCATTAACAGGCCGCTTGCTCAGTGTGTGACGTACTATGAATTCAAAATTATTACAACCAAAAGGTGTCACATACACAGAAATTGAGTAAAGAGAAATGTATCTTCCTCTCAGTGAGATTTCCATGCTTTTTGCTTCAACATACAGGGACATGCACGCTCTGCAGTGACCTTTTTTTAACAAGAAGTTGCACCTGGGAGAGCTGTCCTCATTAGGGCTCCTACACTTACAATCTTTTTCAGTCGCACACTCACTCGCACATTCATGCAAACAAAGACACACTAATTGGCTGTTTGTGGAGGCTGGCCATGTTTCTCAGGTTCCTCTGAATCATAACCAGGAACTCAGGGAAACAGGTACTTACTGTACACAACACACGGTACTGAATTTGCACATGGGACCACTTACTGTGCCACATGTGTAGCTTTAGTGTCTGTCTTCTTTCTTTTGCTGTTCCTTGAAGTATGAATTACCCATCAGGCAACACTGACAATGTGTAATGCTATGGTAAAATTAAATTCTCAACATGATTCAATACATGGTTTTGTACTTTAACTTTCACTGGCGAGCATGTTCACAAACAGTAACCAACAATCCTCAAAACTGACCTCGTTAATCACTACCTCGCAGCCACTTTTATTTGTTATAGTGTACCGTGCTCCTGGCCCGTATTCTGAATTTTTATCTGAATTCTCAGAGTTTTTATCCAGTTTAGTTCTTAAATCAGATAAAGTTATTATTGTAGGCGATTTTAACATTCATGTCGACGTTGATAATGACTCCCTGGCTACCGCGTTTATCTCATTATTAGACTCCATTGGCTTCAGTCAGGGTGTACATGAACCTACTCATTGTTTTAACCATACCCTTGATCTAGTTCTGACGTATGGAATTGAAATTGATAACCTAAAAGTCTTTCCACAGAATCCCTCGCTATCGGATCATTATCTGATTACTTTTGATTTCTTTTTACTCGATTACACGCCACTCAGCAACAGTTACTATACTAGATGTTTATCAGATAGTGCTGTCGCAAAACTTAAGGAAAAGATTACTTCGTCGTTAAATTCAATACCAATACCTTCAGTAACAGAGGTTCCGACTTTAACCTCTCCCGAATTGATCATTTTGTTGATAGCACCGTAGGCTCGCTACGAACAACGCTCGACTCTGTAGCTCCTCTTAAAAAGAAGTTAAAAAAGCAAAGAAAGTTCGCTCCTTGGTATAACTCTCAAACCCGTAAGTTAAAACAAATATCGCGAAAATTTGAAAGGAATTGGCGATTAACCAAACTGGAAGAATCTCGTTTAATCTGGACAGACAGTCTCAAAACTTATAAGAGGGGCCTCCGCAATGCCAGAGCAAACTATTACTCAGCTCTAATAGAAGACAATAAGAACAACCCCAGGTTTCTTTTCAGCACTGTAGCCAGGCTGACTGAGAGTCAGAGCTCTATTGAGCCTCGTATTCCCTTAGCCCTTAGCAGTAATGATTTTATGAGCTTTTTTAATGACAAAATTCTAACTATTAGAGGCAAAATTCATGACCTCCTGCCCTCAGATAGTACCTATCTAACCTCAAACACAGCTGTAAAATCTAATATATATTTAGATTGCTTCTCCCCAATTTCTCTTCAAGAATTGACTGCAGTGATTTCTTCATCCAAATCATCAACGTGTCTCTTAGACCCCATCCCAACTAGGCTACTTAAGGAGGTCTTACCTATAGTTAACACTCATATATTAGATATGATCAATATATCCTTATTAACAGGTTATGTACCACAGTCTTTTAAGGTAGCTGTAATTAAACCTCTACTAAAAAAGCCCACCCTGGATCCAGAGGTGTTAGCCAACTATAGACCAATATCTAATCTTCCCTTTATGTCAAAGATCCTTGAGAAAGTAGTCGCAGACCAGCTGTGTGATTTTCTCCAGGATAATAATTTATTTGAGGAATTTCAGTCAGGATTTAGAGTGCATCATAGCACTGAGACAGCTCTAGTTAAAATTACAAATGACCTTCTGATTGCTTCAGACAAAGGACTCGTCTCTGTACTTGTTTTATTAGATCTTAGTGCGGCGTTTGACATAATTGACCATCAAATTCTGCTGCAGAGACTGGATCACTTAATTGGCTTAAAAGGTTCAGCACTAAGCTGGTTTAAATCTTATTTATCTGATCGTTTTCAATTTGTTGACGTTCGCAATGAACCATCCTTACGTACTAAAGTTTGTTTTGGAGTTCCGCAAGGTTCTGTGCTCGGACCAATCCTGTTTACTCTATATATGCTTCCGTTAGGTAACATCATTAGAAATCACTCTATAAATTTCCATTGTTATGCGGATGATACTCAGTTGTATTTATCAATGAAGCCAGAAGAAAGCAATCAATTAACTAAACTCCATAATTGCCTTAAAGACATAAAAACTTGGATGAGCACCAATTTCCTGATGTTAAATTCAGACAAAACTGAAGTTATTGTTCTTGGCCCCAAACAACTCAGAGACTCTTTATCTGATGACATAGTTTCTCTAGATGGCATTGCTCTGGCCCCTGCCACTACCGTAAGAAACCTCGGAGTAACATTTGATCAAGATTTGTCTTTTAATTCTCATTTAAAGCAAACCTCACGGACTGCATTTTTTCATCTGCGTAATATTGCGAAAATTAGGCCTATCCTGACCCGAAAAGATGCAGAAAAATTGGTCCACGCTTTTGTTACCTCAAGGCTGGATTATTGTAACTCTCTATTATCAGGTAGCTCTAGTAAGTCCTTAAAAACTCTCCAGCTAATTCAGAATGCAGCAGCACGTGTACTAACAGGAACTAATAAACGCGATCATATCTCTCCTGTTTTAGCTTCTCTGCACTGGCTCCCTGTAAAATCCAGAATTGAATTTAAAATCCTACTGTTAACTTATAAAGCTCTAAATGGTCAAGCTCCATCATATCTTAGAGAGCTCATAGTGCCATATTATCCCACCAGAACACTGCGCTCTGAGAACGCAGGGTTACTCGTGGTCCCTAAAGTCTCCAAAAGTAGATCAGGAGCCAGAGCCTTTAGCTATCAGGCTCCTCTCCTGTGGAATCATCTTCCTGTTACGGTCCGGGAGGCAGACACCGTCTCCACATTTAAGACTAGACTTAAGACTTTCCTCTTTGATAAAGCTTATAGTTAGGGCTGGCTCAGGCTTGTCCTGTACCAGCCCTTAGTTAGGCTGACTTAGGCCTAGTCTGCCGGAGGACCCCCTATAATACACCGGGCCCCTTCTCTCCTTCTCTCTCTCTCTCTCTCTCGTATCCTATTACTGCATCTAGCTAACCCGGCCATTCTGGATGTCACTAACTCGGCTTCTTCTCCGGAGCCTTTGTGCTCCACTGTCTCTCAGATTAACTCATATCACAGCGGTGCCTGGACAGCGTGACGTGTGTGGTTGTGCTGCTGCCGTGGTCCCGCCAGATGCCTCCTGCTGCTGCTGCCATCATTAGTCATTAGTCATACTTCTTCTGTTATTATACACATATGATTATTGTCACACATGTATACTGCCAGGTATTAATACATACTTTCAACATATTGTACCGCAGTAACCAGAACTATAACTATAATATTATTACTTCCATTAATGTTGTTGTAAGATACTGTCATTACCTGCATATCTCTCTCTCGCTCTCTCTCTCTCTCTCTCTCTCTCTCTCTCTCTCTCTCTCACTGTGTCATATGGATTACTGTTAATTTATCATGTTGATCTGTTCTGTACAACATCTATTGCACGTCTGTCCGTCCTGGAAGAGGGATCCCTCCTCAGTTGCTCTTCCTGAGGTTTCTACCGTTTTTTTTCCCCCGTTAAAAGGGTTTTTTTGGGGAGTTTTTCCTTATCCGCTGTGAGGGTCTTAAGGACAGAGGGATGTCGTATGCTGTAAAGCCCTGTGAGGCAAATTGTGATTTGTGATATTGGGCTTTATAAATAAAATTGATTGATTGATTGATTGACTACTGTATAAAACTTAGATTACTGTATTCAAATATCATGTTTCTGTTTGGAGAAATATACCAATACTTGCCTGTAAACAGAAACCGACCTAAAATAATTATACACTGAATAATTTCTGTGTCACTAAATTAATCATTTTGTCTATTAAGATAAACAGAAATAATTTGAATTACTGAATATTTAAAAAAGGAAAACTGATGTGTGGAGCAAAGACTGCATGACATTGCATCACAAGTATTGCTGACTATTTAAGTCATTTGCTACTTGTTATATTTTATTTTTAAGTAGACAAACCAATGTAGTTTTTTAATATTTATTTCCATGTTTCATTAAGTGGAAACTAATGGCTCCTTAATTTGAGGTTGGCTTCAGGTTAATAGGCTTAAATTATGGTTAATTAGTGGTGTGTGAATATCATTAAGCAATTTCACAGTTCCAACAGTAACTTTAATGGATTTTTTTTTCTTCAAATATGTGAACTGATGAATGTTAAATTAGGCAAAATGTGCAGTATAATAACTCAGTTCTCCAGTGTCTGCAAAATTGTTCCTTAAACTGATGGTTGACAGAGCAGGTGTTTCTAAAAATTATCCTTAATCCACTACCCTGAACCTGACTACAATGTATATACACTCACTGACCACTTTGTTAAGTTCACCTTGCTAGTACCAGGTTGGACCTTTTTGCCTTCAGAACTGCCTTAATTCTCGATGGCACAGATTCAACAAGGTGCTGGAAATATTCCTCAGAGATTTTGGTCCATATTGACATTACAGCATCACACAGTTGTTGCAGATTTGTCAGCTGCACATCCATGATGTGAATCTCCCGTCCCACCACATCCCAAAGGGGCTCTATTGGATTGAGATCTGGTGACTGTGGAGGCCATTGGAGTACAGTGAACCCATTGTCATGTCCAAGAAACCAGTTTGAGATGATTTGAGCTTTGTGACATGGTGCGTTATCCTGCTGGAAGTAGCCATCAGAAGATGGGTACACTGTGGTCATAAAGGGATGGACACGGTCAGCAACAATACTCAGGTAGGCTGTGGTGTTTAAACCATGCTCAGTTGGTACTAAGGGGCCCAAAGTGTGCCAAGAAAATATCCCCACACCATTACACCACCACCAGCAGCCTGAACCGCTGATACAAGGCAGGATGGATCCATGCTTTCATGTTGTTTACACCAAATTCTGACCCTACCATCTGAATGTGGCAGCAGAAATCCAGACTCATCAGACCAGGCAACGTTTTTCCAATCTTCTATTGTCCAGTTTTGGTGAGCCTGTGTGAACTGTAGCCTCAGTTTCCTGTTGTTAGCTGACAGGAGTGGCACCTGGTGTGGTCTCCTGCTGCTGTAGCCCATCTGCTTCAAGGTTGGACGTGTTGTTGGTTCAGAGATGGTCTTCTGCAGACCTTGGTTGTAACCAGTGGTTATTTGAGTTACTGTTGCCTTTCTGTCATCTTGAACCAGTATCATTTTCACTCAGAGAACTGCCGCTCACTGGATATTCTCTTTTTTGGACCATCCTCTGTACCATGCCTTATAAAAGGTAGGTTCAGACTACAATATATTCATTTTAACAGATGAGGAATACAGGCACACACGCAGACATATGGCAGCATGAATCACATCTTCTCATTGAATTTTACTCACTCTCATTTCCAGTAACACAGGGGCGATGGTTAATGAAAGTAAAAGGCTGAACATGTTACATCAACCACTGTGACGTTAATCCATACTGCAGGTTCACTGTAGTCGCTGTGACCAGCACCCAGTTCCAAGCTTACCAAAGACACCCAAGTGCACATTAACATCTCAGTTCACTGATAATAAACTGAGAAAAACAAATTATTTTCCTCAAGATATTTGACGCTTGGGACTCTTTTTTTTTCTGGCTGTGAGGGTGCCAGCACTTAAAAATAATCAGCTCCACAGCCGGAGCAATAAACTCTCCACACGAATGGGGAGATTTCATTTTCTCCTAATTGCTTCTGTGCATTGAATAAGTGAGTAGTTTTTAGGCATGCTGTGGCAGAGTGCATCTCGACTCTGAATATGACATTCAGCTTTTTTCATTCCTTCATCAAGTGGGTAAAAAAAACTGTGCTGAATAAAATTGAGGCTCATCGTAACACACAGACATAGCGTGAAATGGCGAGTGTGCGTTTGATGCGGAAGGACTCGTTTTCTAAGTGCTATGGTTAGTATTTATGTGTGCGTATATGTGCACAAGAGTGTGCCCCTCTCTCTAAGTCAGTCTCGGCCCAAGTGGCTGTTGAAATATGAATGCATGGTGTAACTGCCCTGCTATCCCACTTGCAGTACTTCTGCGGTCACTGTCTTATCGCAACGAGCTGTGACAAGGGAATTCAGGGGGAATGGGTGTGCTTCAAAAGCCACTTCTGCTGCCACTAATTGTCTGTCATCCTGAGCTGATGGCCAGCAGGACACTGACAGACAGCGCTGATCACTGAGACGGGACACAATTGGATTCTGTGAGAAGGAGTCCGTCTAAGTGCCTGGACTGAGTGAAAGTCGGACTTTCATTACACAAGATTTTTATATACGTCTACACCTAAAGCAAGTCATTGGCAGTGGTGAAAGAAGTATTCAGATGTTTTATTTAAGTATAATGAAAGTATCATAACGTATCATGAGGAAAATGTACTTTAAGATCAGAAAGTACTCACTATACAGAAAAAGGGCTCCTGTGACTGATATTTAAAATCAGAATATTGATACTGATGCATCACTGCATACTGTAAGTACTGTAAAAAAAAAAAAAAAAAAAAATTCGTTATAGCTTTCATCAACAAAATGAACACTGTCCTTATCTTATGGCATCAACCCAAAAACTGACTGCAACATGAGGTGTACAATACATAGAGCTGAAATAAATAGTCAGTTAACTGATTAGTTTAGTAGCAGAAAATTAATCTGCAGCTACTTTGACAACTGATGCTGAATTGAAGTCATTTTTCGATCTCTGGTTCCAACTCATCAAAGAATTTGCTGCAACGGTTTTTGCTATTTGAAGTCATCAACATGGAGTTACGTGTAGCTTTTCTGCATTGTTTTATGTAGAAACTAGGGCTGGGCAATATGGAGAAAATCAAATATGCCTACATTTTTTATCAAAAACCTCAAAATCGATATTGTGACAATATTGTAGGGTTGACTATTGGTGCATTCACAAAATATTTACACAATATTTTTGATAAATAATCATCAGTAATGTGGATATAATTACTAAGATGGGGAAAGCAAATAAATATAATGACATCGATATATCGATAAATTCTCCAGCTCTTTTAGAAACATTTTTCATCGCGCCCTTCAAATATGTAAAGACATGTCACACTACCACCGACATATGTTCACACATGCTTTGTTGTCCTGTCATTCCCGCCCCGTCTTTCCACCCTCTATATCCAGTCTGAGGTATGGATGACACAGTGGTCCCTGTGCATTTAACTTAACTCTAAAGCCCCAAAGTCAGGGTTATATTTACCTCTCTGACGCAGGGTGGGCATGGGATGACACTGATTCACCTGCTGTGCTGACGTGCATGGGGCCTGGCTGAGGTGTGAGAGCGATACTGAACAAAAGGATCACGCAGAATGGAAAACACCTGTCTTGGGTTGCTTACACAAACCACGGGAGGCTGAGTCGACACCGGGAGGCACTCAGGTCAGTGTGAGGCAGCTGGAAATACTGCAGACATGCCTAATGATAGCAGGTTCACATCCGGTGGAAAATGTGTGTGCTGTCAATACTATGAATAATTCTGTTTGGGAATATGAAGGTCTACCTTTAAAGCGGGTAGACTTATTACTTTAGTCCACTTTTTCTTTTTTATTTCTCACTCTCTGGTTCTTTTTATCTCTTGTTTTATCTCAGTCTCTCTGTAGTGGTGTACCCATGCTGAGACGAGAGCGACTAGTTTTTCTTCTCCCCGTCTTTGAGGATCTGTTGGCCAGGCAGATGGCCTGCCACTGTCGGCTCGGCCGGCCCAGCCCAGTCCAGATCCAGAAAGCACGGGGGACTCTTTTAGTCTCCACGCAGGCCTGGATGACAGGCCACCCTCCCTTTTGTCTGATCCTGGGAGTAAGACAGTCGCTGTTGTTTCAGCTGCATTGCAGTCATCCCGAACACGTCCATATTTCACTAGGGGGAAAGAATATAGATCGAAGAAGAGAAGGCAGCTGAGGACAGCGCTGGAGCTGAGGAAGATAAAGTACTGAGGAGAGATGACAAAAAGTAACAAGAAAGAGAACAGGACTGATGAACAAACTCAGTCTGAGGGTTTTTAACATGTCTGATCCATCCATGAGTCAGTAATGGGTCATGATACGTCTGAACTGCCATTACACACAGAGAGAACACATCAGGGTGCTGCTCATCTTCAATCAGCACTCACAAATTCAACAATTCACTCACTGACTCACTCAACTACTCATTAGATACCTCCCTCTTACTATTCATGACATTCAGAGTTCAGAGCCGCACAATTTACATCTCTGCAGTCCATCAGTTGAGCAGACAGCAGGCAGTAACTTACTGTAGTCCTGAGAACTGAGCTGCAGCAGGTAACTCATTTTCCTGACACCCCATTGGGAGGGAATTAAATAAGATGGACCTGAAATCGTCAGACAGTTGACCTATAAATCCACAAGTGGGCCACGTGTACCGAGGGGAACGGACAGGGAGAAACGGCTTAAGGAGGAGAGGGATAGAGAGGTAGGATCAAAAGTTAGGTCCGAAGAGAGGGTGGAAAAATACCAAGAGATAGAAGAGGGGAAAAAAAGGACAGACACATAAGAATATTATGTGCTTTTTTCCCTTCAGCTGTCAGGTAGGACAAACACATCCAGATGGTGAGATATGACACAAGGGTGCGTCCCGTTCGGCCCACTTTCCCCCAGCAGTTCCCGCGAATGTCTGGTTGGTCTGGCCCTAATCCTCTCTGTGAGACTGACACCGTTCCTGCTGCTGCATTTTTCTCCCCCCCCTCTCTCTTCTGTACTTTTTCATGATAACAGGTTAAGAAGAGGATTTTCCATGCGGATAAACACTTCATTCTTTTGACAATCACTGCAGAGATTTGCCGCAGCGAGGAGCCACGGATAGACGGGGGGAAAGTGAGTGAAAGGGGGAGACAAAGTAGAGTGGCAGCAGAGGAGCGTGATGAAACAAGTGGCGTTTGTGATGCTGAGAGCCAAGTGTTGAAACGGACAGCAAGATGCAAATAACACCGAGCTTATCTGTGAATGTGATTAAAAAGCGATTGTTGGGACACATAATGTTTAACCTACATACCCCATCTCCAGCGAGTTCCACCGCGAAAGTCCCTCTTATCTGCTAATAGACCTTGGTAATCCCTCAAACACGCATGTACTGCACACTAGCAGCTTCTAATGAATACTAAATGAGAGACGAGTCTGCTAGGAACCAAAAGATAGTTCATGCTGCTGTATGTGCAGCCTGTTAGACATCATGGAAAGACAAGCTTGCCTCAGTCAGGACTTACTATGGCAAATCAAATGGTTTATCAATGACTCCTTGCCATTGAAGAATACTGACAACACGGAAACAGATCTGAGCCTCAGGGTGCAGGACTGCTCTGGCCCAATCATATGCCTCCTTGCTCAATAACGGCTGACTTGCAAAATGTTGATTAAATCAGTTATCATCAGCAAACAAAGAGCAACATAAGGATGGATCATCCAGGGCTCGTTTCAAATCACCAAGAGGAGAGTCATGCATAATACAAACTAAATGTGAACCTACACGCTTACATATAATATTCAAGTTGTCAACTTAACTTTAATTGCATCTCCCCTTTAAAATGAGCCACTGATATCTTACTTTGTACACTCTCATCAGATCAAATTAGTGCCAATCAGTTACTTTTTTATTAGTAATGTGGAGGAGAAGTAGGAAAGCGCAGGCTCCGGGGGATTTGGGCAGAAAATCAGAGTGCGGAAAGAGAGATTGTAGAGGACCAGTAGTGGAGATCAGCAGTGTGACCATATCCAGAAAATTAGATTAACTGAATTAGAGGGATTAGATTGACTACAGCTGGATTGGACCTGATGCCTCTAAGAAAGGAGGAAGATAGAGCGAGTGAGGGAGCGCGGCGCACAACAGAGGAGGAAAGGAGGATCGCCGGAAGAGTAAGATATAAAGAAGTTTCTTTGGGAGTTGGGTGGAAAAAGTCGTATTGCGGTAGAGAGAGAGAGGAAGGAGGAGACAGCTCAGCAGATTTAGGTATCCTGGGTAACTTTTAGGCTGGCAGTGAAGTGAGCAGCCAACACTGTCGTGGCCGCCCCTCGCTCCTGAAAGGTTCAGCTGGGTTCTTGTGCTCCACAGGACTCTGCTTAAGCTGCAGTGCCCCTCAGTGGTTAAATATGGGCATGTATGCTCAGCAGGATACAGTCAAAAGAGGGCATGGAGAGGACAGGAGCCACAGAACTTAATAAAAGTGATATTACAGGTATCATCTTTGGCTTAAAATGTCAAAGCTATGTGGTGATTACTCTTCTCTGAATAGATAAAATGTCTCACTTCACATTTGTACATTTAAATTTTGATCATTTTCATATTTTGGTTGTTTGGTTACATTCTCTTCTTTTCATTATTTGGCCTGTTTTAACCTCCTCTAATGTAACAATGCTTGGAGAGTGATAAAAAGCCGTCATCAGCCCATTAACATGCACAGAACTAGTGTCATTTCTGAATAACAGGTTAGGTGTGTGTGTGTGTGTGTGTGTGTGTGTGTGTGTGGGAATGTGCAGCAGAGAAAGACAGAGCTCTAACCAGGGGAGATGAAGCCTAAATCAATGTGATTAATTCATGTTAATTGCTGCCCCCTGGTGTCAGTGCCGCAGTTGTTACTTTGCTGATACACACACTTTTGGGCGCCGCCTCTTTGCCCACAAGATAAATCTCCCACGTCGATGGAGAGACAGATACAAACTCCTGCTGCTTCACAGCTTCACACTGCGGTTACCTCTGGCCCAGACACAGCAAAAAAAAAAAAAAAAAAAAACTAGACTTACAATAACTCGCCTTGTTACACCCCCAGTCCTCAGGTGGACACTGGCGAATATTAACAAGGCTTCGCTGATGTATCATAGACAAACAGGAAGTGACAGATTTTGTTATGAATTCTCCCTCCTGCATATTCCACCGTGATTTAGAGGCTTCACGCAGCCTGCGCTGCAAAACTGTAGGGCGTTGTCTGCATACTGATGTCCTGCTCACTCCGAGGATCAGAGGCCTCCTACGAGCGTTTTAACAGGACCATCCGTCACACAGCAAACAGAGATGTTACAGGAAAACATTTTGCACATAAACATTCCCTTAAAAAGTAAACTGACCCATCAAAGGCACAATATCTGCAACACGCAGACTGAGACCGAGGCGAGGATTCAGGCTAGGATCAAATCAAGGGTGACCAAGTCTGAGCTGATTCTGCCCCCTCCTTTCAAAACAAACACACGCCACATGGGGTGTGAATTTGAATCAGCCCACAGCGCCTCTGGTCACAGATCAATGGAAAAGGAGACTAACCAGAGCTGATGATGTAAGGATGATTAATGGCCTGCAATCAGTCAAACCCAATGACTTTTATTACTCTGCTCAACCTCTTTCAGATACATGAGTTAAGCTTGGCTTCGATTAAACCCTCCAAAAAACCCAAAACCAAAGGCCTCATTCATTTAGTGTTTTGGGATCAATAGATAAACATTATATTACAATCATTTCATATGTGAGTCACTAAAAATTGCACAAAAATTATGCTTTGGCAGACAAAGTAGGAATCAAAATCAAATTTGTACAGTCAGGGCTTGGCATGATACAGTGTGTCAGTAACCAGATCAGCACAAACCCACAAGTTATGGACATTTTTAATATATATGTTTATCATCCTGTTTTTGTTTTTTTTTTCAAATTTAAAACACCGATTGATGCCATTTATTTTAACTCTGCAGAGATTTGCCGCAGTGAGGAGCCACGGATAGCTGAGCCAACTCAAACTTCAGTGAACTTCAGTTGTGTCTGGTCTATACTTTGCAAAAAGGTACAATAGCGATTCCATGTAAGGTTAAAAAAAAATGACTTGATGGGTTTCTGCCTCAGCTATAAAGTAAAGGTCCAGTGTATAAGATTTAGGGAAATTAAGGAGAGTTGTCTTGCTTTGGCCTGAATCAGAGACTAATTTTGTTACAAAGTTGTATAATTGCCTAGAGTTGGTTCGTGTTCTCACAGCAGCATTTACAAGCGGACCAGATCAAATGCCTTGCGTGAGAAAGCTGCTCTTGATTGGTCAGAATTCCCATGTGGGAAAAATCCAGGAAGTAAACAAAACGTTGAAGAAGAGTACACTTGCAAGATAAATGTGACACTTTCTAATGTCTCAATGGAGGGACAACTACGCAGGTTGATTTTAGCGCTGCTCATCGTGGACTATATTGCTGTCGTTCAGTTGTAACCGCACCAAGACCACCTCTTCAAGAAGGTCTCGGTCTGGTTGTTTTGGTGCTCACCTGAGTGCTATTGCTGTGTTCACACCTGCCCAAATGAACCACACTTAGGGTGCAAACGAACTTGAGTTTGTTTGAACTGAACCAAGTGCCCATCGTCCAAGGTTTTTACTGGCGGCCAAATTATCTGCAGAGGTCTCCTCCTCTCAAAAACAAGCAGACCAGGTGATTAAAACCAGTTAAAACACTGAATAAAGCAGTAAAGCAGCAGACGCAAATGGTCCTATCTAGAGTGTTTGGTTTGTGTGTTCTAGGCCACTGTTGAAACATGGCGATGTCCGAGGAGGACCCGCTCCCTATGTAGATATTAACCTCTAATAATGAGGTAATAAAAACACAAAGATTCTTCTTTTAAGGCGGTAATATACTAAGAAAATATACTTATTATATTATATTCCATTTCTGCCAATACATCCCACACTGACTCTTTAAATTTGATATTACAATCATTTTGTCAACGAGGTCCTGGTTCATTTTATGCTATTCTGAGGTCTACATGAATCTCCTTCTTAAGCTACCAGAGAGAAAGTATGAGAAGAAACCCAAATTCAGGGTTCATCGGGTCCACAGCTTCAGTGTAAAACAGCTGCATCTGCACTGAACCAGAGAAACACCCTGTTTGATGTATGTCTTCAAAAGGGGCAGACTGACTCACATGATCACCTCGTCCATGCGATGGTGCAAAGCACTGAGTGTTCCCAGAGGAGGGAAAGATTGCATGTCACTGCTTGTTTGAAGCCAATCTGTTTCTTCAGTCAAGTCAATATTGTAACAGCTGGATACACTGAAGGAGTGGGCTGCTAGATCAATAATGATGCCACTTCATACCATGAGACTCAGGCTTGGTATATGCACACACACACACACACACACACACACACACACACACACACACACACACACACAAACAAACAAACAAACAAGCAACTGCATACAAAAGCATTTCCTTTTTTTATACTGCATGTTCTCAAGGCTTAAAGCTGGTACAGACATCAATAGAGACCGTGTTCTCCAGGCTCTATCGCACACCAGCAGTACATTTGTTTCCTCTTTCAATTTCACATCAACAGCAAGCATCCCTAATGTTTTGTACCTTGTGTAACAACAACAATCCTGTGTTTTCTGTATTGTGAACATAAATGGCATAAAAGGTCCACAAGGAAGTGGGTCACTGCAGATCTTTTGCCTCCACCCCCATTTGTCTTCTGAAACTAGTCTCATTTCCAAGCAGGAGCTTAAGGTGGTATTTATACTCGGTAAGCAGAGAAGACGCATCTCTGCGCTTTTCCTTTCAGCTCAAAAATATCCCTTTAGGTTTATTAATAAACACAACAAACAATATTAGGTGTTTTTTCTCGCCTGGTGCAGAATTACACAAAGCTAAGCATAAAAAACAACTCGGCGTACAAAGGCAGTAAAGTTAGTAAATTCCTGACCCACTTCCACAAAGAGATGTCCAATACTAGAAAAGAGGAAGTGTGAGGGAAGAAGTGTGCGAGGTAGATACGTATCAGGATAATGAATGATGATTCCAACACGGCTGACATTGCACTCCACAGGAACTCAAAGGCAGAGGAGAGAATGGGAGGCCGGATTTAGAGCAAGCAGCTGTTGTGCACTTCGCCTCGCTACACATCTGCCAAGTCACTGTGGGCAGGGCGCTGAGGTGACTTCCTGAGCTCCAGCAGTCACTCTCTGCCTCTTCCTTACATAGAGCTCAAACTCTCTCTGTTAACACATGAACGTCATGAACACGCTGGTCATACCGCGGCGATTTGCATAATTGAGGGAGAGCACTGTTTATTAGCATGCCTGGACTGCAGTATGAAGAACGTTCTGACTCCTCCTTCTTCGCTGGGTTAGCTCAGGAAGCTGCATCACATGTGCTGACTCTGTGCCTGTCTGTGTGGCTCTTGCCTGTTGGTGCCATGTGACGACACATAGCTCAGCTCAGCCAAGGTAAACAGTGTGTCATTACTCTGCCTTAGTGGCTGCTACATTGCATGAAATGAAGCCGTGGTCTTTGCCGTGCTGCTATTTAACCTATCGTCTGTTTTAAACTGTGCTTTGCTATTGTTTTTGTATTTTAGTGTTTACAATTAATTTCAATATGGAAGCAACTGGTACTGTCATTGTCCTCCTGTGACTGTTGGTGTACACATGCAACAAACTATTTTCATCCTGTTTAATCTATTTATTGTATTTTTTGTTTGTTGTTTGTTTGATAATTAACTATTTAGTCAAAAAAATGTCAAAAAGTAATGGAAAATGCTTCTTCTTAAAACCTTTACCAAAGGTAATCAACTTATAGATATATCCACCTGAGACCCAAACTTTTGTTTGGTATACATTTTATAATTTCTCCTAGCTATTTAAGATCAGTGGGACCCAATAAGTATGAAAAACTAAACACTGTCAACAATAATAAAGTCCCAATGTCCTCAAACAAGTTCTAATTAACAGCGTCTTATCTTGTTACTGTTGCTAAAATTGGTCAAATGTGTTGCTACATCAAACTACAAACATTATTAATCATAAATAAACAAGTTTCAACCATAAAATGTGATCAGGTTTTGGACCTTGTCCACTTTTGTGTCGGGATCGACTGCAGACTGACTTGGCAGAGATGGCTGCCATCTTGTTTTTAAATGGATTAGTGTATTGTGCTCTTACTACCACTAGATGGCACAAAAAAGTGTCCACGAATGAGGACAACAGGTCTAAGCCCCAAATTCCATCAGATGCGTGGGGGTTGCATCTCCGCTCCGGAACAGCAGCGGAGCCGATACATTTCAATTCTAGTCAATGTGTGTGCTTCCACCGGCTGCGGCTGTACTGCGTTCCGGCTCCGTCACAGCTGTGGCACTCCGGAGCCCTCCGCAACAGATACACAGGACTTCTATTTTTGCCGGACGCCGGAGCACAACACAGCAATTCAGCACGGAGCAGATCGTGCAGGGCAAGAAGTCGTGCACAGAAACAAAATAAAACATCCGGTTAATTTTAAAATAAAATACACAGTGTTCACAGTGGATCATATTTCCCTGCACTAAACCTTGAAAACGTCATAATGGGCGGAGGCAGGCCTGAAGTCAACAGGTCAGAGGTTTTCAGACATCATTTCATCCCGTTGACACCACGGACGAGGAGATATTAATCATGGAGGTGCACCGAGATGTCTTCCTACTACTCCTCTGGTTTTGTGGTTCTGTTTATAGAAACTACATCTTGTTACATCGCGCGATTATGTATGAATTTGCGAGATCTCGTGGGTCCTCGTGACTCCGGTTGTCCGGCGGAGCTGCACCACTCTGCAGAGCAAACGCAGCCGGTTGGTGTTGACGGACGGCGAAGCACGCAGTGGATAACCAGCGCAGCCGTTCGCAATGGACATGCATCCAGTGGAATTCCGGCGTAAGTGCAGTACAAGGTTGAGTAAACCCGAAATGTGATGTCCTCATATGAGGACACAGGGTCTGAGGAGGATGTAAAACTGAAATGTTTCATTTCTTCACATTTGAGAAGCTGCAAACCGAATGTTTTGAGTTTTTCCCTAACAAATAACTAACAATCAATTATGAAAATTGTTTGGGTTTTTTTTTGATGATCAACTCTCAACTCAATTAATTGACTAACCATTTCAACAATGCATTGAAACAGTAACACTTGTTTGCTGTTGATTGCATGTTTGTTGGACACCTCCTTGTCTGTCTCTCCAAAGCGAGCTTGAATGTACTCTTTCACACCTCTTGGTTTATACAGTTTTGTTTTAATTTTTTCTTGATAACATCTCTTTTTATACCTATATGTAATTTTGAACATGCCTTCACATGTGGCACAGATTTATTACGCGTATATTTATATTTATACACGTGAATATAAAGAAAAATAGACTTACAGCAGACAGATATTTGGCTTTTAGCTTCTGACCTCGTCACTCCCAGTGCAATAATTTGGGTAGCTCAGATCCGATTTGTTTGTCTGGCTGTTCATATTACTTCTTAAATGTGGCCTATCAGATTCCAGCTTGAAATGGTCATGATCCTGAACTGATTTGCCTGTGGAAAATACCAATAACACAGACGTCACATGCAGCACGCTGTCATATGGAAGAAAACACAGCATTTACAGTTTCATTTATAAGCTGATGTGCAGTGGAAGCCAGTGAAATTGTGAGCATGTGATTAAAAGGACAAGGAGAAGAAGAAAGAGAGCCATATTTTTAATTCTGGCTTTTTGTAGAGCAATGGCTGCTACTTCTGTACTGAGGTGCGTGTGGATGCAAAGTTGGTGCCAGGAGTGGCGAGATCGTGATGTGAATGACTTCAATGAAGCAGATTTCATCCAAATTTCAGAAGGTCAAGGTCTTTCTTTAACTACACCTGTTAGCACCTCCCCACAGTGACATAAAAGTCACATTAATGCCATTATCACTGTTCAGATTGAGGCTTCATTGCAAAAATCAGACCTGTATGTGATTTAGGACCACATATGAAAATGGCCCAACAAGATTGAAAAGATCAGATTCCATGTGTCCAGCAGCACATCAGCAAGCGTTTGCAGCACCGTTAAAGTAGAACTGGCCAAAAAGTAAACTAATAGAATTCAATACTGTAAAAGCATCAAAATGCACATGCACTAGAACGACTAAAGATAAAAAATATGGACAGCCACTAGGCTACAAGAAAGAAATCAAATAAATATTGGACAAAGGCAAAAAGCAGCAGCAGCATAATAGCAGGAATTTCCAGCAGACACCACGTACCACATCAACCACAAACAGATCAGCAGGAGAGCAATGAAACAGCAGCTCCAGCAGCCTCATAATGTTAGCTTACTGTTATTGGCAAGCACAAAAATGCTTCCAAACCAGAGCAAAGACATCAAAAAACACTCTACTCCTGAGTTTAAGAACACACTGGAGAGTAACAGACAGGCATTTCTTCCACAAAGCCGACTTGAGGCGACATGATCAGAGAGTTGGCGTGTTAGCTTGCATATGAAATGTTACATGAGCAGAAGCAGTGTTTGAAGATGTGATACAGCTGAGTTGGCAAGTTAGCAGTGCAACAGCACAGCAGACCTTTAACAGTTTAAATAAAATGGCTTTTCAACAACGGGTGCAGTGGATGGACAGTGTGTTGCAGAGTATGTGTTGCTCTCAGACTTTGCTTCAGACTCCAGTTTTTAGTTTTTCCCATTACTGTATTACACCTAAATACACAAGTGCAAAGAGAAAATAGATGTCTTTAAATTGCATATTTTTTGCATACACTGATTAACTTAAAGGATTATTGGAAGGAATACTCTTATATTTTAACAATGGTTATACAGGTTTAATTTATCACATAGCACACACAGCCACACTGAGGGAGGGCTGTTCTTACCATGTGAAAAAGTTTTGTAGCACTTTCTCTTACAGTTTGTAGAACTCCTATCAACAAGCATTTCTCTGAATCTCAATTTCCAGAATACCCGAGGGACACAGGCAATATCCTGCTGCAGTTATTAAACTTTGACTTTGGGGTGAAATCCAGTGCTGACTAATAGGACTACTCAGGAATCATTGCAGAGATTTGTATGTGATAATGAGAAATAGAGGTGCAGTCCCAATTCATTCGGCCCTCTCACCTCTGGGTGTAACTTGTAATTACTCCAGTGGAGCATTGGGGAGGTTGACAGATTAAAAAGGAGTCGCCCCGAGGCTGGTTGGGCAGCCAGTCAGGTAGTCAGGCAGCCACTGAGCCTCTCCTGGAGTGACACCGGCTTTCTGGCTGACAGGAATGTCAGTGCACCTCTCAAGGTGACATCTGACCAGACACATTCTCCAGTTTGTGCTGAGATACTTCAAGAAATAAGTATCAATAGCATGTCACCCACACCAGTGTTTCCTCTGTGTGTGAAATAAATGATAAGTGTTCAGATAAATCTTAAAGTTGTAAAGTATAGTATGCAGTGGTGGATTGTAACTAAGGACATTAACCTGATAGTGTAAACCTTTTAGGTTTTTGTACTTAAAGTAATTTAAGCATTTCCAAATTTCCAAAATTTGCTCCACTTTAACCAGTTTGAACTTTACAACAATTTATACATCTTAAACAATATGATATACAAGCAATTAATGCTAATGTTAATGGTCTTCAGGTGCTCAAAAACATATGGAAATTTACATCTGATATGGGTCTGGCCACAAAATGGCTCTGTAGCGCCCCCTACAAAAGCTCTACGAAGCTGCCCCCGAATCTGGTTTCACTGACACAAAACTTGGTAGGAACATGTCACACCCCAAGACATACAAAAAAGTCTCTTGGAGCCATACCCTAAACCCAACAGGAAGTCAGCCATTTTGAATTAAAAGTGTAATTTTGTTGCATTTATTTTTTTGCCATATCCAGAGGTCACATTTTAACGAACTCCTCCTACAGTTTAGATCCGATTAACTTCAGGTTTTGTCTGTACCATCTAAAGACATTTCGCATCAAAAGTTGCTTAAAACTGGAGTGTTCGTCGAACCATGCAACCATGGCGAGACATCAAATTTACATGTGTCGCCACCAAACAGGAAGTAGTTTGTAACTCCAGAGTACAGTTCACGTTTTATAAGGCTCGAGGCCCAGAGCCAACAACATGCACAATGGGTGTCATGGAAGTTGCGCCACGTTCTGGCGACAGGAAGTACATCTTTTCAGACACTTATCTTTTGATTTACCTGATATGAACATAGTCTGGTCTACAACTGATTCACAGGAACATAACCTATAGTAAGTGAGCTCTGAAGAACCACATAGTGGACACAGAAAGTGGTACTAATTGTGAAATAGGTCATTTCAGCACCCACGCTTGAGAGGGATATACGATCTCATTCCTGCGTGCAGTGTCTGACTTTCACAGAAATGAACTGTGGCATCAGCCAGCATCCTGCCAGTACTTTTGGTTTTCATCTGTAATTTGTTAAATTTGTTTCCTTTTTCTACATGTTTTGTTCATGCAAGACGGGAAGATGGTTATGAAACAACAATGTTGTGTAATCCCATGTGGGATGGGCCTAAAAAAGGGCAAAGAAAGTGATCACAAAACACTGAGATGTATTTCTATGGAAAAGAAGGCAACTGAGAAATCTCTACTGTCAAAGCTGTTCCTGGTACAGTTTGTGTTGTGCTCCGTCTGCAGGTTGGGTAACTCATTGCTTAACTGCCCACTTGCTCTGTCCTGCTCTAACTCAAGCCCCTGTCAAGACAGTCACTGTAGCAATTACTGACATTGAACAGCTTTCAATCAGCCCCTAACTCACCCCTTCAACCTGCGATCAATGTGTACATTACACTGAAATCAGTTTTACTAATCAATAAGCCACTGGGCAATAAAACAAGCTGACAGAGGCGTTAGGTCTTTGTACGAGGCTAGTGCACCCTCCAGTGGTGAGCCAAGGTAACTTCACTGTGATTGTTAAGCATGTAAAAGAACATTTTTATTCCTAATCAGGTTGCAATCTCAGAGACAAAGAATCACATAGAGGTGTAGAGACATAAGCTGGGATGTGTGTGCTCAAGTGGAGGATAAAAGTAGACATTTTTTGGGACTTAGGTGTTGTTAAAGCTGGGAGGGAAAGAGAGAGGAGAGCTGAATGATTAGAGGTGGGTTTTAAGGTGGAGCCAGGAATGATTCACAGGAGTTGGCAGAGTGAGTAATGGCAACAGAGTCCTGCACCAGGGCGTTTATGAGGTACTTACTTCCTCCCCTCTGCAGTACTAAAATCTATAGATCATGTATTTCAGTGCTGCTGCCACGCTCACTATCCTTCCGCTTGTCAGACTGGTCCGCACCATTAATTGGGAGATTAAAACACTATTAGAGGTGGCGAGGAGGGAGAAGATAACATAGATGTTTTGATAAGATTGATTGCTGCTCACTTGACTGTGCTGTACCGGTGTTAAGTCTTTATCAACCATCAGGATTACATCTTTCTTCCATGAAAGCAGTGAATGGGTTCAGAGCTCAGGCTGCTTGTGACTAAGCTCTACAAAATGCATTATTTATGTGAGTCAGTGCCACATGTACAAGATTTTAATTGCTGGCTATGCTGGGGATGTGATCATATGATGGATTATCTTAGATATCTGTATCCTTATTGGCAAAAACAAATCAAAATAACAAGGACAAACTGATGCAGGGTGTTTTATCTAAGCCAGATGCATTAACCAAATCTGGCTTGAAACCTTAAAATGTTATCAGTGCCTATTTCTACCAATTTCTTATGACTACACTTCACTCATTGGTCCCAAGCTGCAAAACTCAACCTGAAATCAAACAAGATGTCAAAAAGCCACAGCTGTTAAATATATTTATTGGAAGCGGGGGGAAAAACAGGGAGACTCACTAGATTTTCCTCATAAAGGTCAGTTTACTGGCGACGCCAAGTACTACTCAGCCTATGAAAACAGTTGTTTAATGTCCTCTGTGGCTTTGGAGGAGAACCCTAGCGATACTATTAAGACTTTGATTTGGAAACTTCATGTTTTTAAAGTGTAACTTCACACCCAGGTCTGAGGATAACCCAAGTCTGGTTGACTCTGTCAGCATTGGCCTTGTGAGGTCCAGGGCTGATATAAAGCAGTAGATAACCTGTTGCCAGTTTTTTATAACTTTGGTAAGAAATCAATATCAACACCAGCATTATTGTGTTTTATCACAATAGTAAAATAATTTTGTTTACAGCCAGTGTCACGGTGTGTCTTAGCTGGTCTTTGTATCCATGTGCATTTTTATGGTTTATTTCTAGTATATATTAACATACGTTTTGGTTTTTCTGTGTAATAATCTTATTTGTGTTTTATATTGCTTGTTTTAAAGCTTTAAATTTTTATTCTATGTCTTTTGTCTGTAACTTATGTTGCTGCCTGTCTTGGCCAGGACACTTTTGTAAAGAGATTTTTAATCTCAAGAGGTTTTTCTGGTTAAATAAAGGTGAAAGAAATAAATATAGAGCTCAGTATACATGTTGAAGTGTGCAGTATCTCTTAAAAAGCTGGCATCACAAGGTGGGGACATGGAGGTTAGATGACACAGACAGCAAAAGAGAGATGTACAGTACTTGACAATGACAGCACTCTAAGACTATACTGTACCTGGTTATGGACACCGTCATGTATTTTAGATTTACACAACTTAGTGAAACAGCACAACTGGTTAGATACTCCTTACAATATAATGACAGGCTATTTTCCTGTCATTTTTACAAGCATCACTGACGGAGAAAAACTTATTTGTATCATAAAAAACTAAAATCCAGTCTTTCTTTAATGTTAATTTCATTTTTATTTAACCCATGTTTAACCAGGTAAGTCCCGTTTGGATCGACAACCTCTTTCACATGTGAGACCTGGCCAAGAAAGCAGCATACAAAATGTTACAGCCAAACAACCACACGATGAAAACATAAAAGATACACAGTAACTTGTAGAAAGAACACCTACGCACAATGACAAGATCTAACCGACTCATTCACCCCTGTACTTATGAGAGCTTTAAAATCGTGCAGAGATTAAAGGACCTCTTTGTGTTTAAGGACCTAACAATTAATGTGGGAGAGTAACAGGTTCTGATCCTTCGTTGTTGGTTTTTGTGGTGGGACACGGTACATGGTGCGTGATGGTGTGTCACTGGGGCTAAGGCAAAAGTGAATAGTAAGCTATCGAGACATACTGTTGCGCTGACATTGCCCTCTCCTGGGCAAACAGGACAATCTCATGTACAGCAGTGAGATGAGCGCAACTATGTGTTTCATTATGTTCTGAATATTTGTCAGTAAAACAAACGAGCCAAATGAGAGAAAAAAGTTTACTGTATGAGTAATTATTAATCGTGCAATTTACCTTTTTAGAGAGGAAATATCATCAGTGTTGGGGAAACAATATGCATGTTTATTACTTTTTTAGTGATAGTGTTCTCTTTAAAAAAATGTATTAATCTACAAAAAATTAATTTAATACACACGATGTAGAATCACTAACTTTACCAACATACTGCATCTTGTGCTCAACTCTTCTCTACTATAAACAAAATAGCCCCGACACACTATTTAATTCAACTGTAACTAAAACCTAAAAACACTGTAACTGACCCTCTGAGGCAGTGAAACCCTCAGCTGCCATATTAAGTAAAAACATATTCACGTCAATTTACAAACTGAGGTGAGACATTAAAGCAAAAGGCACAAACTAAAAAAACACTTTATTTTAATTGTGGATCGGACTTTATTTTACATCTTATAGTGCTGTAGAGAATTGAGATCACTGTGATAGAAGCGTTGTTGAGTTATGGAGTGAGACAGAGAAAATTACATAACAACCTCTTAGACACTTAAAAGGGGAACTACACTCTTTATTTAATAAAAAAAAAAAAAAAAAAAAAAAAGGTAGTTATTTTAATGGTCTAAGACAGTCCAAAAACATTAGTGAACATGAACAACTCTGATAAACAAAAACTGGAGTGCTAAAAATCAAATTTATGATGTCATCATGACTATAGTCTGGACTGCTCAACAGACAGTGAATTAGGAAAGACATTATACATGCCCACCAGAATGTTCTGAGTATAGACCAAATTACATTTGTTTTCAGTAACTTTCAGGTAAAAAAATCCCTGAGTTATGTGCCTTAAATGAAATGGCGCTGAGAAAATACTGCCTCAAATGAACTTGATTTTTTAGGTGGTGGCTACAACACAATTTGCTGTGTACTCCATCCAACGTGGTAGATTTGGTTTCTCAAAGACACTACTAAAGCAACATCGTGCATTACATTTGTTTCCTGTCTGTCACAGAATTCATTTTACAATTGCCTTATAGGTTTTTAAACCACTGAATGGTCTTGCCCCAAATTATCTGTCTAGCTTGGTCAACATATATGAGCCTCCAAGGTCCCTGAGATCATCTGACTCAAACCTTTTGATTGTTCCTGAGGTCAGAACTAAAGAGCACGGTGAGGAAGCCTTTATCTATCATGCCCCTAAACTCTGGAGCAGTTAACCTAGGGGGCTCTACAACAATAAAAAAATTTAAACGTAACCTTAAGACACATCTTTGTACCATTGAAATGTATTTTTAATTGACGGCTGTTTTATCTTAGCCTGTAATTTGAACTCATTTTATGCATGAATTGTAATATTCAAATAAAATTATTATTATTATTATTATTTAAAAAAAACACAGCAGGAAAGACAGATAGGTCAGAACACTGTGTTTAACTATACATCTTTAAACGTTACAGGTACAGCTGAAAATGACAACAGAAATTAACAAGCATGCTGATTTTACATACCTCCATAACTCAAATCATTTGGCAGTTGTCTACCTGGAAGTGAGTGAGCTAAGTGTTCTTAGTATGACGTCACTGCGATTCAGTCGATGTGGGGACATTTTCTGTTTTAAAACTGAGAATACTACAATAGAATAAAGCTAATTTGGGTATAGCAAAGAAAATAAACATTGTGGATTCACAAAATCAGGCTCCTATCCATTGTTGATGGAGCAGCTCCAGATATCAGGTAACAGACAGTTACATTTAACGCTTTTTATGACCTGTTGAAGACATCATTTAGCCAAATTTAGGGCAGATTTTGGACAAATCATGTTTCACTTATTTAAGCATCACAGGTAAACATTGCAGGCTAGTAGTATCTATGTAGTCTTGTGAGTCAGTGCACCTGACTCAGCAAAAAGGTCACAGTGACCTTTGATCTCTGACCACTAAAATCTAATCAGACCATTCTTGAGTTTATCTGGACATTTGTGCCTAATTCAATGAAACTCCCTCAAGGCGTTCTTGAGATACTGCTATCACGGGAAAGGGACAGACAAGGTCACCATGATCTTTGACCACCAAAATCTAATCAATTTAATCTTAGGTCCAATTGGGCGTTTGTGCCAAATTTGAAGAAAATATCCAAAACACAATGCCTCTAGTCATGGCTATCACTAGTGCAGTGGCCTAATGAATCAAAACAGGTCAGTGCAAATGTGAAAGAAAATGACAGTATTGTAGTTTTTTTTAAAGATTTGGACTTTTACATAGAGAGGCTTCACTCATTTTCACAAAAAGAAATTAAAAAATGGATAAATGAAATTTGATAAAATGTTTGTAGTAGTTAAGACCTCACAAATTCAAATCTAAGACTATTTAATGCCTTTTAAGGCCTTAGTGTTGTTACATTGGATTAAGGACATGCTAAGACATTTTAAAGACCTGTAGACACCCTGGTTATACTTGATGACACCACAAGTTTGAGACTTACTTCTCTGGTTTCTGGCTTTGAGAGAAACAGCTCATGTTCACTTTTATTGATTCAACTTTTCTAGGCCAAGGAAGTAACATTGGAATTCGTAATAATGGCTGTGTTTCCCTCTCAGCTTGTTTATGAGTAGAGAAAATCTATGTGAGTAAAACACACAAATATCACAATGATAAAGAACACCCCACAAAATAAATGAGTATCCTCTGACTGTTAAAGCTTGTCATAAAAAAGGACACTGACAAGAAGTTTTGTTATATATATTTCTTTATTAAAACAATAAACATCCAAAGTGTTAGAGAGAGGAATAAAAGCACACCAAGAGTTAGGCAACTGGAACGTTTCAGTATGAACTCAACAGTGCTCTGCGAGATAAGGTTATCAGTGCATTGTAACATTGTGAATTATAAAATTCAAAATACGAAAAGAATCAAATACATCTCGATTGTGAGGGCGATATCTGCCAGTGAGGAAGCCATAGTTACAGTCAGTGTGAGAGCACTGACACAAAATTTAAACTACTACACACTGCTGCTGCTATTTGAGACATTGTGTCCTTTATCTATCAGTATACACATCTTTATAATTAATGACCCAAATTATACAAAAAGCGTAAGGTATGACTACTAAATGTTCAAAGTTGAAATACAGCTGGGAGTCATTTTAAAACATCCCGTGTTAATGGGACAGATTAGCTCTACAGACACTGAGATAATAGTACTAGAAGAATTACATTTTGCTTTTTACAATGCAGAAGCTGGTTTACTGAATTTAACATAAATTATTATACTTAAAAAGCTTATTTTTAAAACAGAGTTCTTCAAGTACACTTCAAAAAATGTTGGCAACTGTATTCCATGTAGTTTTGGTTGTTTTTTAATGATAGACAAATCTAACAGAGGACTCAAATATTTCACGGTTGATATATATTGTGTCACACTAACCACTCTGTTCAGTCTCATATGCAGTTTATGAAATGATGTGCTGAAAACATTTTGACTAACACTGTTGGATACATTTTGAAATGATGGACAGAACAACAGACTGTAAGACTGCATGTCCAAGAATCAAAGGATGGAAACATTGAACTGAAACTTCTGGATTTATTGATGTTTAGGGGTAGAGATAAAGGGTTACTTGAGTATCTATCAACCTGGGGCCGTATTCACAAACACTCTCAGAGAGCTCCTAACTTAGATGAAAAATTTTTAGTATGGACTCCTAGCTTAGGAGTGATTTAGGAAAGCTCTTAGAGCAACTCGGAGCGAGGAAGGGACAGAAACTTTGAGGAGGTGTGGTTGACCCTGTTGCTAGGTGTGATGCATTCTTTTAACAGATGTGATTGGTTGTCACATACACACCCTTCTGTGATCCTGCAAGGTGTGGACACCCAGTGGAAATGAAATGAACTGCTGACTGTGAAAGTGTTCTCATTGTTAGTGCGATCACTTTGCTGATGGAAGGTTGAGACAGACTCAAGTCATCACTGCTGCACTGTTGCATTTTTCCAGTTTTCCAAATATCTTAGCGTTGTGATCATTTTATTTCTGGCATTAAAACGTTATGTGGGAAATACGTGCACAACGCTAATGACATCAACCACACATAATATCCCTGCATGATCTAATCTGTAACATTTACTCACTGTCATACAGTGTTTGGAGAATATTTCTCCGAACTCTTTGTGTTTCCACTATTTTCTCCTCTCATTCAGAAACTCTTTAGTTTCGTAAAAAGTCCCTCTCCCTGCTCCTAACAGTCCTTCATCTTAGGAGCTCTTTTAAGGGCTAACCTGCTCTGTGAGTAACTTGTATCTTAGAATTTCATCACTAGGAGCAACTCTTAGTACTAGGAAGCTTTGTGAATACGGCCCCTGGACCCTTGTTGTTTTGTGTCTAAGTGACTAATCAGATGAACAGTTTTTGAAACTGGTGTAGTTTTGAGCAAGACAGCTGCAGCCAGCAGTGACGACATAAGCTGCAATTTACAAACACTGAAAGTGCCTGTTATTGCCACTGACAGGCAGATTGTGATTTTAAGTGTCTGACAACATTATGGAGAGGATCCCTACAGAGATGGACCTTCTTGTTAAAGAGCAAGATCATTTTTGTTTAACCAGAAACAGCCCCAAATAGCTATCATCAAACCCACCAGACTCCATTTAAAAAAACAGCAGTTTTATAATCATAAAATACACTTCATTGAAACAAAACTCACAAAAGATGTCGTGGTTCATTTTTCCACTGTTCCAACAATCATCACCTCTATTCTATTTTGAATAAACCCTTAATTCACCCAGTAAGGTGTGAAGATATGCCGCCTCTATACACAGCAAAATTACTGTTTATTTAAATGGAGTCTGGTGTATTTGCTAATGGGATTTTGGGGCTGTTTCTGGTGAACAAAAAGATCCTACTCTTTAACAAAAATGTAAAGTTCTATAGTGACTCTTTCCATATGTTGTCAGACACACTTTTAATAACAATCTGAGCCTGTCAGTGACAAACACAAGCACTTTTAGTGGGCGTAAATTGGCGATGCTTAGTTGCTCCACTCCTGGCTGCAGCGCTGTCGCTCAGTACTGGATTAATTTAAAAAAAAAAAAAAAAAAAATCAGTCACATAGACACAAAAACATGGAAAAATAAGGTCCAGGTTAAAAAATACAAGGTACCCTTTAATGTTCTCCCCCTCAAACAAATGTGTTTCTAAAATATTTACCTGGGTAAATATCAGGTAAGAAAATCTTGGCCATCTTTACAATGCAAAGTCACACCTGTGAAACCTATGAGAGGCACCATCCCTCATAAATCAGACTGTTTAATCACTGCAGTGCTCATAAATAACTCTCCACAATTAATAACCGGCGAGACAAGCTGTTCCTTGTCTTGGAGTGATTGCTGATAATGACTTGTTGGCATGAGCACTCTCACATTAGTATCTGAGCATATGAAAAGTGTGTTGAGTGGTCGTGGTTATCTGATACCGTCATGGCTGTGTGGCTTGTGACTTTATTTTTTTGGCAAACAGAAGCATGAAACATTCTGCTGACAGTCTGAAGTAGCGTCGGTTACCTCTCTTCCCCCCCCGTGCTCGATGCGTCACCATCAGAGGATGCACCAGAATACAACAACTCAAAACATTAAAATGTTAACATTGTTAACAAATAGTAATCATATTAAATCTTTTAAAAAGAATAAAATCTGGAATCCTTCTCCTGTACAGCGACTGGTAACAACCCCCCCCAGCCCAGTTGGTTTTGGCAGTGGTCTAGCACTTGTGCTTCATGGCAAGCTGAAAAAAAATGGGGTGGGGGTTGCAGAATAATATCATGAGCATTTTGAAACCAATCATTGAAAATGCTATCTAATGAGAAACGAGAACTACAGATGCGGCACTACATGCAATAGCAAGATTAGGGAGTAAAATTAGTAAAGCAGAGATCTGACTACTTAAGTACTGTTCCACAAGGGAGGAAGAGCTCTTAGGGAAGGTTTATTATTCAAGTGGTGGCAGGCAGCCAGGGGTCATGGTGTTTTTTATTCAGGCAATGACAAGGCAACTTCATTTATCTCATTAACAAGGGTTCTAATGGGCTTGGCTGGAGGCTCGTTAAAGAGATGACCAGGGCCACCAATCAAGTACAAAGCTACGGGGTATGGAGATATGAGGATGAGAGACACACTTTTACACAAGCATGCGCGCAAACACACACACACACTGCAAACTGAGTATGTAGCTGTAGAATGAGGAGAACTGAATTCTACAGATTGAGCAAGTGGGGGCAGTAGAGCAGCGCACAGAATTTTAGAGTCATGCTTGAAACTGAGCAGCGAAATTGGCTGCTGTCACAAAGTGAGGTGTAGAAATGGGATTGCAGAAGTGAGCTAAGAGGAAGAAGACTCAAGGTGACCCTCTCGCAGCACTGCAGACGAGCTGCTAACAACACATGCAGATGGCTCGATCCTGACAAGCCATCGTGGAGCCATCGTCAGACAAAAAAATGTGATGGATAAAATGCAGACTGTCTTGTTAATCCTACCAGTAATGACTTCTTTATGCATCTGTAAAGCCACCGACAGAGGGCTTCTGACATGCAACATTATGAGCTCTGATAATAACGTGCAAGACAAATGATAAGTGATAACACACAAAAAAGCTAATGGCAGCGAGTGAAATGATAAACGCCAGCAAATGAGTGAGTCTTCACGGGGGTTCTACAGTCAATCTCTCCTGAAACCAGCAGAGCCAAGGCATTTTTCTTTGCTTATCACAGTTTTTGCAATACATCACGGTGGGGAAGCTCATCTGTGAGCAGTAAGAAGGCTCTTTAAATGTCTTTCAATTATCCCACCATCACCAGTATGGCTTTACGTATCGCTCAAAAAAGTCATTTCAATCGGCAATGGGTGGCTATACGATTAAAGTCATTGACATCAGCGAGGGCTATCTGCTAACAACATGACAGCGCAGAAGGGCCGCCTAATGTCACGCAAGAAGCCGAGCTGCGAGCCCAGGGGTGTGTGATATACTGTGTGCCATTAGGACGACAGCTATGATGATCATAATCAGGTGCGCTCGTTACAAAGCAATGCGGTTTTTCTTTTGTTTTGCAGTAAAAACAATCATATTATGTTAATAGCCTCATTAAAGAGCATGCAATTAGTTTTCCTGACAAACAAGAGATATGGGATAGATGGAGGATGAGGGAGAAGGCGCAACAAACGACAGAGTAAATGAGGGAGGAAGGAAAAGACTATTATCGTTGCAGAGCAGAGAGCAACACAGCTGAGAGTCACAGTGAGGCAACTCCTACAAATATCCTCAGGTTTAAGTAAAATGTTTGATCCTTTAGCTGGACTAATAATGACTTTAAAATGTCTAGATGTTTCATAACACATGAAGTCAGCTGTGTTAATATACATACAGTAAGCACACCCTGAGGTCATGCGTTGTAAAGTACAGTGTCTTGCTAACACGGTGCCTCACCTTGTGTGCAGTAACAGCGAACTGCTCAGCACTGTTCATCATGTCTGCAGTCCTCTCCTCGGCCCGACCTAATCGCTCGCCGCGCTCATTCAGAGCCTGGCTGGCCTTCTGTACAGCACTTGTCACACTGTCCGCAGCTGAGTGTAGTATACTGTTACCTGCAGATAAGGGAGGGAGTGACGAAGCGAGACAGAGCGGAGTGAAGTGAGGAAGAGAAGTAAAGTAAGACCCAAAAGAGGAGAGAAAGAAAGGGGAGAGAGATTATGATGTGCTTTGTTTAACACCAGAATTTAACAAATGAGATGCCTGTAGCTACATCAGTGACCCTGAGCGTTGGTGTTAATGCTGGGAGACAAACATGAACAAGTAAATGGCTTCCATCAGGTGCAACGTGGGAAGGTTGCTAATAAGATTCCCTCAAAGTTAATTTACTTCAAGGAAAAGATCAAGTGAAATTAACCTTTTCAGACTTCAAAGTATGCAACAGCAGATTTAATGTCTCTTTTTAGGAAGGCATGTCATTCCCGGTGACATTCTGCACTGCTTTTCTTCAATGTTGAACTTGCGGTGCCAGCTCTGTGATTGCTCTCCTCTCCTCTAAACTGTAGTGTAATAAAGAGAGGATATGTGCCCGGCTGCATCGGGCAGCCCCGGAGACCCAGTCATGGATATAAGACAGAGAACACATCTCACCGATAGCTGAGGCAGCCCTGCGGATGTTTCCTCTGACAAGCCATTAATCTACTGCACGTCAGGAGTGCTGCTGTTATGTGCTACGCTGGCATCCAGACTAAGAACAGCAATTGTCCTGCAGCTTTCTCTCTGTCGACAATACAGTTGCACTGTTGTGGGGTTTAATCTGTCACTTCTAGCAGTTTGGGAAATAATATGCATTGATTTTTGAAGTTGACGCTTATTGCCCATGAGAACATCTACCTTTGGTGGGTCAACAGACAAATTCAATCTGTGGTGGCAAGTCATTTTTATTCTAACACCGGAGCGAAAAACACAGGGTCCCAAATGTGACAAAAAATGACTAAGAGCATAAAATTCTGTCTAATAAAATATAAATCTTTGAAGAATTGATCTGGTGATGACCCAAGCCACTCCAGGAAAACCCACAACTACACGGTCAACTCCTTTACCTAACGTACAAAAACACAAAAAGAAAATCACCCAGAGAAAAGATAAGCTAGATTCGATTTTCCAGGGTCTATATCCTCGGATACACAGTAAATGAGTTTGAGGGGAAGGAACAGGCAGAGCAAAGCTAGAAGGTACCTGCTGTATTAAGACTTGACAAGCCCGATTCTATCTACTCCCACAGGAAACTGCAATATAGTGAGTGTATGTCCCGTGGCATCAAGGCAGGTAGGCTGAGTGACAGATAATTGGTACAGCTCTACTGCAGTGGGCTATATGACAGCCCAAAAGCAGACGGCGAGGCCAGCTGGTGTTCCTTCGGAAAGAAGTTAACTTGATAAAGTCAAAGCGGTTTATGTAAAGACAAGCCTGTGCCGCAGACACACAGATGGATGTATAGATGTTCATCCCCATGGCTACGCACACAAAAGGAAATGGAAACAGATGCATACACGAGGCTTTCCCTCAGTCAAGTTTCCACAGATTACAGTAAATGAAACACAGACTGCGGGCCACGTTGCACATGACAAATACATCTGGAACGGTGATGAAATAAGCTTCACACCTGTCGGGAGTCATTTTTCATTTAGTCAGAGGTTTAAATATTAGAATCTGTCCTCAGCACATATGGAATTCAGCGTAAAGCCACAAATATTTACTGTTTAACCAGGAATCCTGCAGCAATAATCAAAGCAAAGTTCATAGTTATCATACATTGCAAAAGTGGATTTTGATTTACATTAGGGTTGGGTACTGAACTCAGGACTCTATAGGGTATTGACCAAATTATGGCAGTGCTATGGAGTACAAATTCATGATAATGCCAGGGGTGTGCCATATCATCTTGCTCATGATAATACTGGTATAATTCTAACACTGGAGTCTGTGTTGTAAAGTGATTTTGTCATAAACCTTTGGTAATGTAAACCTACATGACGCTCGCGGCTCGACAAAAAACTACATAAATGTGAATGTGCGATAGTTGTGGTATCATAGCAGCCTGTCACAGGTTACAGCGTGATGATTAGAGGAGAAATGGCAGAGCATAAAGGTCCAGGTGGGAAAAAAATAACTCAATCATTTAGGATTTTGCTAAAAGAAGGAGATCACCTGTTGATTTATAGATATAGATCCAGGGGACATTTTTTGTATTTAGGAGCTGTTTAAATGTGTAATTTGTGGTAGATTTTATTTTGTAGAACTATTAATATTGTATACAGAATCTGATTCTCACTCTGAGTTACTGTTGATATTTACAAATTAAAGAAATGAGAGATAATGTTCTTTACTGAATATTTGAAGGCAGACTATTAGGTTAAAATATAAAACTATATCTAAATTAATAATATACATATTTATATATATATATATATATTTTAATAATTTGTCAAATCGTCAAGAATATTATCACAAAAATAGTTCTGCAAGTGGCTTCTGCGTTTTGAGGCACTCTGAAGCACAGAAGCTGGCCACAGAGCTCCGTCGGCAAAACACATTCATGCTCTGCTTCTATTTGGAAAAAATGAAAACGCTTTCTCTGGCAGCTTTAGGTCGTCACTAGAGAGGATAAGACCTTTTCACCTTCAGACAGATTCCTCTTAATCCGCTCCTCCTCGGGAAGAGCCCGGTCAGTAATACCACCATCATCCTCAATATCACCCCCACTCTCACAACCCCTCCACACCAGGCACGCAGAGAACATCTCCCTTCATTTGTCTGTGCACAATTTTCCTTTCTCTGGTGCCTTTCTTCTCCAGATCTCAGAGATGTGTGGCGGGCTGCAGCGTGGGCTCCCCCAGTGGAGAATGTAATTACAGTAAAAGGCAGGGTGGAGACATTCTGGAGAGCTTTATGAAAAGGCTCCAGCATCAGGAGCTGAATGAAAGATGTGTAGGAGTAGATTATGTTATGTGGTGCCATCGCTGTGAGCTTTAGAGTCTCTTAACTTAAAGAAGCTGATCAGCTCTGTTATCAGTGGGGATAACAGCGTCGCTTTTATATTACTTAGGACATTTACTGGTATTATTACAGTCATTTTAATGGTGCAGGAGTTTAAAGTTTTTTCTGTAATGACATTTTTGCACTAGTTATTTTAAATCTGTGACTATTTTGTCAACCTACACTGTTGATTAAGAATGAGCTGCAGTACGAGGCCAATCTTTGCTCCTCCCTAACACGCCTCTCTCAACAATGCAGGAGGAATTTTGTTGTTATACCCCATGATATCATGTCAAGCCAGGGTCTCTTTAACAATGGAGACTGAGCAAAAAGCCAAGTTGTTTTCTGGCAACAAAATATCCCAGAAAATACAAACTGTGAGCAAAGACAAACATAACAAGGAAGGGGAAAGATCATTCAAAGTCAGCCCCTCCTTTTCCATTTTTGCTGTAAGCTGGAGATTACAGGCTGCACTGCTGTGGTGCTGAAGAAAATAAGATGATGGTTATCAACAGGAATTTGTCAGATACACTTCACCCCGTTGACAGCCAAGTCACATTTCACTCGTTCTGCATTTGGGATTGATTAAATTGGAACTTCAAGAACAAACACACCTACGCATAAAAATCCTTTTAAACATGCTACAGCACCTTTAATATTTCCACTCTGGCAGCACACATGATCATGTTATCACTGTGCTAGCATAATGCTGTGGGGTATAATATGTGTGGGTGTTTGAAGGGAGAGAGTGTCTTACGATAATTTCTTTTAAGTATTAGCGAGCAGCACATACTTATCTGCACTTCACCAAGTTCCATCAGAAATTCTCCTTATTACCCTGATATTACCAGAGGGCTTTAGGCTGCTGTTATTCATCCAAAGAAATGCATAAAGTATTCTGTCAAGGATTTCTGTGAGTGATCCCAGCCCTACTCAGAGTTGTACCTACATATCCAGAGCCTCTTGACTCTGAAGTACTCAGTAATTGCTGTTATTTTCAACCTGGGCCTTATTTTCCGAGTTTATGCTGTTAGGAGACGGGCAAATTAAAACATCTCATCGCTAACTTTACCATAGAGATATGTACTTCCAGTTCACAGAGAGGACATACAACATGATTATTACTTTATAAGTGTTAAGTACAAGCACAAAAGCATGTCGATCTAAGGAGTAAGCAGCATAAAAAAACCCCACAAAAAATAGCTCTGAAATTCAAGTCAACAGTACTAAAAAAACAAAAGGGAAAATATCATATACAAATAAGGGTTGATTTTAAATAAATACACAATCACATCAAATGTGGCTGTTTCAGAGTGTTCGATATTAACAGTATTTTCAGCCTAAATCAACAAAGTCCGTTTTCCTGCTTCTAGAAGTTATCAGAAGACCTGCAGCCATGAAAATAAACAAAGTGTGCGAGGAATATTAAAACAGTTTCAAATATATTTCCATGTTATAACTGCTATTTTGTGATAAATTCCACCCAAACCACATCTGTATTTACAATTTGAGTGCTACTGTGATAGAATCACATCTTTTCATTTATCTTTGCTTTAATAGAAGTTTCTTTAGCTCTGTGTATGTGTGTGCGTGACAGCAGCACTTTCTGAAGTGGAGCTATGAAGCTCTAAAGTAAATAGCTGACAAGGGCTGAGCACAATAAATCATCATGATGGCATGAAGGCCAAGGCTGAAAAACTGTTTGAATAAAGCAAAGCATTCTTCCTAGATAGTTTTTTTTATTTTTTAAGTGAGGTTGTTTGAGGTATTTATCCATCGTCAGTGTACCTACAGTATATGACAGTCGGTATGCTCCCAGTTTGAAGCCACAGGAAGGAATGCAGCCACGGAGACTGAGCAATGTACTGCTGTGGACATGGCAGCAAAACATATTTTAGACACCAAAAAAATCAGTATCTGTACTTTTCATCTTGCTGGCAGACAGCCCTTTCCTATAGGGAACTGAAGCCGTTATCTGTGCTCTCTTCAAGCCATCAGTCTCCACTAGGGATGTCCTGATCCGACATTCGGATCGGTATCGGCCGCCGATATTAGCAAAAAACGGGCATCGGCATCGGATCGGACTGCATGGAAAAATGCTGATCCATGAACTCCGATCCAGTTTTTCACGGAATCCGTGCCAGTTTTTCCGGCCAGCCCAGCGCGCCGTGATTTAAGCAGTCCATTCCAGTGATCCGCTCCAGCTCTTACTATCAATCCACCAGGCCAGCATGCAGTCGCAGATACACAGAGGGTAGGAAGAGTAGCGGTCAATTTAGTTAACTGACTATTTGTTTTCTGCTCTGGTTTTTTGAGAGTTTGTCATCCCGTCAGTCCGTATTGAACTTGGCAAGAAGGTGTTCTCCTACGCTGCGCCTGCAACCTGGAACACGCTCCAGCAGAGGCTGAAGCTGTCCAGCTTTATTCCTTTAGGGGACTTCAAATTGCTTGTAGGAAGGCTGATGAGACAGTCTGTGGGGGTCTGCACATGTGCTTAACCAATCCTATTTTTCTTTGCACTTTGTAATTTGCACTATACTACTTTAATGTTTGTGTTTTGTGTTGTGTCTCCTGTATGTTCAGTTAGTCTGTAACTTTGTGTTCTGCTGCTGCCTACCTGGAACAGGTCTCTCTTGTAAATGAGACCCTGGGTCTCAATGAGATTTTACCTGTATAAATAAAGGTTAATAAATTTGGTTTACACTCTTACTGTTTAAAGTAAAGAGCACTAATGGCATTGTTTTGGGCACAATTAGTGAAACAGGAGCCATGGATGGACTACAAAAACACTACTAAAATAACTGAAAAGGAAAGGCTGCATTGTTTGTTAAATGCCAACAATGTCTTGTGGTGTTAATCTTTTTTTTATTTATTAGGGGGCCAAAGCACAAGTGTGTGGAGTCTTGCAGCTATTTTAATTTCACTGTTAGACATTTTAAAGATTTCTTGTGTTGATTCATTTTCTATTTATTAAGGGGCCAAAGCAGCCAAAGCAAACCAGCTATATTTTTTTTATTAAATGTTAATATTCAAGTTTAAAGTTTGTTTATTTAACCCTGTTAACAATAAACAGGTCAGTTTCTCATACCAACTGTTGTGGATCATTCTAACTAACCTGATTAAGTAGTTATCCTTTGCTTGATCAAACCTTTTCTAACATGACTGACAACAAAATAAGTGAATATGTATAGTACGCGCTTGGATCGGATCGGTATTGGCCAGAACTCAAGGCTGTAATATCGGTATGTGAAAAAGTGAAAAAGCCGGATTGGGACATCCCTAGTCTCCACTGTTTGACTTTGGTGAATCCAAACTAAGAAAGTAAAGATCAAGAAAGCACTTCAATTTGTATTTTTAATATTGCCACACTTTAAACCACAAAGTTACACAATATTTATTTATTTACTTATTAAAAGGATCCCCATTAGCTGCCACCTAGGTGACGAGCTAGCCTTCCTGGGGTAACATAAACAGACTAACTGTCCAAGACAGCAGTAGACCAGCAACTCCTGTTTTCTGCAAGGTAAAATTACTGTTTTAGTCACTGGAGTCTGGTGGCTTTAAAGAGAGCACTGATAACACAGCTTCAGTTCCCTGTTGGAAGGGCTGTCTGACAGCAAGGGTAAGGGCCTGTACACATGCAGCGTTGGGTGCTGGGCGCTACTTTTTTGAGCCAGCTTTCAAGAGCGCGGAGGCAGGCTGTGTCTACGGTTGCTAAGCAACCTTGACAAGCAACACATCGTAGCCTATTTACTTAAAATCCTGAGTGCAGAGCTGATATTCTTCCAGGCACTGTTAATAAGTGTGTAGGCCTATCGTCCGTGGGACAGGTGTAAAGGTCTGGCAGCTCTGCACCAAAATGATCAACTTTCCCACAACTATAACAGACTGATATTTATGGCAGAGGGGAAAGATATCAGTCAGCTGTAATTGGATGTCTTTCATCCACAGCCGTTCATGGCTTTGCTTCCTGTCTGCCTCTTCAAATTGGATGCATGCCGACTTCTATCTACTGTAGGTAAAACCCTGATGGATATAAAAGTACTTCATACAACCACACTTCAAAAAAACAGAACTATCCCTTTAATCTCTCTGTTGTTTTCCTAACTGACAAGATGAAAACAGAAATAACGGGAACAAAATGCTTCTTCTTTATCGTTCATATGTTGCTATTTTGCAAGAGTCAGTTTCCTAAACACTGAAAACTAGAAAGGCAAGTCAATAAATAAAGCAGAGGCTCAAGCACCGATGCTCCTCACCATTTCAAATAGATTATGCATAAAATAATGATGTATAAAATGAGAAAAAAATTCAACATGAAATGGCTAATGTAATCGTCATCTCGGGGCCTAAAGACACAGCTATGCAGCTCCTGCTACAAGATAAACCCCCGCTGCAGTTTCATTAATGCAAATCTTGACATTATCCGCAGCAGCATAATGAAACTATAGCAGAGGTTCAACCTGGAAGGGCACCTCCCTCCGGCACTCCTGACAGACACCTATTATTTTTCTATAACCTTTCATCCAGTCCCTTTTCTCCACAGTCTTCCTGCAGTTATTCCCCAAACAGTTAATTCTCTCTTTCCTCTCTTTTAATGGTCACTCCCAAACCTTTTATACAGGGTAGTTCTCCCTTTCTCTACGTCCTTCCCAAATCATTTATTTTTTTGTATTTATTTATTCATTATTCATTATTTATTATTATTTATTTTATGTACTTTTTTTCCCTGATACCACTCCCTCCTTGTGAAATATATACTGTCTATACACCCTACTGTATATGCCTATTATCATATAATTGTCTCCTAACCATCACAATGCTGCTCCTCCCTGTTCCAACCCTCACTGGCATCCAGGACCTCGACTTGCACCAGCAGTCACAAGCTATCTTCATTTCCACCTACATACACTCAATTGTGCTATCACTCAATTGTTATCCAGGGCTGAGGTTCACGACAAATGATCCTATACAGTCATTAGGACATTAATCTGTATTATCGTGTTTATTCCCATGTGCTTGAACTACATTTGATCCAGTTTAATGTCCATATTTATGCATCCTACAGATGCTCACTTTGAAGTGAGGAGGTGGATATATAGCCTGAATGACTCCTTCAACCCTTTGGTTAACCACTCAGAGAAGCAAGGATATCACTCAGACCCTGCCGTTCTTTCACGAGGGGAAAGGCTTGACCTTGCTTGCTCAGTCGGCCTTTAGTTTAGTCACTGTCATGCTGGTTAAAAAAGGCACTAAGATCACCTATGGGTACAAAAATGGTACAGTCTGCACTGAATGTACCACAGTCTCTAACAGCTACTAGGTATTCATGAACAGCCCATTCTCAGTGGCTTTAATCAGCAGATAAATGTCAGCATCACACAATGCATTAAACAGCCATAATTTCCATCATTATAATCTTGTCTGAGCTTAAATGTTAATTTGTGAAATGCTGTACAGAAGAACAGAGTACTGAGGAAGAAGCACTTCATCACTGTGCTGTCCTCATGTGTCAAATTGTGATGTACCTCTGCATCGTATTAGTCAGTGACTCTGCACACACAGTGTGACAGTGAGGGGCAAGGACAGTGAACATAACTCACATAACCTTAAACTTAAAATCCCTTTCAGCATGTAGTCAACACCCACAGTAACAACACAAACCCAGGACATTTTGACCTCGTGCTCACTGGGTGCATACAGAGGCAAGCTCTGTGTGTGTAAATGTTAACTACAGTAGATTCCTAAAAATGACAACACAGAGGTCGCTTCAGTCCCTGAGAGCCAAGAGCGGAGCCCTCAGTTTAAGAGGCAAAAGAGGACAGGCTTTATATTAAACTTTTTTAAAATCCAACTTTGCAGAATGACCCAATTTACTGTAGTCAGTAGTGTACTGTAGTTTTTTTGAGGCGTATCTGCCAACCAGTGCTCCTTTAGATGTAGATGGTTATTTAAAATTTGCTCACTGCAAGATAATGTTGGTGAAGTGGCCAATAAGGGCAAACATTCTACTATTTCCCAATACATTTCCTTTAGAAGAAGTGTGCTGCAGCTTTAGGAACGATGCCAGTTCAGAACTACATAAACCATCCATCTGTTTCCATCCACTTACCCAGGGCCAGGTCGCAGGATTATCAGGCTGAGCAAGGTACTCCAGATGCCCCTCTCCCCCGTAACACTTTCAACCTCCTCCTGAGGGATCCTGAGGTGTTCCCCTGCCAGATGAAATATCCCTCCAGCATATTCTGGGTCTACTCCGGGACTCCAGTTGGACGTGCCTGAAAGACCTCTACCAGGAGGCACCCAGGGGGCATCCTGATCAGATGCCAGAACCACCTGAAATGGACTCTTTCAATGCGAAGAAGTAGCAGCTCTACTCCAGGCTCCCTCTGGATATCCAAGCTCCTTATCCTATCTCTAAGGCTGAGCCCAGCCACCCCATGGAGAGAACTCATTTCATCTGCTTGTATCCATGATCTCATTCTTTCGGTCACTACCCAAAGCTCATGACCAAAGTTGAGGGTTGGCACGTAGATGGACTGGTTAATCAAGAGCGTTCCCTTCCAACTCAGCTCCATTTTACCCTCACCCATGAACAATACCCTGAGATCCTTGAACTTCTTCACTTGGGACAGTAACTCTTCCCAGCTTAGATGGGGGCAGTCCACTGAAAGTCCATATGAAAATCCAAAACAAAAACAACAGAAATGTATGGTAACTTACACAAATGCTGCATAAAGCCAAAACAAATACATTAATAGGCAGCACACTGCAAATACAGACACTATTCAAAGTCAAAATCACACAACACAACTCCAAAAACAACAACAATGCTACATATCCAGTCAACAACGACCCAAGTTCTCTAGTCCTCTAGGGGGAGCGTAAATATGCTGCTCTTCTATAACACTGTACAGCGAAATCTAAAACACAACACATACCTATTTATGTTGCTTCTTTACTCCGCTTTTCTTCTAGCTTCAAACACAAACACACTCTTTCATCTGGTGTCTCTCTCTTGGGTTGAAAATTAATCTATTCCACTCTGTGCTCCCCATGGAGGCCTGGAGAACTCCCATTGTGTTGACGAACATGCAGCGTTTTTATGTTGCATTTGTTTTTAGGGTCTGTATGTTTTTGACATTGCATTGTTGTGTGTTTGCAATGAATGTATTAGCTTTGGCTTTCTGCAGCATGTATTCCATTTGAAGCACATTTTTGTATGTGTTTTTGATTTGACATTACTTTTGAAGCTGCACCCATTTCTCCTAATGGAAATGTTTTGGGCTGTGGTAGCATGTTTGCTCTTGCTTGCCACTTTTTATTGGTCTCTTATCCAACCTGACCACTACTGGAACTCATAACTTGCAAGCAGGGGATTCACCTATCTAACAGAGACACCTTGTTCACCACCTTGATTTCGGTAAGGACACTTTTTAGTAAGAGATACAACTTCATAAATTTAGTTCAAGTAGGTATCACCGGCTTACCTCGTCTTAGTAGATGACCATGGTATGCAACAAACTCTTTCCTCTTTTTGTTCAAATAGACCTTGCAACGGAAAATGACTGAATCTACATCTTGGTCTTCTGTGATGAGAGAATATCAAATGTCATAGTCAGCTATGGTGTTAAAAACGTGACATAATTTTGAAATTAGTCAAAAGTGGTTACCGTTTTTTGATTATTCAATCACACGTTAGGTGTTGAGGGTTTGGTTGTAAATGTCATGCACCAAAACAAAACTGAAACTGGTTACTGTTTAATTATTAATCCAGCCACTAATTTTAAACCTCCCTGAGAGTAAACTTCACACGGAGCATTTAGCCAAAACTACTAGGAGACCAGTTTGTCTAATGCTGAGAGGTTGGAAGCATCCACTTAGCTTACTGATTTAACAATTCGTTTAGAATCAAGTCATGAATGTGTGCCAGTAAGACGGAAAAGCTCAGGTGGGAATTGGGGTATCGCAGAGTATATGAGTGTGGGCAGCCGCCCAAGTCGGCACTGATAACAAGGCAATCAGCAAATTAGCTGCTTTTATTTCTGGACCAATTACATGCCCAACCAAGGATCAAAAACAAGGCCTGTGCATCTAAGTCTTAAACTCTGCGGTATCACTTCACCTAGAGTTATACCAGCTATTAAGAGGGTACTGAACACTAGAGTGTTACTTCAATGGTTTTGCATCATGATATCAACTCTAATTAATTTTATATAGGTGCCTATCACATATTTAACATTGTGAGACTCGGGATGATACCGCCGTTTACAATATTACCTCATGGATGCAACGCATGGGTAAGCTGGCTGCTGGCTGCATTTTCAATGCCCAAGTGACAGGAGCTCTTGTTGTAGCATTATCAGCATGGGAGCAAGATTAAGCTCAAGTGGAAAAAAAGCTGCTGATGACATTGTGATGACAGCCCTAGCACACACATGGGAGAACTGACAACTAATATCATGTTCATTCACATGCTCCCTATCTTTGTATGGCAAAACATACTTGTCCATCAAGGGTACTTACTAACGGTGTCGATAGCGTTCACCCAGAATTATGTGCACTGACTATTTATATATTGTGTTTTCTGGAGGCTGCCATCTTGGAGGATTCTGCAGATAGTGTCTCCCACAGTTATGGTCCCACACCTGAGCAGCGTCATGATTTTTGTTTTGCACTGGTGTGAGACTTAAACTGGAGCAGACAGAGTTGGCAGCAGGCTGGCTTCCTCTCTGTTTGTCCTGTCACAATGTGCGTGGTGAACTGTCAACTTTTTAGTCTATCACACACAGTGTCCCGTACTCACTGAGAGTCAGGAGTTCATTATGAGATCATTGGCCAGATGGACTTACAGCGAGGTGTCAATAGCTCGACTGACACTGTAGCTGTCACTACAAAAACCACAGCACTGTTTTTTTCAAAAAGGACAGTAGAGTTGATTTTTGATTTTGCTAGTATGGTCCAGTGAAGGAGCTTAAACCAGTCTGACTTCATGCAAACCAGCTGAACCAGCATTTGTCATTATAAAACGTTCTGGCAGAATTAAACAGTAGCCCACATTAGTAACCTGTACTGTCAGCGTCACAGAGCTACATCCAACTTGCATTAGTAATAAGTAATATGACCTCGTGATTAACATAATATTGTATTTGTTTATAAATGGACTATCAGAGCCACTTTGTCTGACAGGCCATGCACAAATTATTGTGAGCCAAAGCAAGCAACATTAGGGGAAATCAAGTAGAGCTGGAAGAGGGAAAGATGCTCATGGTGCGCATTGTGTTTGTTAACTAGAAAATTCATGTCTTTTTTGGGGTGATGAGATGAGACTTTGCAGGTAAAAGGTCATGGGAGTCTCTACAGTCTCATTCATGGGCTCTTTCTTATGATATACCACTTGACAGCAGCTGGCCCAACCCTAGGACATGTAGTTTTTATGGGTACATTCATTTCTATTAAAAGCACATTATATATCAGGGGCAGCGCTACGTGTCTTATAATCATCCACAAGAACAATGCTACAGGGCTTCTTAGTGTAATTTTCAGATCTACTGGAGGCGTGTGGTTGATATTCAACATTTGCACTCCATAATCCATCCTACTCTAAAGACCTCCGTGTTCAGTGCTCTCGGGGACACCACTACCTTCCCCACCTACACATGCAGAGATTAGAATATGCACCAGGGTCAGTTTAAATGAGTTAAATATGGACATGGTTTCCAGAGTGGGAGGGAGGTCAAGGCAACCTAAGAGAATGTTGAAGAGAGCCGGCAGTTTTATAATCAATGAGTAGATAGTGGGTTCCCACACGCAAAGTGAGAAATTTGCCAGTAACTTTAATGTCTTTCTACGCATTTCACTTAGTCTCGCCTCTCTGTAATGCTCCAACATCTCTGTAAATATCAATCTCTGGTGATTGATTCTTGCTCACAAGGGGCAGATGGACATGCAGCAGGAGGCAGAATCAGGGTTGTGTTTCCATAAATAATTCCATGAATAATACAACAGGTTGAAAGAAGGAGAAAGAGTTTACCCCCAACCTCCAAAGATAAGGGTTGGGGGTAAAGAAATCAATAGCTGATTAAACTGCTCAGGATGCTGCATTGCCTACTGGGCATTTCTCTAAAGGAAAGCACCAGAACCCTTAACCTCATGTGCATCAAACACACAATTTGCGGCCAGGAAATAGCCAATTACGCCATTTTACACTCACTCTTTACATGTCTTAAACATTTGGGAATTAGTTGTGCTTTGACTTGTTTGATCAGCCTGTCTTCACATATTAGTTCTGCTGAAATTATTTTCAAAGGGGGTTGTTAGCTTTTAATTGACTGTTACAGCTCTCACTCTGATGTTTATTGTTATTCTGAATGGTTGGAAACCAAGTGAAAATAATAAGTCTCACACTTCTAGCACACAGTGAAATGTGTCAACATCACATAAATCAGGGGTAATTATTTTAGTGTTGCATCGAGTATTTCAATGTGCTTTAAACCAGTTGATCTGTGTCAGATGCTTTGAATCACAGCTGATGTATTTGGTTGGACGTTCTCATTGACCTCACTTCAGCAGAGCACTCGACAGATGCTGAGGAGGACGAGGACGAGGAATAAGCATGCATTTTCATACGCACCAGGTGCTGGTTGTCATCATACATAATCAGATTCAAACTGGCTTACAGCACAGTGTGACAGCAGTGAGTCTGGCGCAGCAGAGCCACTGTGTTCTGAACAGAAAGATTAAACAAAGGACGGTGAGTAGTGTTTTTTTGTTTTGTTTTGTTTTAAAGCTGTCTTACCCCCCAGCAGTTTGGACTGACAGTTGACGAACTCTGGTTTCCGCGCTGAGCTGTAGCGCTGGCAGGTGTGGTGAAGAATCTGGATGAAGGTGCACTTCTCTCCTGCTGAACCAGCCACCCACTGGTCGAATGCATTCTCAAACATCAGGTCAAACTCTGGACAGTCCTTGAAAGCAATGACAGTCAGAGGGATATATGTGTCAGGGAAAAGGAACAGCTTTCAGGAAAAGAAATGGTGAAAGGGGGCATGAATAGTTATTTCCCAGCAAACACTGAAATGTTAAATGACCATTGTTTGAACGTCCAATCGTAACGTCCTGTTATTGTTAAATAAATGGTTCCAAAATCAAAGTGGCACCAACATCTGGGACATTACTCAGCCCTCTGCTGGACATCCTTCCTGAGCATCCTAGCAACATCAAAAAATGACATTAACATGAACAAATAATAACCTACGATGACTCACACAGGTCTCTGGATGAAAATCTCGAGCTTTGCACATTCATCCACCACATCTGTCTATCTACGTGGACTTTGCCGCTCTTTATACTATGTCACCTGACTTTCTGGCAAAAAAACCCAGGAAGCAAACTTCTCAGAAGTGCGACCAAAGACAGCTTGGATTAAGCTTTCTGGCTCTTCCAAGCACGCCCGGTAATTTGTTTTAATTTATATAATTTATCATTTATATGAAGATGTACATAGCTAGCATGAACATGTTTTTCATATATAAAAAATGGACGTTGAGTCTTTATACTTGGAGTGGATGTCACAATGTGGCTGTCTGATTGCGACCATTTCACAACCAAACAAATAAATTGTCAATAGTCTATTAAATTATTTATTTTAAACAGCATTTTATTATCAAATGTTGTATTAAAAAAAAACGGAGAAACATGCTGTTTCATTGCAATCATATGATCAATATCTCCCAATTTGTACGTCAGTGTGAGAGTGGGCCATTACTGGAAGTGAAAACAGGCCCCCATTCTCACTCTGAAGTTGTCAAAGTCCGGCACTTGGGCAGTGACTCGCGGCATTAGAAACTAACAAAAAAGGCGTCCTTTAACGTCGGCATGAGTTGACGTTATATTTTACCGGCGCCCGGCAACATCAGGGGGAAACATTGCGGGACAAGGACGAAAGTTAAGGCAGTGAAAGTGCGATTGGGGCAGGCCAGAGGGGTAGTGGATGGGTTCAACAAACATTTCACCCAAGAGAGTGTTGTTCGCGTCCCGTAAGAGTCTAAAGCCTAACCTTGTTCTTTATTCCTAAATCTAACCACATGCTTTTGTTGCCTGAACCCAACCATGTGTTTGTTGTTGAAGGAAAAACAATGTCAATTTGCGGTGCTGTACCAACGTAGTGCTTTTATTTTGAAAGAGACTATATGTAAAGGTTAAATCTCCTGTGAAAACGGAAGTGTATCTGAAAGAAGACAATGCATGTAACGGGCAGAACTTGACACGGTGTCTCAAAATGTCAACAACCAATACAGCCAGGGTACCTTGCACTCCGTATGTGGACGTGGAAAGTCCATGACCAAACATCAATATGTGACAAGGTCAGAGTGAGAATGTGTTGGAAACACCGTCACCATCTAGTTGTCTAGCTCATAACTGTGTTGAGGCAAAGGCAATGATTGAAGGGGAATCTAAAGGACATACTTTGTTCGGGTCGATGCCGTTGACCTGCCGTAGCTGGTCGATTGTCCACTGCGACCTTTTTACGAAAGCGGACGATCCTTGGAACTGCTTCACCTTGGTGATGGATACATGGGAGGGTTTCTTATTCGTCACTGTAGAAACAAAAACAACAACACACATAAGATTTAACGCCAACATTAAATTCCAGTATATGAGTTTCCTGTCTATCTTGTAGCCCTGATGTTTATGGTATGGCTAGAGAGGTTTGGATTAGGATAAATGGACAGTTTGGGTCACAAGGTGAGGAGTATTAGAGTCAAGCATAAGTACAAGCTTCCTTCTGTGGGCGGCAGAAACAAAAGCATCCATTAACAATGGACATTTCACTTTTGGAGCCAAGAGCAACAGAGGCCCCGATAACATTTCCTATGAGAAGACAGCCTAACCATGAACAGACGAACCCTGCAAATGTGGATTTAGCTTTTAAATGAATCCTGCCAAATTGTGCACAGTAATGTATACAGTATAGTGTGCAGTGTGTTTCTGTTGCATTCCAGCTATATAAGGAACATTGTTTCCACACCACTGAGCAAAGAACATAAACACATAGTTATACTGTTCCTGTCAAAGCAGAAATTGCTGAGCATTTTTACACCGCGCTGGACACAACTCATTTCTCATGAAGAAAGTGATGTATTTCTTCTCTTGCACTGCTGACTAAATCTAATGGGTAACAAATTACACTGCGTTCAAGCATGGAGGTATTACCGTTTAAACAAGTCACAAGAGAAAAACGGACATAATGATAGCACAAATCAACAATGGCTTTACATTGTGCTCCCATTACAATCATTTCTGTAGGTGTTGTGGTGGTGCAATAACAATGATGCTTAGCTACACAACAATAAGGGTCCATAACATTTCAGATCCAGATAAAAAGTATGTTGCTTGCATATTCTAAGGCATTACCTGTGTAATTTGGGATATGATCCAATGAGCTTTTTCAGCATTCAGTAATACTTGCTCTGCTACCTGATACTTAGTCTGTTATCGACATGTTTTTCATTGCTATGCTGTTTTATGTCCGTACAGCAGTTTGTAACTTTTAATCAAAGATGTTAAATAGTCATTATTATCATTATTATTATAGTAACATTTGATAAAATGTAACATTTATGAATAATAGGGATGCGCATGATTAGTCAACTAGTCAATTAAAGGTTTCTACTCTTTCTAGCTGACCCCAGAAATACTGGTTGGTTAACCTTATTATTAAGATATCTACAATTCTGCAGCTGTCCCCAGACGTTCAGTGTGGAAAGTACAGTATGTCCAAGCCTCACACACACTTGCACTGGCGCTGGCTTGATATCTTCTTGCTAGGCTGAATGAGAAATGCTCTAGGGCACACTGGAGATCCTGAGAAGCCTCAGGTGTGTGTGTGTTTGTGTGCCAATTTGTGTGCACACTCATCCATGAGAGAGTTACTGCATGGGTGTGCATATGTTGAGCTTTTGGAAATGAGTCAGGATGTTAATTACTCAGTACATAAATAATATTTGTCCACTTTTAATTAATAAGATGTTTTGTTGGACAAGGTTCATACTGCACGGTGCAAAGTGCCACACATTTTAGCTGCATTTAAAATAGGATTTGGTTATTAAAAAAAATGTTATTAACAATTTCCAACAGCTCTTAATACACATGGTGTTTTTTGGACAATGTTAATTCACCCTACAGATTAAGTTGTCCCCAGTTTTGATTGTTTTCAGAGTGTTTTCTTACTTAGTCTAAGCTTAAACTTCCATTTAAATGTCAGGTGATTTAAGTCCTTTGCCCACTGAGACCATTTTTTTTTTAATCCGAAATTGTCGCACATCTAAAAATAAATAAAACCTCACACAGAGTTTGTCATTAAAAATTTGGAACAGGTTCGATTTTCTGCGTTTTTCACATCCGCCTTTAGAGACGTTTGACCAAGAATCAGGGAAGAAATGTGGCGGCAGGACACAGCTGCTACAAGATGGACGAACGGGGCGCACAGAATCATTTCGTAACTCAGACAACTCGCTGTCAACAGGTATTATAGTAATTTTCAGGTGGATGATGAAGAAGAGGAGGAGAATGTGGAGGACAGTTCCGCCCCTTCATGCAGCTGCAGTGCCAAATGCAAGAAAGAGAGGGAGTGATGTCAGCCAGATAGGTAACTCCAGTGGAGAGAGGCAAAGGAGGACATTTTCACAACGAACACAACAATAAAATGCATCGGACTCAGTGTGCAAGGTTTCTGAGCTTCACGATTTTTTGTGGGGATTAGACTCATTAGGAGTCATTAGGAGCATCCCTAATTAATAACTATGGTGTTTCATCATCATTATTTCCTCAGTTTAGCTCCACTTGCTCCAGCATTACAGTTCACACCTATTCCCACATATATGCGGTTTGACTCTTCCTGTAAAGAGATCAGCACAACCATATGTTTACAAATCACTGAAGCTCACAGTTCTATCATGTGTCTGAACTGCTGGATGTGTGTGTAGCTGGATAGTGAAATCCTTTTGTACTTCTGAGGGGCATCGTGTCCCGTGTTGCTTTTTTAACCCCAGCAGTGAACCTCTGCTTCCGCTTTCCTATGTTTGCCATTGTGTCATCTCAGAAAGAGGAGGAAGTGCTCGGGTGACTTTCACTGCTGTTGCTCTTTACTCTGCTTGTTATCGCTCCAAAAAACTGCCAGCATCCCTGCTGGCTGCCATGTGACATTCTGCCTTTTGTTCAGGGTTGTTTTGTGAAACATCTGACACGCCTTTCTCTGGGAAAGATTTTGAGAATATAGGTAGGGCTGGATGTTACATCAGGTGATACATGCAGTAAGTGAATTCCCCTGAGAGGAGGGATGTTTGGATACGTTTTGTGTATCCATTTAGACAGCTGCTGTTAATACTTGAGGCACTGACCTAAGGTTGCAGGGTGGGACAGAGAGAGACAGAGGCAGACAGATACAATACAGCCCGACTGGCAGTCATTTCTTTCTAATCTTCCTTTGACAATTTATTTTTATTCCAACAGACAGCCACAACCATGACAAACAGATGAAGTGAGTGATCAGATCTGTCTCGGGTCACACAGAGGGCTAATGGAAGCTCCAGAAAACAGAAAATTTCAGAAAGGAGACGACAGCTGGATGTAATGAACGTGCGTGTTGAGGGGTAGGAGTCTAGAAACTGAGGTCACCCAATTCGCAGCGAGAATAATTTGTCTCTGAGCTGCATTTGTGTCGGATGATACACTATAACACAGAAGCGCTACCTCCCCCAAACTGATGAAGTAGAGAAGAGGTTATATTGCTCTCACTTGAGAGCTGGTAGCTGAGAAATACAAGACTAGTAAAGTATCAATGCAGCTAGTAAAATCCATCATTCATTGTCATCTCCATCTAGCATAAACAGGCAAGAGCCATGTTTTACAAACAGTAAAATCCCCTATTGAGAAGCATACTGCAATGTGCTGTCTATATGTACAAAGACTGCTTCTAAAACTCGAACATATCAGCATATCACACATGTCTTTAATGGTAAAATGCTACATTCATGAAAAGACCCAATTCGGAAAACCAAAACAGGATATATGTTTACATACCCCGCATCAAATTCAGAATATTGTCATATACGGAGTAACAGTTGAATACTAGTGTGTATGTAGACGTAGTCAGTGATGGACAGTAGCAGAATATCCTCAGATTTCACTTGCGACAACCAGTGAATGTTTGGCATTTCCGTAGAATAAATTACTCATCCATCAATTGTTTCAGCTCAGTGCTCTGTGAAAAAAGTGTACCCTGCCTTCCAATCAAGCGGAATATGCCAAGCTGTGCACAAGCTCCAAATGTGTTTGCTTATCGCAAAATGTACTGTGACTCAAAGCAAAACAATCAGTCACCGCAGGGGGATGACAGATCACGAATCACATACAGAAAATACAGTAGTTTTACTCTGGCAACCACTCATAGGAAGAATCACCAGTTGTAGTCTTGGCGCCTACAGCACACTGTAAAACATGATAGATGGGAAACAAAGATGATTATGAATGAGTTTGACCCCCCGAGCTTGAGAGGCTTTGAGTGACACATTCCTACATTACAATATTCACTGTCATATCACCAGCTTTGTAGTGAGCGTTCTTTCAAAACAATCATGGTGACTCCAGGGTTAGAAAGACAGTTGCATACAGTAACACAAGAAATGCATAATAAATTATCTGTTCCTCACATGTGGAAGGAAATTTAGTCCATGTTAAGTCACAGTCTGGTCGGGCAGTTCGGCAACTTCTTTTTTTTTTTTTTTTTTTTTTTTTTTGTAGTTAAATCTCAAGGGTTTGAGTGACAGTAGCTCTGTCGATAGGGAACCAGAGGGTCGCTGGTCGACGTCCCCATACGGACTGGTAGCTGGAGAGATGCCTTGAGCAAAGCACTGAACCCCCAACTGCTCAGGGCGCCTGTCTAATGCAGCCCCCACACTCTCACTGACATCTCTCCATTTAATGCATGTATAGGTCCTGTTTGTGCGTGTGTGTATTTCGGGCCTGTGTATATATGACAACAGTGGAAAAAAATTGACTTTCCCCTCAGGGATTAATAAAGTATGTCTTCTTCTTCTTAACTGTCGCATTGCATCCCACAAAACCTCGTGTGGACAATCAGGCTTCTCTGTTAAAGGTGGAAAACCATGAAACTGAAAATGCAATATAATTTTAATGTTTTTAACTGAGGTATTAAATCATGGCTCAAGGAGAAACAACATTGTTATGTTTCAGTATTTTGTGTTTTATGGGGATGTATTTCTGTGCATGGATTCGTTGTTGTATCCATTAGGGCTGGGTGATATGTCTTGAAAATTAGATCCCAGTATTTTTAACGCTCTATCTTGATACACAATATATATATAGATAGATAGATAGATAGATAGATAGATAGATAGATAGATATTTGGCTGTCGGAATTACTATTGTTTTTTACAGAAAAATATTAACACAATGATATTTCTGATAAATAATCAGCAATAAAGCGGATTTAACGACTAAATAGGTGAAGGCAATAATTAAAACAAATAGAAAAGTCTGGTAAGTTGATACATTTACATCACTTAACTGTAATGCAGCCTTTAAAATCAGAGAAGAAAACACTATACGATATCCAAAATCTAAGATGATATATAGTCTTGTATCTCAACAACAATATAATATCTTCGTATTGCCCAGCCCTAGTATTCATGCAGATTTATTTGGGGTATTTGTGAATGTATTTTTGTGTATGTACTTGTGGATAAATTCTGATTTATTTCATTTTTTTTGTTTTTGCTATTTTACCTTTTAAAAGGCCTTCTGCAGACAGGTGTTGCAAATTGGTATTTTGCTGCAAACACTTAACACAACACACCTGTTTCTTAGGCATACATGTACAATTCCAATGTCCCAAGAACCAGTCCTTTATTCCCCATGCCATACAGGCAATGAAAACAGAATGACTGTATCAGGGAACACTACTACTTTTTATAAGACGTGCTCTCCCTTTCTATTTATATAACTTATTGCTCCTACCTGCACTATTGTGTCTCATATATACTGTTAAAGTCTATGTTATACTGGTGTACTGTGTTAGTTGTCTGTATGTACTTTTGATTTTTGAGAGAAGCCAAAGACAAATTTCCACTGAGGTGGACAATGAAGTTATCTGTCTATCCACCTACCCATCTATTCATCTGACTGTGATGTCCATAAAAAAACAAACTACACCAAATTAAAACTATGACATGACACTGAGAGCTAGCAGCTGAATGCATCAGTGAATCTGTGAAAGAGACAAGCCGTCTCAAGGCCACCGAGCTAAATCATCAGCACATCACAACACTGAGGTCTTAATCAAACTGCCAGACACCTTTGAGCCTCTCAAATCAATTTCATATTCAGCTGTTGACTCCCATCTTGTCTGAGTTGCTCCCCTGCATATTAAACAATTACTGAAAGTTGGAGTAGATGGCTTTATTCAAACAGCAATCAGGGAGATGACCGTGGAAAAATGTGTGCTCAAGTTCATCTGCTAAAACCGCGAGTTGATCTCATGATCAGTCCAAAGAGTGAGTGATAGTGTGTGTGTGGAGAAAAACTGAATTTAGAGAAGTCAAAGTAACGACAGGAGCAAGCTGGGATACAACCACTGATGACAGGGGAGTAAGATATTTGTTTCACATCATTAAACAGGCTGACATTGTACTTCATTTTAACAGTGTTTACAACCAGTGACACAGTAGGCTTCCATTTTAGATTGTATCTTGTCATGCTGTTTATGTAGACTACCGTTAAGCCAGACAACAACACCCCGACCACCACTGCTCCATGTATCATTTTAATATGAGTGGTCATGATGCTGACAAGCTTCACGTTGAGATTAAGATTCACAGGCCAAAGTTCACTGAGCTTGAACTCCTGCACAGAGAGACAAAGATACTAAGACCCTTCCTGTACATGAGCGGAAGTGGATCAAATGTGAAACTGAAATGTGACACACTTTCCTGACTTGTTTCACATTTACAAAGCAAACATAACAATCGCAATCGCTCCCCGAACACAATGTTAATGCATAATAAACTTTATGAGAATGAGCGAACACCACTTGGCCACATAATACATCTCGAAAGGAGGAAAAGCCCACAACCACTGAGAGGCTGCCAAAGCCATTGTTTCCATGTGGGCTGTCAGAGGAAGGCCACGGAAGGGGTTCCTGTCCTGCTCCTTTCTCATGCTCTGATGGTGACATCCTCTCACTTCCTCCAGTGGATCAGTCCCTTGTTGTGCTTGGCTATGCTCGAGTGCTTGCGGCCTGAGAGAAAACTCGTAATGTACTAGTCACAGATATCGCAGAGGAAACCTTTTTGGAATCAGCTTTGCCTAAAAGAAATATTATCACAGTTGTGGTTGTTCAGAGAGAAATCTGAGCACCAGCGAAAGCAGTAATGACACGAATGATCATGTGAGAACTGCAGGTTGTCGATTATTTGTGGAAATGTTTAATAGTGCAGTATGGAAACAAATCCAGTCAAACCAATGCTATAGGAACAACTATGGGATTCAAACATTAGAGCTTGCCAATGAAACCACGAGAGCTAACAGAATATAAGGACCACCCGAAAAGGCATAACATTAATACCCTCCTATCCCTGATATAATACAATCTTAATCCTCAAGTCAACACTGATGCTTATCAAAAGTCTCCATCCACAAGCCAGAAATATGATACACGTCAGCATTTTGGGCCATCCGAGTAGAGATATGAAAATCCAAAACCACAGGATAACAAAAGATCACATCAGATATGGAAGATAGTGTGTAACTGTGCAGTCAGGGAGGCACCATGTTGTCCTTGGAATGACTCAGTTGTTCCAAAACCCATCTGCTAAGAAGAAGTAATTCACAAAATGAAAGTGCAGAGGATTATACAATATACACCAGGGCAGTCATTTTTTTCTCAAACTTGATTAAACAAGTTTGAAATGAAATTGAAAACGCACACTAAATTGATACTCCAAACATAATTCTCCAGTTCCTGAGTCTGAAATTCGGTGAGCTGTTACTGTCTCACAAGCATGTGTGGCCTGTGATGTCCATCCATCTATAGAAAGAGCAAGTGTCTTATCCTTTAGTAAAGTCTTTATGTTTTCCCGTGCGGTGTCATACAGATACATTTTGATCGTCTGATGCCATTTGGAATTTAATGTCATGGCTCCAGGGATCCTGACACCATCTACTGAAACAATTCCAATGGGCCAAATATCCTTAATCTTGCTGCCTTAGCAGTGATGTTCTTTTTAGAGGAGGGGGGCCTGCTGAAGTGTGACTCCTACCTTTAGTAGGTGAGTCCGCAGATTTGTTGATGTAGTAGAGTCAGACAGATGCATTCAAGTCCCATCTTTAGTGGAGAACCCAAAATACTTCCACACACTGCTCCTGAGTTGCTTTGGTGTCATAACTGCCCGCTCAGGATGGCTTTGCCTGCTAATATCCTTCATTTTCCGAGCAAACCACAGCTTCACTAGCTAAAGTTTTGTTGACTGATAGGTCAAGAGGGCATGCAACAGGTCCAGTTGACAGTAAAAAAATTTGAGCACCCCCTGCTGGATCACATGCCAACCTACTTCAAAGGGTCTGCTGGTTTATAGACTGTATATTTTGAATTTGAAAAGGTCATTACAGTTCAACTTAGGGATGCACAACAATATTGGCACATTATCGATATCGGCTGATATTGGCTTTGAAGTGAACTATCAGAATCGGCCAACATGCATTTTCTTTTTTTGCACAATGTATGACTATTACATACATTGAAAAGCATTCAGTTTCACGTCTCCATCTGCTGCTGGGCTATCATTAGAAGAGCATGCATACATAATATGATGTTAATTCCACTACAGAAGACTTGATGATCACTAAAATTAGGTGGGGAAAAAGTGGATATATCAATATTGGTATCGGTTATCTGCGAAATAAGTTGTCATAAATCGGCATTATCGATTGTCGGCACAAAATCCAAGTTCATCTATTAAAAGCATTCAAACCAGTGGTTGAATCCTAAACACAAAGTGACAACCTTAATAAACACACTACACATGTACACACACAACAACTGCACAGCTTACATGTCAAGCCAACATAAGCTGACATCTTGGAAATCACAGGTATAGTGCATGCAGTTTGTGTGTGTGGTCAGTACTGCAGCTTCTACTAGCGTTACCCAACAATCCACTAACTGCTTTTCAAAATATAAATTCACTTATTCCCGTGTGCCACAAGATACCTAGGAGCAAGACTTATCTTACTTCAGGTGTCTTGAAAAGCAAATACGAAAACTTTACCAAACTTTGTATTGGCAATCTGTGATTGTGTTGCTCAACAGATTTTCATGTTTGTATTACAATTTTACAGTTTGAGGATACTCTGTTAGTCAAGCTTAAAAGATGAAAGTATGTTTTTTAATCGTCTGATTCCCATCTGTCCTACTTCAAAGAAGCATTTCACAGCCTCTATCTCAACCAGGTGGGCTGAGGATCTCTTGACAAATCAGACCCCCTCAGTTAGCAGTCAACTGGCTCTGTGCTCCCGTGGTAAGTAGACACCGTTGCCATGGCAATCTCATTTGCATGGCACAAGAGACACCTGAGAAGAAGGGGCTGGCACCTGGCCAGGTTCATACAAGGACAGCGAGCTAGGACAGTGAGCTTGGACGGTTTACACGCGATTTTGACTCCAGGCTGGATTATAATTATCGGAAACTCAAAGTCATTTGGATATCATTAAGACAGTAGGAAGTGCTCATAAAGTGCTAGGCTACAAAGAACTGTGTACTGCTGTTTGTTTGGCTTGGCTGGGGGCCAGAAATGACCTAAAGGGATCATATGTGTATGGACAAATTAAATGGCTGAGTCCATATGAATTGCAATCATTATCAGTCTAATGCAACAAATGCTTCTAAAATGCAGGCAAACTCAAATGTTAGAATTAAAATATGAAGAGGGGAACAAATAAAACAAATCTCAAGCTTAGGTGGGATCTAGTTTTTCATACCAAACTAAGAATTTTCCTAGATGACCAAAAGTCGTCATTTAGGGCCAATGGTTTGAGTTGAAGGTGTGAGAAAGAATAGTATCAGTAACATTGTTAACACTGTGCTACATTACAGAGAAATACAAAACCGTACTAATGAACCTTCATTAATATAGGCCTATATTTTATCTACAAGTGCACGTCACATACTGAGCGAGCCACCTGTTAATGACCCTGTCGGCAAAGCAGTAATGATTGTGCTAAGTGGCTAATGGGCATGTAGCTACTTCCATGTTTCAGATGATACATCATGTTTGTAGTCGACCAGTGAAGATGAGTTTACATATCACCTTGGGTTCGTCCTTCACCTTCTCAAAATGATCCCACACTTTGGATTTCCTGCCCGACATATTATTAACTAGCCTGTGGAATAACCGCAGGTACCAGCCCTGGAAATTAGGGGCCATACACATGCCGTGTCTTTACTTGTCTGGAAAACACGAGGCCGGGCTCTTAGCACTAGTCTTGTGCCTTTTTTGTGCCAGCTTTCAAGAGCGCCGCTGGAAGCAACGGCCTATTGTCCGTTGGACAGGTGTAAAGCTCTGGGTAGCCCTGCACTAAAATCATCAACTTGTATTTATTTTTATCATCAACACGTATTTATCAGACTGAATATTTACAGAAGAAGGGAAAGATATCTGTCAGTCTGTCTGACTGCTGAGCGTGGCCTCTTCCTGTGCCTGTCCTTTCAAATTTAGGTTTTCATTTATTTTGACAAGGGGCAGCTTCTAATAGAGTATCACTTTTTTTTGTTTGTTTGTTTATTTGCTGACTAATGACCTTTCTGGTCGACTAACATCTGGTCAACTATTAGGGGCCAGCCCTAATTAAAAATCATACCACTGGGATTTCTAAATACCCTGGCAAAGCCTTATACCATAACATCGCCCAAGCCTAATGCTGCATTTACATGAAATCAGGCAGATGGTAAACAGCAGACGGACAACACCTTCTGGACGACACGGGAAAAACAAACAGTCTGACAGAATGGCAGGACAGAAAATGAAAGTAGAACATGAGTGGAACGCTATAGCTTCATAAGCATTTCTCTGTTATGTAGATGATGTTTCAGCCCTCAGGCCTTCTATGATCAACAATCATACATGGCAGTAAAAAGAAACAACACAAATGGTGATACTGTACTGTTTTTACAAAGAATGGAATAAAATATGTTAAATCAAATTATTTTGTGTTGTGTGCCCAACAATTGTTCAGATTGCCTGTGTTTTTTTACCATGTGTGAATGAGCTACACAAGATTAGGCTGTAAAATTCCATTGCAGAGGACGGCATGAAAGGTAAAATATCTTAACTTTGAATGACAATGCCATCCACCATTACTGTTGCCAGTATTCTCTGCTGGCCTCATCTAATTTTACCATCCTGTTCTCATCCACTAAAATGATATCCAGTTTGCCATTTACCGTCTGCCTGATTCCATGTGAAAGCAGCATAATAAACATTTATGCCAGTACCCAACTGGACTTTAACTTTAGGAAGTTATCTTCTGCTTATTACAAAACAAGAAACCGTAAATGACACAGTGGTTTTAGGAAAGATCAGATGAGTTCATGTGATTTAGGAAAAGATTATGCAGAATGCTTTTATCATTTTATCCAAAAGCCTGTGTTAAATGAGTCAGACTTCACAGATGACATACTGCCTACTTCATGGCCCCATCTCTTGAGGTAAAAAAACAACAACCACCTGAAATGATATCCTGCTATATTTATTGGTTCGAGAATGCTTTAGTATCTTAGTAACAAGGACACTGTCGTGCAAGGTAAACATTCAAACAGTTTGCCTTGCAGGTTGAATTTTGCGGCGTGTTATTAGAGCCGACGTCTGAGGGCACGTCTAACACTTTTCACTGTCTGGGTCTATGATTACAGGTCTATTTTAAAGCTGCCCCCACTCTGCTTGAGCTGGAACACACTGTTATCTTCAGAAAGAAGCTGTCACTGCAATGAACCACTGGCACTGGCTAGACTCGCAACAACACCCCAGAACAAAAGCCTCTACAGTCTATTCATGGGGTCGAAAACACAGTGGCTGCTGTGTACGGGGCCTCGTCAGATAGGATGGTGCCCATGCAGTGGCAAGGCACTGATAGTAAAGGGGAGTGCATATGCCATGGTGGATAATAACTGCAGAATAAAGATCAGTCTCGTGCAACCCATGGGAGGAACAAGTTGCTCACACAACAGATACTATTAGCTTAACACACCAACACCAACAATGGAGTAGGGCATTGTACGTCCTCATGCAACAATGGAACATTTACTAAAGACCATGACAAAGCAGCTGTAGTAAATCTTACAATAAAACTTAGTATTATCAACTTTGTTTGATTTTCATCATGTTCACATTAATCCTTAATGCCGAAAGATCTTTATTCCATCAAAGAGTTTTAATCAGTGAGCAGCAGACTTTTACTTTAATCACTAAATGACAGGTTTTGCAAATTCTCAATAGAACAAAACCTTCAGAATATTTGACAAATTAAGTTGTCTGTCACAGGCTGGCTGACAATTGTGCAAGATTATACAAGGAAAAGTTCCTTATGCAGTTTTTTGTTTGTGTAATGCCACCTTGGAGTGTGTTGTCATTTGATTAAAGCCACCGTAGTTTTGAATTTAGTGACTAACAGCCCTAAAAACAACAATCATGCACAGCTGCTAATAGCTGTAAACCCTCACAGTGGTAATATGCATAGGGTACTGCTGAAATGACTTAAACACCAGGAGACTAGGAATTACTGCGGAAAAAGAAATGTCATTTTCACATTAAATAAAACCAAACTTGCATCTTTGCATTTTAATTAACCGAACACTGACTGACACAGCGCTGATATAACCTCATGCTCGCATCATTTTCTAACCATATGTTCAGCATAAAACCAGTCTGTCTGTTTAAAAGTCAAGTCCCTCCTTTCATCCGAGCGCCCCTAAACAGTAAAGATTCAAAACCCAAATGAGCTTTTTAAAACATAGCTGTCTTTTGCCTCCAGTCACATCTGTTATCCATCCAATTATAACACTCACCCAAGGACAACACATTAAAAGGATTCTGGAGGCTTGACAAATCATGTGCGTCAGCTGTCCAAAATGAAGACTCTCATTTAAAGCTCTAAATCTTCTTTAAGTTAAGTTCAAATCAAAGCCACTCAGAAATTATTTAATTAAAGAGTGGCTGAACTGAAATGTTTTTGTTATCTACTCTGCTTTTTGTTATTAGGCAAATAGTTTCTGATTATCTCATTACATTTGTGGCAATACCATATATTGTAAATCTCAATATATGTATTTAAATCTAAGCTATCTAAGTTTCTCTCTTATAGAGATCACAGTTACACTGATCTTGACTTTAAATCATAAAACTTTAATCACAGCAGCTTAACTGTAACGTGGTAAGACAGCAACACTTTGGTTATAGGGTGATGAGATGCCCTGTTGACAGCTTGTATGATACAGTGCAAACACGCTACTGATCACTGTGACATTTCCCCTTGATGTCTGATGTGTGGAGTGCAGGCTTGAGGAGTTGATTAATGAAGTAACATGAGGAGTAAAGTTATCACAGAGTAAAATGTTTAGAGCAGCAATTAGTGAGAAGATGAAAGAGGAAAACTGAAGATGAAGGTCAGGTGGGAGATAAGGTTAAGAGCGTTAGAGGCAGTTGGAAGAGCAGGCTCAATGAATGGTGAGAGCTGTTAAACCTGTTAGCTCACTCAAAGGTTTCAACCTCCCAACAGTAGTTTATAGGGTCAACACGAGACTGCATAATGACAAGTTAAATAAAGTAGTTATAATACAGTTAAATAATATACTCTTACAATTAAGTTAAAAAAGTGTTATAATAACAAAGTTAAATGTTCACAAGAATGAGACAGATGAGGTCACACAGACCTTGACCCTTCATCCTTGACCAAAGAAATCCAAAAAGTTCATTGTTGAGTCCGCGTGAACATTTCTTCCAAATTTGAAGAAATTCCTCCAAGGCATTCTTAAGATATCGCGTTCACGAGAATAAGACAGACAAGGTCACAGTGACCTTGACCACCAAAAACTAATCAGTTCACTGGTGAGTCTAAGTGAACGTTTGTGCCAAATTTGAAGGAATTTCCTCAAGCTGTTCTTGAGATACTGCATTCACGAGAATAACACAGACAAGGTGACAGTGACCTTGACCTTTGACCACAAAAAACTAATCAATTCATCCTCAAGTCCAAGTCAACCTTATGCCAAATTTGAAGAAACTCCCTCAAAGCATCCTTGAGATATCGCATTCACGAGAACAGACAAGGTCACAGTGATCTTGACCTTTGATCTATGGCCACGAAAAAATAATCCATTCTTCTTTGAGTCCAAGTGGACGTTCGTGCCAAATTTGAAGAATTTCCTCTTGAGGCATACTTGAGATACTGTGTTCACAAGATTTGATGGACGGATCGACAGAAGGACAACCCAAAAACTTAATGCCTCCAGCCACAGCTATCACCGACGCGGAGGGATGAAAACCCACGCCTCACCTGCTGACACACTATCACTATCACCCAGTGGTCTGGGTGGGTGGAGGAGTGCATGTGGCGAATCATGTTTGTAAGACTTTTTTTTTCTTTTTGTGTCTGACAGAGGGAGAAGGCTATATTAGAGAGTAAGAGATCCAAAATACTAAAGCTAGTGTCATGCCTGCATCTTCAAAATGTGTCATGACTATTTATGTGCACAATATAGTCATTTCATACATCCTTCGTGGAACAAGAAGGGATACACTGACTATAAGTGATATATCGCCCGCCCCTTGTTTCATTTCTTGGAAAGCATCGTCATCGAATAACATGGTAAAGGAACCGGTCACACTTTCCAAGAAGCGGCTCTTTGTGTTTCTCTTTCTTATCTTGCTTTCTGCTCCTGTGCACATCCAGGAAGGAAACACAAGGTCTCTTGTGAGAGGCCTGTATTCCACATTATGACCCCCTGAGCTCGTTCATCATCCAGTGCTCCGTGGACCACTTAATAACCCAGCTATTCAGGCTAAGCCCCAGCCCACATTGTAGACATTCTTCTACAGCCAGACCAAATGGATACAAGGAAATATTTAATTACAAAGGGGCACCAACCTGAGACTCTCCCCTCCCATCAGCCTATCATAGCTCCCTGCTGGTCTTATAAAACCTGAATCGATTGTCTTTCCACATGACCCCAACAGGCTTAAAGGGTAACTTCGGTATTTTTCAACCTGGGCCCTATTTCCCCATGTGTATGTGTGCGTATGATTCATAGGTACAACTCGTTCAAAAACTGGTTCAGTATTGAGGGAGGCGGATGCAGCCGGGAGCCGCGAAACGAGCTAAAACGGTAACGGGGGCAAATGCATCCCATTTAAGTTTATGCATTAAAAGTGCTTTTTTTCGCCACTGACTGGTTCAGATCACCAGTGCTATCTCTGTAAATAGCATGCTAAACATTTCCCTTGCCCTTCACCTGCTCTGGGCTGTGACGTCATCTCGCGAGAGCTTTGCTTGTTGCCGGAAGAAAACAGAGGAGCCATGCAGAGCGCCGCTCCGAGTGGCGCTGGTTGTCCCGGAGTACAGCTGAGAGTTTTACTGCATCGATTGAAAACAATGGTTCGTGTTTGTGCTTATCCGAACTGCAAGAACAGGATGTCGTGCAACACCCCGTACAGCTTTCATAGGCTGCCTTTGTCGGATGGCGAGATGCTGAAGTTGTGGCTAGTTGTGCTACAAATGGATGCTAACACTCCTGTCCAGACACTGCGCCTTGCAGACCATCAGGTCTGCAGTGCTCACTTCTCCCAAGATGACTACTGCCAGCCAAAGAAGAGAAGACATTCAATCCCGAAACACCTCTTCCTCCTGCCCCACGAGTAGAGAGAGCTACAGACACAGTGGAGCAAAGCTCTCGCGAGATGACATCACACACAGCCCAGAGGTAAGGGAAACATTTAGTATGCTATTTACAGAGATAACACTGGCGATCTGAACCAGTCATTGGCGAAAAAAAAAGCACTTTTAATGCGCAAACTTATACGGGACGCATTTGCCCCCCTTACCGTTTTAGCTCCTTTCGCAGCTCCCAGCTGCATCCACCTCCCTCAATACTGAACCAATTTTAGAATGAGTTGTACCAAATGAATCATACACACACATACACATGGGGAAATAGGGCCCAGGTTGAAAAATACCGAAGTTATCCTTTAAAGCTGAAGGTTACATTTTCATGAGTGTTTGTTGGCTGGTATTTCTTCATTTGAAAAAGAGGTAATAAATAAACACGAGGAAAGGTAAACGCAGCTATGTTGGAAAGATAACATGGAGATTAAATACAGAGTGGGGGATGAAGACAAAAAACTGAAAGTATGTAGTGTCAGATCATTACATTCTGCAGCACAAACTCACAGCTTGCTGTGGAAAGAGATAAAACACATCCAAAACCTTTTACAAGTGCCAAAACTCTGGTGAGTGTTAATAAACGAAGACCTCATAACAACCTAATCTGGATACAATCACGCAACAGCGTGTGCCGGTATTTCAAACAGTCAAAACAAAGTGCATTCCTCAACACTTACTTCTTCAGGATGACCTAAACCGATGTGCCTCGAACAGGACTCTTTAAACCAAAAACAACCTCTGTGTCAAACCTTGGTCACAAAGTACTAGAAAGAAATGATTAGAGATAACCTGTTTGTGAGCACATGATGAATGGTGCTGTTAGAACATTCAGATAAAGTCCAATATGTTGTTCATCACAGGAGCAAGACTGTACACTCCCTGTCTTACCAAAACCCTGAAACATCTCAATATCAATATTTCAAAACACCCTGTTCATTATGTCATTTTTCTTTTCAACTAAATCCAACTTGCTGTAATTGTATCCTGCTAATAAACCTCATTATTCATGGTTATTTTGAAGATCCAGCAGTATCGGTTTCTTGTCTGGGTGGTCTGGCTTTTGGATGTGTGATGTTAGCAATCTAGGAATTCTACTACACTACTAATGTATCTATTAAACCAATATCTTTAATTGTTCTGAGCTATTACTGAAACATGTGATGGAGCTGGACTGGACACCGGTGAGTCATTCCATTGAATTCTACCTTAAGCCCTCAAAAGTGAAATCAAATGATGAATCAAAGCATTACAGCACAGGCTTGTTTCCAGATCTCATTTCCTCGCCCATCTGTTCTCTTTTAGACAAGGTTTAGTGAAGCACCGTCTGTATCTAATATCGAAGGGAAGACATGGAGATTAATATTGCACAACCCACTTCAAATATTCAAGAATACACACTGCTTTTAAGAAAGAAAACAGACAAGTTTCCCTGTCATGGTTCTGATAGATAAAATTATGACAAAGATATTTTTTGGCACTACAGCAGCATTAGACATTTTCTGAATAGCGAAGAAAATGATTGCAGCATGTAGATGCTGCAGGGCACTTTGTTCTTTCACCATCGACACACTGTCGACTTTTCATAAGATTACGGCTAAAAAAAGCATTGGCATTTGTTTGTTGTTTCAGTTTCAAAGGACGTGCTGTCACTTTTGTCGAAGGGGATCTTGTTATGTATTGAAAAACACAGATCTTATAGTTAAGACAGAGAGAGACAGAGTGTGTGTGCGTGTGTACAACTGTGTGTGGTTAACGTACGCCAGGGATTGGGTGAAGGTTGCGTTCAAATTTCCTACCACGTACTGTATGAAGACAGGATTAGAGCACCACCTGAAATGCTTTCCCAGGATTATAGGGTGAGGTCAATATTTCATGTGGAGTAAATACAATTCGCACAGTAGAGAATCTAAATTTATATCAAGTCCTTGGGTTACCTCTCATGCATATTTATGACAATGTCGGTCAGGATTTTTTCCTAAGTGTTTTATTCCCCTTTAAGAATGAATAAAAAACAAACATATTTTTAAAACAGGCATTTTTCAAGGTTTTTTTTTCATAAATATGTATTTAACAAACCTTAAATGCCCTTAAACTAATTCAAATATTAATATTCATATGTGATCATAATACAGTTCAAGCGTCAGCATCTTCTGCTCCCTCGGCTCTGCTGTCACTGCTGCTAGCATTTGCTAATCCTTCGTTTTCTGGCAGCCATTCATCATCACTGCCACCAGCATCATCTTCACTTGACTCAGATGGTACTCACTCCACTTTCCTGTAGGCCATTCTTTCATAGGGATAGTAGGGATACCCTGACTGTGAATTTTTTGGCCGTTGTCAATACTTAAAATAACAATTTGGTCGATAGCTCAAAATTGATGTTTTATTTTGTTTTTTGTTTCAGCAGCTGGGTGTATGCTAGCTACTACTGTCCCAGGTCTACCGCAAGGAACCAACAAAACATTCAGCTTTCAAGAAATCAATGTGACACGACACATAAACATCAGCCACCACCATCAGTGAATGTAATCTTATTTGCTGAAGGTAGTCAACGAGACAGATGCCTCGGCCAATAAATCAGTGCATCCCTACAGCCAATAAGTTAACGCAGATGAGAAGTTTTCAAGGAAAACAAAGTTGCAGTAACAGTATTAATTGTAGTAGTTGTAGTAATGCAGGAATGGTATTGATTGAAATATAGCCAATGATCCAGTTGAGATCATTAATTGTTATTTCCTTCCATCATGATATAAATACAAGAATAGCAAGAAGGACTGCCAAAATATTCCTGAGCTGCTCTGCTTGTCTGGCCTTCTGTCCACCATCTTGGTTTTTAGAGATCTGTGTTGCACTTACAACAGCTGGCCAGTTGGTGGCACTGTATGGGATAATACACTAGTGTCCACTGTGGTGGTTGATGTGCAACTGTACCATCAAAGCCCATGCATATATAACAAAAAAGCTTTTGAATAGCTGTCAACTATAGCAGCCACTATGCATAAAAGGCACGTTGCCATGGTTAGGTTAGGACCCCTTTTCCATTAGCATCAGGGACGAATAAGGTAATGTGGAAAAACAACCTCCAGTTCATCCTTTATGATAAAAGATCAAACAGGCTAAAAACCTGAAAGCTCAGCTCTAGGCAAGTAGAAGAACTTCACTGCTATACCTGCCAACAACACACACAGCAGCAGAAACTGTTTAAGCTTTTGACTCATGCAAACTTTTGGGGTACATGATAAATGTGGCATGTCACCAGGAAGGGCTGGACAGTAATGAGCATCCATCAGTCTTCCTCACCCATGACAGGCTCCACGAGAACTCCTCAGCAAGAACCTCCTCCACAAATCCAGACTAAAGTATGGTCAAGGTCATGAAGACAATCGACGGATCCTCAAATGACATTTACAAAAACACCCCTTCACACAGAACAGAAGGCTGCATTATGTATGCTCCTTAAGGAACAACAACAAACCCCAGAAGCTGTTATAATAGCACTTTAATTTCCAGCAACATGGACTGTTTCCGTTGCACCAACTGCTACACAGCTAGAATGATGACTATAACAGGAGCCCAAGGGACGTCATTTGATGCGTCTGCTGGATAGCTTTCTCCCCTCATTGTAGCCCCACACAGAATTTGCTATCCACATTCAGAACAGTGATCTCAAAGATAATACCGTTGACATAACCTGATCTCCAAAAGTGACGCAATGGTGACAGATGTGTGCAATTAAAGGGTTTGTAAGAAACATGTGTGCCGCATTAAAGTGGAAATTGATGATTAACTGAGGGGTAGTTCCCGAAATGATTTGTTCAGTAGTAAAAATCTAGTGAATCATGGAAGGTTATCCCAAACATGAGGGTCACACAGTTCACTTCATTTACAATATTATGAACACTGTACTGCACCAGGATATTCATCTCCTTTTGTCTTCACTGTTGTTTTAGTCCATTAGTCCTGTTCTCAGAAACATTCATCAACATCGTCAAAGTGAAGAGGAAGATGAATAATTCAACGCTCATTACAAAGGGTCACGGGAAGGAATAAAGAGACGGTGATCCGGCCACATAAAACATATACAATTCTACATTAGGAACACGTTTGTGCAATGACATATGAAACAAGGGTTTAGTGTGACACGTGGCTCTGTTAAACAATGACGTGTCTCATGGACTTTATGATCACTGTCACAGCAGATGTCTCTAAAGAATAACTGCAGTCTAGGGCCTGTATCAGTGACCACACAGGGCTGTAAATCTAAAGGAGGACATCACCGTAAATAGTCTCATTTTGTCACACACTGATTAATGTAGCATGTGATCTTGTGTGGTGTAGTGAGGTATGGTTTTGAGCTATTAAAGAATGAGAGTATGAAAATTAGAGCTAAGCAGAATCACTGTGTGTAGTTGGTGCAGGTACATTAAAGAGATAAAAAGAATGACCTTAAAATAGGTGAAATATTGGAAAAGCTCAACAATGTCAACAACAACAACAAACCTGAAATCCAGATCAATACTTTCTTCAAGTATCCAATTAGGCCTGCTGGCTCACTCACTGGATTTTTATATTGGTTTTCAGTCACCCCCCTCAGTGGGGACACCTGTGAGGCTGATTTACCAAACTTTTAATTCATCAACAACTTTAGCTCAAAGTAGTGGGAAACAAAATGATGTATTCATTCTGAGATCACATCTTAAAGACAAAGTTCTTAAAGTCCTCCCCTAGAGATGTTAAATATGTACACAAATATTTTGTTTAACATTGTTTTCTCACATAATAGTTAAAAAAAAAACAAAAAAAAAACTCTTGAAAGAGGCAAGACGCAGATCTCCTCTTTCTCTACAGATTCTAGATTTGGTCTCCGCCCTGCCCGCCACCACTGCACATAACAGGATTTGCTTTCAATTGCGCTTTCTGCATCCAGAACAGACATAACTAAAGTTGGATTTCTACTTATAAAGCAATGCCATAGCCTCGGCACGTGCCTACACCTCCAAAACACTAGCCGATATTTGGATTACTGTGAAGTGCTGTAAAGTCAAGATGACTCAAAACTCTCCCAAAACACACATTTAACATGGCTTAATAGCAACAATTTCAAATTTCTAAGTGCACAAATCAGCTTCACTATAACTCGCAGCATTCACAGACAAAGCACTTGTCTTTATCTGGACACATTTTCCGAACGAAAACAACATGCTGCTGTTTTTAGCACAAGCCTAAGGCATTTTACATTGTATAAATTAGCATAGCCACTAGCAGACTTTTCCTCCACTGATATGAAACGAGGGACAACAGCAACATTTAACAAAGGTAATGTTAAAAAATTTGGCTCCATTACAACTCACAAGGTTCACCGACAAAACAAGTGTTTTATTCTACACGTTTCCAAACAAATATAACTTGCTAATGTTATTAGCACAAGCCTATGGCATCTTACATGGTATAAATTAGTGTAGCAATGAGCGGGCATTTCCTTTGGAAGCTTTGTTTCCACTGGTTTCAGCTTACAAAAATAGACCGGAGGTCTGTATCGCTACGATGTGTAGTCACATTTCTGGGGAGGTGAATGTCAGGCTACAGCGTAGGTTACGGCATCAGTTCGACACAGAAGTATAAATCCCACTTCAGTATAGTCAATGTCAGACGTTTTTGGGGACATAAACAAAAGAAAAGACATTTTTTAATGGAGGGGGACTTTAAGTTCTTGGGGTAGCTGCTTACCTGCTACTTCCTTGAGCTAAACAGAGCAGCACACATCTCTGTCTGCAAGCACAGAAATTAAACTGATCTTGATCCTCACATCTGAGTGAAAGTTAAAGGAGTTTTCCCGTAATGTGCCATACCCTGAGCTTAAACCCATCTCTCATGGATCAGAAGGAGTTACAGTGTAATGACTGTATCTCCGCGGTCCAGAGTACTGAGTGAGAAAAGACAGCGAATATGTCCCCCAGGGGGCCTGTCACACACAACCACACATGCATAAAAACAGTGTCATTGAAGGGCACAGATTGTCACTCTGCCAGGATGGATCACGAACATGCAGGAAGTTTCATTTGTTCCCTCAGTCATCGGGTTTCCATCTGGCCTTTCCATGGATGATGTTCCATGTGGCAGGAAAACAGCTGGGGGTTGTGAGAATGATATTAAACTATGATATCATTCTTCCTTTCCTTCCTACTTTAGCGTAGTATTAAGCGGGCAACAGAAAAAATGAGAACCTCAATACTTTTGGCTTCAGTTCAGTTCAGTTCAGAAGTTCAGTTCGTAAAACTCACCAACAAATGAGATGAGCAATTTCCAGCAGCTCAAGTAAAAAGAAAAGTGTTTGAAAATATCCTCAGTTGTTTTGACACCATCTTCCAAATGCATGAATCAAAGATGTCCAATAGATAGACGTTTTTCTTTATGAGTGTGCTTGGCATCCAACCAGTACACAGCGTGTACCGATACAGCACAGTCGGGGAGCCTGCAGGGGTGCTAAGCCATGCCCTTAATGTGAACTATCAGAGCAGAGCCCACCTGGCGCCTGACAGAGGAAGTCTCAACAGTGGACCTCTAGAGTCCCTGCAGTCTGCTGTCACCGGGCTGTTCAGCCACACAGCTGCCTGCAGAGAGTGAGATGCCAACGTGCCACTCCACATCCTATCTAACCTTTAAATACTAATGAGCACTAAACTTTAAGTTGTCTGACTACCTGGTGCGGCCTCAACACTTCTTGTGAAAAGTTCTGTGCAGAGATCTGAGCTTAAATTTTTAGCTGTCATTCAATTTGCAGTGTTGGGGATGAGCGTCATTGTACATGCCCATTTTTCACTGCAAAGTTTGTGCTGAAGTGAGTGTGCCGAGGTAAGGAGGAATTGAAAATAGCATGGACATAACGAAAAGAGGGGATAATGAGTGGAAGTGAGGAACAAAGAGTCCTTGAAGCTGAAGAGGAGTTTACGTTATCCTCAAAAATGGACAAAATCGTGGCTCAAAAAGGTTAAATAACCTTTATTAAGTAGTCAAATAAGTGATTTGACTATTTGAAAAGTGATTATGCACGGACGAAGACGGTCTCCAAAATACGTCGTTGGTTGGTGCCAACCAGGACTGGAAACACAACAAGCCCTTTCAATTACCTGAAAAGGTGGCATCCCAGCCACTACACTGAGAGCATGAAAATCCGGGCCAAAACGGCAGTAAGTCCACCAACAAGTGTCCAACAGCCTAGCACTTCTGCTGCTATCGGCAGTGCTAGAGGGGCTGCACCAAAACAGCAATCAATAGTGTCCTCTTTTTGCCGCCGTAACCAAGCATGAGAAGCGACTGAAAAGGAGCAAAGGTACAACAGACACAGTGTCATACTTTCTAGCCAAACATGTGATGCCCATGAGCACCATGGCGAAAGACAGGTTCAAGAAATTAAAGTGCTAGACTGCAGGTACAAGCTCCCAGGCAGGAAATAATTTTCTCAAACGTCTCTGCCCCAGCTTTACGATGAGTGTTGTGGGAAGCTGGAAAATCATTTGGTTTCTTCAGGTGTCAGAAATTATCAGGGTACTTTTCAAACTTGCAGCGTTATCAAATTATATATGGTGATAAATATCGATAGATCAATATGGGAAAAAGTATTGTGATAATATTTTTTGCCATATCACCCAGCCCTACTGGAAAGGTTTCGATACTACTTGGTACTGGGTTATTTCACTTGATACCTTACAGGTATAGAGTACAGATACCCAGCCCTAGTCATGTGCAGCTTTTATGGGGCATTCTCTACAAACCCTGCAGTGCATCAGCAGCTATTTATGAAGATTAAGACATTACTGTACTGGAATTATCAGTACAACTACTTCTGATACTGTATGTCCTATAGCCTGTTTGCCACAAGGGGTCTTCATATGTTAGTAGCATTGCCTTTGGTTACATACTTTATGACATGTTTTTACACAGCAACTTCTTCCCGCCATTCCCGCTACCATTCCCTCCTTTCTACCTGCTGTTCCCCCTTCTCAGTCATTCTCAGTATTCACCCTGCCCTCTGTCTCTGAAATTGCTGACCTCATCAAAAAATCCAAAACCTCCACCTGTCAACTGGACCCCCTTCCAACGGCTCTTGTTAAAGCTGCTGCTCCTTCTCTGGCCCCTCTCATCACACACATAACCCACTCTTCCCTCACCACTGGTATTGTCCCCTCACCCCTTAAAACAGCTGCTGTCACTCCCACACTCAAAAAACCTGGTGCTGACCCCAACAACCTCAATAACCTCCGTCCTATCTCTAATCTTCCTTTTCTTTCCAAAATCCTTGAAAAAACTGTTGCCAATCAACTTCACTCTCATCTGCTCCACAACGATCTATACGAACAATTTCAATCTGGTTTCCGTCCCCTTCACTCCACTGAAACAGCCCTCCTAAAAATAACCAGTGATCTCCTCCTTGCTGCTGATTCTGGTCTTTTATCCATACTCATCCTGCTTGATCTGAGTGCGGCCTTTGACACCATCTCCCACACCATCCTCCTGGACAGACTTTGCACTACTGGCATCACCCACACCCCCCTCACCTGGTTTAAATCATACCTCTCTGGCCGCACTCAGTTCATTCAGCTCAAATCATTCACTTCCCACCCCCTCCCAGTCACCACAGGTGTGCCCCAGGGCTCAGTCCTGGGGCCCCTGCTCTTCATCATTTACATCCTCCCACTTGGTCACATCATCCGTAAGCACAATGTACAGTTCCACTGCTACGCGGATGACACCCAGCTCTACATCTCCTCCAAACCGGACTCCATCCTCCCACCTTCCTCCCTCACCAACTGTCTCCTTGAAATAAAGTCCTGGTTCACATTCAATTTCCTCAAATTAAACAGTGACAAAACGGAAATGTTAATAATTGGCTCTAAATCCACTCTCAATAAATCCAATAACTTCACCATTCCATTCGACCACTCCTCCATCTCCCCTTCCCCTCAGGTAAAGAGTCTGGGTGTCATCCTCGACAGCACACTCTCCTTCACAGCACACATTAACAACATAACCCGGTCTGCCTACTTCCACCTTCGAAACATCAACCGCCTCCGCCCCTCTCTCACCCCTCACACCACCGCCATTCTGGTTCACAGTTTAGTCACCTCCAGACTTGACTATTGTAATTCCCTTCTGTTTGGCCTCCCCCAGAAAACCCTCCATAAACTTCAACTGGTACAGAATTCAGCAGCTCGCATCATTTCAAGAACACCATCCACTCACCACATCACACCCATCCTGCAGCAGCTCCACTGGCTCCCCATCACATACCGCATTCGATACAAAATCCTACTCCATACATACAGAGCCATCCACAGTCTTGCCCCTCCATACCTCTCTGATCTCATTAATATCTCTGTACCTACCCGTACCCTCCGATCCTCTTCCTCCATTCATCTCTCTGTCCCCTCTGCTCGCCTCATCACCATGGGGGGCCGAGCATTCAGCCGCTCGGCTCCCCAGTTTTGGAACTCCCTCCCCCCTGACCTCTGCAACACGGACTCCTTACCCCTCTTTAAAACCAGACTGTGCATCCTTGCACTGTGCATTGTATTTTATTGTTTCTTTTTATCCCTGTTTTTATGCACTTCTGTACTTTTGTAAGGTGACCTTGAGTGCCATGAAAGGCACCCTTAAATAAAATGTATTATTATTATTATTATTAAATGCTCACTTTGTATAAGGTGACAGAGCTGCACTTGATTTGATCTCAAAACTATGGTATGTCTCAAGGACTGATCAGCAGTGAGGAGGTTCTGTAGCCCCTAAAATACACCAATCATACATAATCCAAATAGAAATTAACATAAAACCTCTGTTGGTATTCAGTAATTAAAATGTACACAATCCTAATTGTAAAGGCTTAAGGCCACTACCAATTACAGGTTTGAAGGGAGTGCAAACTTTGGGAGCGTTCAACTATAAGCTCAATCATTAACAAACTAATGTACCAAATGATTGATTTTCCTTTGCATTTCTTGACAGAAATTCTGCACGAGGCTCTGAACCTTTCTGATCTTTCCTCAACTGCTGCGATAGAAATTTAATAAAAATCTGAAAAAACATTTTGCCCAGCTGTTTTCCATTGGCAGGATTCCCACACACTGCTGCAGAGCACTGCTGCCCAGTAAATCCAGGCATCTCAGAGTTTCATGATTTTTGCCTTTTCAGATTAGGTAGAAGGATTACAGGTTGAGGAAATTCTTCAAAATCTAAGGCTCATAAAAGTGCTTCGAAATCCTTTGGATTATCTCAAAAAAATGTATTGTCACCTTGCTCAAAACAAAGCTGTTTTTCTCATTTTGTGAAAAGTTGGCATTTTGGAGATAAATGGTTTTGAACCAGACAGCAACAGGAGGCAACTAAGCGAACTATAATGGATGGGCGACAAACACAGTTGCTCCCCTGGCTTTGTGGTCTGAGAAAACAGGTGGAGGGAGTCAGGAGTTGCATTAAAATGAGGACAGACAAGACAAGGTGCTGGTCTTTGGGTAAAAATTGAGTCTTAAATGCTCAAAGAGAATAATACAAGAACATCCCAAGGTCACAAACACAACTCCTCTGGGATGTTTAAGTTGCTGTTTTTGCCGGACAGCAATTATGCTGAAAGTGCTGTAGCCATGCCAGCTTAAAGTTGAGTATCTCAGTGTTTCTTTAAGTTAATTTCCACCAACTATTGATCAAAATTCACTTCATGCAACTTGACAGGTCTGTCTCTCTTGATTCTAGTTTGGACATCAGACCAAGTAGTATCTCACATATCTTGCATGGCTCTGGGCTCTGTGATTGAATTTCTCAGCAGCAGCCCTGGAAAGGTGTGAGGTGGTGGGTGGGGAGCATATGGTGTTTTTCGGTGTCCTGGTGAGGTTCACGCCAGGCAGCAACTTCCCTACAGGGAGTGTTGTAGATACAAAGAAGGACTCCAGCTGCTCCTCTGGGTGACCTTCATTACCACAATTAACATGCATGCCAGTCACAGGCCCGCTAGGCTGGGGTGAGGGCTGCACTATAGGCATGGGCAGAGAGGAGATGGGCGAGGGGCATGACACAACTGGCCAGTGAGTTAAGAGAAGGATGTTTAAGAAATGGGTTCATCCAAAAATATAAAGAATGAATCAAACAAATAAAAAGATTTGTTTTTATGTTAAATACTAAGTCATGGATTTACTGGGGACATGTAGATACTACACACAACAACTGCCACAGCCAAATTAACTAATACTATATGCAATCAGAGGTTAATAAAAGTTACCATGCAGATAGAAACAGTAGAAGATCAGGACCCACTGTCACTAATCTGTAAGACTACAAGACAGGCAGATATATTTTCCACTTGCGCACTTGAGCTTTCAGGGTGAGTGAGTCATTGGGGTTATCAACTGGGCACATCCCCACCAATGTTTTGTTGCATGAGAGACCCATAAAACCCAAAGAAGACTAAATTGCACAACTGTATTGACTTTTTAATGTTCTTGCGATATGAATTTCTACAATAAAGATATTGCAAAGGGCAACCGTACCAATGCAGAGGCTCATAAAGCTGACAACTCCTGGTCCCTCTCTGCCTGCTGCGCTAGAGTTGTAATAAAGTCCAGCTCTCAATCCCAAACCTAACGGCCAACAAAAGATACACTGAGAGATGGAATAATAAAGACGTTGACCGACTTTTATCAAGTGACAAAAGAAACCCCTCTTTATTTCTGGAGAAAGCCAGACATGAACCATAGAGGTATAGCTTAAAAGATTTTGTAATGATGCAGTTGTAGGTTTGTCACGTACACAAAATTTCTTGTTAGCCTGGAATGATACAATAACTTTAATAGGCTGTTTACGTTGGGCACGTCAGCCGTGTTTTTCATATACATCCACAGTTTCACTTGCTATTGCAGCTTCCAACTAAGTTAAAAAATAGTCACTCATGGACACCAAAATGGGAGCTATGATAAACTTGCTGTCTTTGGTTTCATTTTACTCACTGTTTGATGATCCAGGGTGCTTCGGTTGGTTTAAGAGTTGATTGATTTGCAGGATGTATAGAGAGTTGCAAGATGATGCAATGAACTCAAATCCCCAAATTAACATTCCCCAAATTAAAAAAGGCCTTTACAAAAACACATTTCAAATCAATGGAGTATTAAACAACTTCATCAAACAATAAAAAACCAAGATTAACCAAATAGGCAGCGAGTTTATCTTATCTCCCATTATGGCGTCTATGGGCAGCTATTTTTGAACTTATTCGGAAGCTGCAATAAACAAGATTCTATACTCCACACTCACTTCAGCACACCTGCCTTTAATTAAAGGTTCCCGAGATATCAGGTCAGGTGCCGCATTAAAGTGACTCAAAAAATAACAGGAAACTAGGACTTGCAGGAAATGGAACACTTGGACTTTAGGGTCATGAAGTCTATTTGTCTTTTGTGGGTACACACTGATTGTGTATTGGGTTTTGAATTTTGCCAGAATGTGTCTTGTAAGCATGTTTTCTCAACAATTGGTAATAGGTTATCATTAAACGCAAAATAGTCATCTACTATCTGGTAACAAGTTGATATTTGATTTTATGACACAACCAGTTCTGTCAACAATCTAAATTTACAGCACATACAATTAATTCCTCTGATTCACTATCGTTAAAAACCTGCTTTATTGACTCTTTTGTGCCGTCAATAACTGCTGACTCCTCACTCTACTTAACTAGCCAGTAGGGGCCTTGATTTTTCTTCAACTTTGCTTGGACGAAAACGTCAAGCCTCATAGTATGTTGCAGGCCACATTTTGGCCTTTTTCTGGGCTCAAAATGGTCATCCATAGAAAAGTTTGGTCTCATTTTATACCAGAGCATCTGCAGATTAATTCCATACCAGAGACGTTATGATCTACTAACATTAGGCACAGTACAAGATGAATATATCCCCATCTTGGCTGCCATCTTGACTGTACGGGAGTCAGGAGGGACAATTACACTAGGCACAACAGTGCCATGTTTGGGTTGCCATGGCTGTCAACCAGCTCTGTTCCTTCGCTGGGAGTGTTTCAAAAGCTGAGCATTCTGCCTGCTCGATTTTGCAGATTTGGTCATTTTTGCTTGATATTTGTGCCTCTACCCAACATAAGCGGTTAAATGGTTTCTATTTTTCATCAGTAGTAATTGTGTTTATTGTTGTTAACTGCTATTTTGCTGTGCTGTAGCTGACAGACAAGATTAATCCTTTTAAAAGTCTAGTTATGAATGACATGGATCAAAGATTTGAGGCTTCGTTTAAGTTATTAAGAATACATTCATCCTCGTTATAATATTTATCTTTTCTTCATACAGTTCCTGTTGGCAGGAAAACTCGATCTCTATCAAAAAAAGACAAGGCGCATACTTTTATTCGCTTCTCGGACACTTCTGAAACATGCTGCCCTGCTGGAATTACAAGAACTGTCAAGAGCTGCCGTGATCAACCTGGGCAGCTGCTTGGTTGCCTCCAATAAGTGCACTTTTCTTGCTTGTACTGTAAATCTTTAAGTAACATGTTGGATATTGTGATGGTAAAATGGATAAACAAACTTATAAATTTTGTGGTCAACAGCCCTTATAAATGCAGCTTTTTCAGACAACGAAATGAGTGTACACTCTTTGTCCTTCGAACAAATGAGGCGAGCCATTTTGTTGAGCTACGGAGCCATTACGGATATGCGTTTACTTCACTGACATCAAGCATCACTTCACATGTCCACAAATCTGTCTCCACTCAACAATCTGATGAAGCCCAGGCTTTCACAGAAAGTTAGATCGTCTTAACGGCCTACGTGTACAATCTTCATTACAAACACTCTATTTGTCAAAAACTCTGACTATAAAAAATCAATACAGGCAAACAATCAGCTTATTGCACAACAGCTAATGGCCACTTTATTCAAGAACTTTTGTTTGTTATTCTAAAGCTAATCGATGAAAGAACACAAAGGCCAAGCGAAGTGAACACAGAGACCATTACCGCCTACTTTTCCACTGCTTCTCAACACAGAGCCAGTCATTTACATGCCTGATCAGGTCCCTCGGTACAGGAGCATGGCCAGCAAAAACACTGTTTAATTGGTCAGAGAAAGGTTCTGATTTGTAATGATAGAGGAGCAGAACAGTATCAGACTGCTGTGCTGTTTGGACAGAAAACCTCCCACATTTGTTGTTGAGCTGCTTGTCTGATGGTTAATGATTTTAGAGGAAGCTAATCAAGACGGGTCTGTATGAGAGTATGGTTACTACATGTGAAAAATGTGCTGTTCAAAGTGTTGATCTTCAAAACAAAACTAATCTGCAGCAAATATTTGAGATCTAAGGGCGTTATTCAGAACTTTATCAACATAACTTTTCACTTATCAGAAGCTCATGCAGAGCAAATATGAAAACTTGGAGTAAAATGGTGAAAAATAGTTAATTTACATAGTATTACAATGTCGAATTATTCATTGCAAATGTATGCTTGTAGTTTGCACACTACACGTATGCAGATTGTGATTGATTTTTTGATGGAGAACTTTATTAATTTATTAATAATTATTTATTAAGTACTGACAGAAGGTCAGATGATACACTCTTTCAACACACTGTTAGTTAATATTCTACTGGCCGCTGCCCCAAACCCGTAGACTTTTATTGACATGCAACTAGCAGCAAACCAAAGTGAAACTGCAGCGGCGTTATTATCTGACGTGAGACTTGGCTTCCTATCAACAAGACCACTTAAAAGTCCAAAGAGCTTAACACCCCCATGGTTTCTATATACAGCCGTATAGTAAATGACACACGAGCCAGCACCTCAGGTCAAATCATTACTGAAGCATTGAGCATAAACCCTTCAGTTCTTCACTGAAAACAAAGCAACACTAAAAAAATATTCATGTATTGACATATAGGAGAGAAACAGCCTGTTCTTTCTAAAACTATCTATGAAACCCACATTATTTGCTATAAATGAACAGACTTTAAAGTGCTTGTGCCACGTTGTCTCCTCTGAATCCAAAATATTGCCAGACAGCTGACATGCTATTTTTCAGGCACCACTTCCTCTCTAGCATTCACACTTGGGTCTGCACACATCTTGCAACACTTTCATCCTTCAACCATGCAGAGAAGCACGGCAGCACTAGTCTATCAAACCTCACTCGCATGCCGAGATGACACCTAACGGCGAGGACTCTGTCTGCTTGGCTAGCATGGTGCATATCAGACAAAGTAGCGCCTAGAGACAGAATGTAATTTAATATGTTGTCACAATGTTCACAGTGCAATATCACAGTCTTTTGCAATGCATTTCCTGCGCAAGTTGACTTCATGATGACCAAACAAACATACGGGCCAGCCATTATCACAACTCACTGGTGATTTCGCTGGGCCTCTAAAGGGGGACAGCATCTGTCTTCATCAGCTTAAAATCCAAAAACTCAACATTACAACAGATAAGAACCAAACTGAGGAAGTGCTGTAAGGAGATGTGGGAGATGAAGACCAACAGATTGAATATAACGAGGAGAAGGTCAAAGATATGAAAGTAGGGGGGAGATGGAGGAACAGATAAAAGAGCCATCACAGGAAAGGACAGGGAAAGATGAAGAGATTAAAGTTATGGGCAGGAATACTCATATCTCTTTAGCCCCCAGTTGTTCCATTAGAGTTATTGGTTGCATGGGAGGAGGGAGTAATGGAAAGTCAACTCCATCTTAACTTTCAGCAGTGTATTCAAAGGTCACAGAGCAGGGAAAAAAGGTCAGAATAAAGCCTCTCCACAGCTGGGCGGACTCCATCTCATCATCTGCTCTGGAAAAAGTGTTATCACAGTTCCTTGAATTCATTCCTCAACGGCGCGAGTGCATATAAAAACAAAAAATCAGCATGATGTCATTAACTTGTTAATCAAAAAGCATTTGTGCAACCGTATTATTTTGGAGGGTAGATGTGCATTTGATACAGAGCAGTCTTTTGTTGTTTTTCTGGGATTGTAATCAAAAAACGCTTTGATTATTTCATTTCATCGTCTTGATAAGTTTATCAGAAAAGGCCAAATTGAATTTCGTGTTCTTTCTTTTGGCGAGACCTTCAGCCTGTCGGTTTGTTTCATGACCATCGTGAAATGCCTTGATTAAATAACATCGTGTTCGGAAAAAAAAGCACAGCATAACTGATTGTGTTAAACAGAAATGCTAACGCCTGCCAGGTATGAGGAGGAGAACGGACAGAAATGTTTCCCTTTTCGTATTTTAAAAAACTTTGCAAGTTTAAGACTCAAACTATAAATGTGATTAAAGAAACTTCGGTTTTCAAGCTTTCACATTTTATTAAAATACAAAGACAGTGTTCCAGATGCTTTCCAGCCCGTAGCAACTTAAATTATTTGGTTAAAAGGAACAACAAGGAGCCAAGACGGGGATTTAGATTCAATAGCAGGGGTTTTCCTGGCTCAGAATGGGTCTCTGGGGGTGACTAGGCACGATAGCATGTTTGTATTACCATATTTGACAGAAATCTACGCATTTTTCTGTAATTTCTGACCATTTGATAAGCAGAAATGTCTATTGTACTTGAGTAAATAAAACCCCAATTATTTAAACAGGTTAAAAATAATATTTTTACAACATTGGAAGGGGTGTGGGGTTAGTGTGGCAGAGAGAGGTGTGGGGTTACAGGTCTGGAAAGTTTTCAGAGTTGCACTTTCATACACAACAGAAGAGTGTGATGTCAGTTGTGCTTTCACCTGTTGGAAATACTTAGTTGAGGGGTTGCAAGAGGCAGGACATGCTGCAAAAAGACACAGTGACTTTCACTTTATAAGATGTTCCAGGAAGATCTTTCTTCCATTAGCACTAGGTTCATGGCGGAGAGTTCAGGCCCAGTCAAAACAACACATTTTAGCTGGCTTATCCAGCATCTAAATTGTTATTAAACACATTCGCAGAGGATCTGAATTGCTGTTTTTATTCCTAATTATCATCATGTTGGCAATGGTGATTTCCCTTTGGCACTGGCCAAAACCTCTTTAGGGGGCACCAAAAATTCCTCTCTGCAGAAAAAACCCAGAAAAGAAATTTCAAACTAGAAGCCTGGGGGTAAACACATGGGTCAGGAAATTGTACAGTCACTGTGTTCCCTCTGAAGATACTGTAAAACAGATCTACTACACAGGGAGGTATGTCAACACTTGACCCTTACACAAATTATTACAGCTTCTCAACTTCTGACCTAATCTTTGCATCATAAAGACACACCTAAACACACATATACTGCATAAAGATATTCACAAAAATAATTCTTAAAACTTAAAACTAGAGGAAAACTTCAGTGTTTCTGTGCTGCAGACTGTATCTGTTTGATCTATTCTACATTCCACATCTGGAGATGTGCAGTATCTTCTGTAGATCAAACTACTCCTCATCCTGCGTCCTTGCATGAGTTACAGGCCGACATGGTTTTGTCTGTTTTTTCAAGCGTCCCAGTGCAACAGCTTGTGATCTAGACGTCTGAATACAACGATAAAGAGCAAAGCAAACCTGGAGCCCTTTCTGCACAAGGCACAGGTTAAGTGAACTGCACTGCGGACTTTGAGCGAACCGTTTTGGTTTGGTTCAGAAGGGTCTGAGTTATCTTGGAGTGTTAACATATGCGCAAAAAATGCTGAGTCACCACTCTGAGTCTGCTTAGAGGGCTGAATAAGACCAAGTGTGAAAACACCCTTAAATACTTCCCTTTAAACTATGATCTGTCCAAACGTTAAATGTGATGATGCACTTCTGTTCCAAATAAGGTTACTGCAAGGTTTCTTTTCAAAAAATTTAGTCAGTCACATAAAAGAAATAAGACCAAGTGTTTTTTGGGGTTCTGCAAGAGTTGCAGATCACCTATGTTTAAAAAAAATAAGGTCAGTTCAGAGATTTCAGACCATCTAACATGCTTCTGTCAAATGTTGCACTGGGGTGAAAGTTACCATTGGAAACTGTTAGCCAGAGTGTGTTTTCCATTCTGTGCACTCCTCCTTAGTCAGACTGTGTCTTATCTGAGTGATCTCTCTCTCTGAGTACCTGACTGGAGTCTGACTTGACCTCGGTGATGTTCACTATTTGTTACTGGCAGAGAGGAAAATCTTTTTCCAAAAAAGCAATTTATTCTAATCTCACAACAGGCGAGCCTTAATCTGATAACTGTGACAACAAGTGATATTATGGGAAGCAGTGTGTGCATGTGTATATGTGTGCATGGGTGGGAGCGATATCGTGAGCATGTGTATTTTCCAAAAGTGGGTCTGATGTTCCCCACAAGGTCCAATTACTCAGGCTCAGTAGATTCACTGCTGTCTGTTTGCATCAAAGATGATCCTCATCTAATGGCCTGATCCAACCAAACACACAGGGCCGCATTCATGAACAAACAAATAAACAAACGCACTCCCACCACCCAAACAAAACTGCTATCTGTAAAGGACCACCGTCAGCTGTTCCACACGTCGCCTCCACGCCTGGTCTCTGGCTTGCCTGCCAGACATGACACCGTGACACAAGTGTCCTGTCTCTTGGTGCTGTCTGAGCTCTGCACTGGGTGACTCCTCCAGCAGCTCTACACTGTCACTCACTCTCTCCAGTCTTACTTTCAGTTCTCCCTCATGCTCCGTCACTCAGTCACTCGCTTGCTTGTGGCCTCTAAGGGGTAAAGGATTAGAAAATGACTAGGTCAGGGATCTAGGAGACTGTCTTGGACCTTGTGCCAATTGCTGGCATAAGCACCATGCACTGCTAAGCAGTAAAGTTGGCTCGTGTAGATTTGTCTTGAGTGCATGTTGCTCAGGGAGCACAAATCAGTCACAGTGTTAACTGGTGTAAAAATAATGTTTTTTCAGATTTGTTAATTAAAACAGTTGCTCCCTACACGTCATTTCCAACACTGCTACTTACACTGTTCTTCAATACTGAAAAATTATGTGCAAAAAAAAATCAAATCCCACCCTCTGCACCTCGTCTTGCAGACTGCAGCCAGACTGGAGATCTGCTTGGAAGGCAGAATTCCCATCCATTTTGGAGCAATAGATAAATCCACTCTCCCTTTAAAGAGACTGATAGAGTTAATTCCAGATACACTGGCTTAGCAAATCCATGTGCTCCACTTAAAAATCGATACTAGCTGCTTTAAAATGATATAAGAATCGGCCTCAGCCGGCATGTAACCGTGGAATCAGATACGGCTCTGAATTCATTACTTCTGATGGTATCAATCCTGCTATGCCTTATTAGAGCCCCTCACAGAGAAGCTTTTCTTATTACGCTCCTTTTAAATCTTCCTCGTTCTCCCTCGGACAGCTGTAGTCTGACAGCGTGCAGAACAGAGGCAGAGAACATTTCTGCCAAGTCTAAGAGGTAGAAACTGAAAATCGACAGGGGTACATCACACGACTAAGTGAATAATGAATGGAGCCTCAGAAAAAAGTCACCTGCAGCCGGCTTTGAAAAGTCAAGTCTATTAAAGTGAATTTTCATCTATCATTTTTTATCATTTAATAAAATAATTTTACACATCATCTGTCAGTATGTATAGCATGCCATATTTATGAAATTCAGCCTTACTGTATTGCTGCCAGAATGTATGGGGATTATTACACTATCCTCCATTCACAGCCTATAACAAGTGCCACAAGGCTTCTAGATGCATTCAATTAAACTATTCCATAAGACATAAGCTTTGCTCAAAGCCTGCAGGGCAGAGGGAGAATGCATCTTTAATTTATCATGCACTGAAAAGATAAATTAGAAGCAACTGTGCATCAGGTGAGAGCACTGAGAGGCTGCATGTTTGAGGAAATTCACCTCTATAATATGGCATGTACCAGCATCCTCAACTTCCTGTTGTGATTGTCAAGCTTGCAAATAGATTATGCGTCCTACAACGCAGGATTTCCACTGGACCTGTGTCCGTTGCGGAACGGCAGCGCTGGTTATCCACTGCGTGGTCCGCCGTCCATCAATACCCACCGGCTGCGTTTGCTGTGCGGAGCGGACATCTCGGTGCACTGCCATGATTAATATCTCCTCGTCCATGGTGTTCACGGGGTGAAATGACGTCTGAAAACCTCTGACCTGTTGACTTCAGGCCTGCCTCTGCCCATTATGTAGTTTTCAAGGTGTAGTGCAGGGAAATATGATCCGCGTGAACACTGTATTATGTTTTGAAAATTAACTGGATGTTTTATTGTGTTTCTATGCACGACTTCCTGCCCCGCACGATCTGCTCTGTGCTGAATTGCTGCGTTGTGCTCTGGCGTCCGGCAAAAATAGAAGTCCTGCGTATCTGTTGCGGAGGGCTCTGGACTGCCGGAGCTGTGACGGAGCCGGAACACAGCACAGCCGCAGCAAGTGGAAACACACACATTGACTAGAATTGAATCCTATCGGCTCCGCTGCCGTGCCGGAGCGGAGACGCAACCAACACGCAGCTGGTGGAAATAGGCCGTAATACAATAAAGTAATATAAATGATCTAGATGCATCTTGCAATTCATGAGAAATGAGACAGCAATAGGGTCCTGCTGAAGTTTCAGTTTGTGACATGACTTATGAATCAAGAAAAAACAAGTATAGCTGTATCTCGGCCAAATCGCATAGTTGGAATAGATCTGCAGTTCTACTTGGCCTCTATATTTATAAGTAGAGGTGGTGGGGTACTCATTATTAAATGTTTGCTTAGTGTAATTCAACATATGCAGTCTGGATTGTTCTCTAACCTCCGGGCTGGAAGGGAGAGAGCCAAACAAATATTTACTGTGAGTGCTGCGAGGGATTTTCTGCAGAAGAGCCCAATCAATAATTCGCAGCTCTTGCCTCAATCACTTACAGGCAGTTAACAAGCCACTTCCCCTCTCTGAGCAATGGAAACTCAATTTTATAGCACAGACTTGGGGGTTTAAAAAGTATGATGATGTCATTTTTATTTCTCCTGCTTTATACTTTCATAGAGAATGAAAGGGGGGGAGGGGGTGAAATTGGGGACAATACTAAAGGGAGAGTCAACCCCAAAATCAAAAAGACATTCTGTTCCTCTTACTGTAGTGCTATTGATCAATCTAGATTGTTTTGGTGCGAGAAATCGGCTGTAGAGATGTCTGCCTTCTCTCCAATATAATCAAACTAGATGGCACTCAGCTCGTGGTGCTCAAAGTGTCCAAAAAATACATTTGAAAAACTCAACAGCAATGTCTCTTTCCAGAAATCATGACCCAGTTACTCAAGATAATCCACAGTCTGTGTTGTGAGCAGTCTGTGTTGTGAGCAGTCTACGTTGTTTGGTAGAAATAAATAGTTCTTACATGTAGGAATTATTTTCTTTCTACCAAACAATGTCCACCAACCATATTACTGCACAGAAGGAAGCGTGCATCTACTGCTAGCTCACTTAGCACCCCTAAGCTAGCTTACATCGCAGCTCAACCATTAATGTTTACATCTCATGCCTCTTGTGAGGTTCGTGCTCACAACAGCACGAGATGTAAACATTAATGGCGATGTAAACATCCGCCTTGGCTGAGCTGCAAAGTTACCTAGCGTAGGGGTGCTGGGTGAGCTAGCAGTAGATGCTCCAACACTCGGTAACTCACGCCAAAAGAATCTTGACTGATAAATAGCACTGCAAGTAAGAGGACAAATATTTAATTTCAATTTTGGGGTGACTGTTCCTTTAACGCCTGGTTGACGACTTAAGATCCTCTCACAGGGTTTTCCACAAGAATTATTTAGCACAGGTGGTAAGCCAATCAGATTCTGATACACCATATATAGTGATCACTTCCATTAGTAAACTACACACTAAACAACGACCATGGTATTTAACTACAGACTGCATTTGCTGTGTATTTTGCACTACAGTGTAAACATGAATGAAATTATATTTAATTAGGCATTTAGTGATCCAAAAAGACGTAAATCATTACTTGCCAACACTGTAATTCTAATGTGCCATGGATAAGCCACATTCATTTCCCAAAATCCTGAACTCAGCCAATATCTCTGCCGGAGAGATGGTGACAGTATTGCGTTCACATTATGAAACACACACAGCCTCTTGCACCAGCTACTACACAGTTAAGATATTCAAATGGGAGATAATTGGACAGCTAGAGAGAGCAGTCCTGCCGAAGGAGAAAAGAATAGCATGTTTCTCTAAAGTTTTCCAGCCAGGCAGATGGGTCTCCAAGGTTATTGCATAGAGTTTTTTAGCTTTTTGTATGCAAGTGTTTGTGGTGTTGGCTCAGATACAGTATGCCTTCAGCTTTATTAGCCCCATAATACAGGTTTACATGGAGCTGACAAGAGAGACAGAGACATCTCGGTGCTGGGTGAGTAAAGAAAGGATGAGTAATGGTGTATAATAACTGTTCTATTTTCTCCTCACAATATCTCCCTTGAAAAACTTTGAGAAAGGACGAAAAGTGAGGCAGACACAGAGCACTGGGTGTGTATGTCTGTGTGCAGACATGGACAAAGGAGAAGCTGACAGTTTCCAAAGGACATGCATAAATTGATCAGCTCCTTTGGTCCAGGCAGATATTTTATTTATGCAGCACTTGAGGTATTAGACACCTTTCTGGCCATCAAAGGAATTGTAAATCAAGGCAAGACACGCATCAACACCAGGAGGGTGCAAAAGAAATGTGTCTTTTAACCTCAATAATATATGACTCTGGAGATATAGAAAGTGTTCAAGGAGAAATAGGCTATTCACCATGGATAATATGTGTGGGGCAAAAAAAATCGATTCTCAGATGCATCACGGTGCAGACATGGATGACTCAGCATCCATTCACAAATGTCAAAAAAAAAAAAAAAAAATTGTCAAAAATGATTATTTAAATGTTAACAGTGTGATATGAATGAAACTAAAGATGTTGAATGCACCCAAGAGAGGTGTGCAGCACCCTAACAGTCTACAGTGCGCACAGGCTAGAGTTAGCCTATCTTGTAATTCTTCTCCACTATAGGCACCATATAGGGCTGTAAGCAACCAAAGAAAACCTTGGTCGACTCAAATTCTGCCTGCTCTTCAACCAATCAACTGGTCGTTTTGGAGGAAAAAAATGTGCACATTTTCTCGAGATTGACTAAATCACCACAGTTTATAAGATAATGTTACTAACATTAAATATCGCTGCATGCAAGAGAGAGCCTTACTTATTTTAACCCAGACACCAACGTTAGCCATACTGCTGCTCCAACAAGGGCTCTGGTGTCATCCTATCCTTTTCAGAAGCTTTGAAATCCAGGCTTGAACTGCTGTGACTTTTTGGAGACTTCGTAAAATAAATCCACAATAAAAATCTGACACTGGATATCTTATGTGATTCTTTAACTGTTTTTGATTAAAATTACGAGTTGAAAAGTGTGAAACTCTTGGTAAAACACTGAAATCGTCACTGTCCCAACCAACAATCACGGTGGAGAAGGGGTGGGACAAATAACGCAAAGACCAACCATCACAGTGGACTCTACAAGTGATGAATAACAACTACAGCTCTTTCAGCTGAGAAAAGAAATGCACCAGTGGACACATTGCCTTATGAGGAGATGATGTTGCAGCAGAGAAGCTGCTTTCCACTGCTGGAGATGCAACGTTCATAACAACATAGTCGAATCTCCCCCTCATTTTGTTATTATCATACAGGCAGGTAAGGTGCTTTTAAATCAATGAAATAACAAGGCTGCACACCATTTATCTTAATTGTCAGGAATATTTCATGTTGTATTTCAGTGTTATAAGGACACTAGTGGATGGTTTGGCAAACAGTATTTAATACGCTTAAACAAAACCCTATGTCAGCATTGATGGATTACCATAGGGCCTGCCCAGGGGCCCCGAAGCCTTTGCCTGCAAAATGTCACTGAAATTAATATGTACCAACCAGTAGGACATTCAAAATGAACCCAAAGAGACAAAAAAGACCACATAGAGATGTAAAGGAACGCAAAATAACAACAAAAAGAGGGGGAACAACCACAAAGAGACACGTAATGACCAAAAAGGACACAAAATTACTTCAAAGAGAGGCAAAACAACAACAAAAAAGAGGAAAACCCACCACAAAGTCTGTATGTCTCGCTCAAATGAGGTGGTTGGGCCATTTATAGTATGTGCCAAGAGGCCCATTGTCACATAATACAGTCATGTACGCAAGATTGTTTAGCATGTCTGAAACCTTATTTTATAACAGCATTGTAGCCCTCTGAATCAAATCAAATCATAAGGTGCCTAAAGACTCCCACCCCTAATAGATAATATATTTCCATTATCTTGTTGTAAGTCTTTCCATTCCACATCACAAGAAAAAAGCATTTCTGACATGTTGCATTTCAAAAACTCAAGCGTGGTAGATTAGTAACAGTAATAGCTTCCTAACTCCCACTTTCCATTTCAAACCCTCCTTATTTCCAGTAAAGTCTATCAGGGACTAGGACCCTTGAGATCTTTCCCTCCCTTTCTCCAACATCTCTGTCTCTTCCACTACGCACAGCTCCTCCCTGTCTCTTCCTATCCCAGTCTGAGTGGGTACATAATGTAAATTGTACTGAATAATCCTCCTTTCCTTCTGGCTGATAGCTTCATATATCTCAGACAGTCTCTAATAATCAGTCTTTCATGACAAGCAGAGTCACAGAGGGGCCCTTAACTGAACAGATTTACAGGCTGCACCTGTAGATTAACACAAGCAAGTGAAGCCAAACACAAGTTTGTCATTCCCACCATTAAAATTAATTACTTTTATTCATGGATATACAGTAGATCAGAGAAGTCAAGGCCTTCCACTGCAATTGCAAATCATGTAATTATTTGCATAAAAAAAAAAATCAAAGATGCATAAGTAGTTGAATAAAATCTTGTGATGGGTAATTATTCCAGCACACATCACTGATTTGTTTTGTACATTTTTTGTAAACAGCTTACTGTACCTCAAATATGCCATCTGGCAGCATTTTAGCCATACGCACTTCACACAGCTGGATGCTTTTTGCAGATGTACCAAAGTTTTGTCAGCCAAAGTGATGATGAATTGTACTGGAGGCTCAAAGCCAGGATGATTGTGTAGTGTCAATTTTCAAGCCAAAACTCACTTTGGTAAGTCCCTGTATGCGGATTTTCGTCCAACAGACAGCAGGTTGAACTGTTGAGTTAAGGTCAAAATAATATGTATTCCCTTTCAACTACAAAACATTTTCAAAATCGTAGCTACTGTTAGGTATAAGCTGCTACTGTTAGCATGACCACCTCCTCCTATCCCCCTACAATGCTTCTTCCTGCACTCCCTTCCTTCCATTCCTGACCTATTCTCTTTTTATCTCCACTCCCCTGCTTGCAAACAAACAAATGACCCAGTCAAGTACACTAAAGTTATTGCAGTCAAACAGAGACAGGTATATAAATTACTTGAATACACAAAGCATTCTTTGTAAAGGCTTGAAAGACGGATGGCATTAGTCGCTGGGAAAAACATTACCAAGGTCCATGTTTTGAAGAGTTTTCTTTGGGGAGTGCTGTGGCTCGTGAGACAAAATGTGTTTTCTTCTGCAGCAAGAAATGTTTTGCAACTGCAGCTGGCAAACACCTAAGACAACTCAACAGCTCAATGTCTGTAAGTGAACTCCTGCCAGTGAATGCTTTGCCTTATTTGAGCGGCTGGCCTAAATATTTCAGCGAAACCACAAACTGCAGCAGTCCCAAACCTTAAAAGTCCACTACAAGTGAGTTAGTAAAATGAATGTGAATAAGGATACGGCTAATTTAGACCAAATACGTGTTTCATTCATACCCTATTTCATTCATACTCTGATTCTCCAAGTCTGCGCAAGCCATATGAGGCAAAAAGAAGTCCTGTTTGTTCAATTACTGCTTTAAAAGGAATATTTCACACACAAAATGACCATTTGTAAATCAGTTAGTCATGCTGTGTTGCCTTGAATTCGAGAATTAAACTTTTCTTGCATGCCTCCAAGGACCATGCTTAACAACAACAAAACTATATCAAAACATCAATTTACAAACTCTCACAGAAGTCACACTGTACAATATTAATGTCATTTATCCACTCGTACCCTCAGCACTTCCTAAACACATGCTTTTTTCTAGAAAGCCTTATGATGCCTTCACATGAAATCAGGCAGATGGTAGACGGCAGACAGAAAACAGCTTCTAGACAGCACAAGAAAAACAAACAGTTTAAAGGACTGGCAGGACAGTTCCAAAACACATGTAATGATGTGTGTGTGATAAATACACTAAATAAAATTCTTTATTGTCTATTATTTTATGTAATTATTCTTGTAATGTCCACTAACTGTCCAGATTACCCATGTTTTCACCTTGTGTGAGGGAGCTACATTCATCTGGTTGTAAATTCAGTAGTGGAGGACAGCCAAAAGTTAAATTTTAACTTTGGATGGCAGTAACGCCTGCTCTTATCGTCGTCAGTATTCACTGCGGGCCTCATCTTATTTTACCATCCTGCTCTCGTCCACTAAAACCAAATCCAGTATCCAATCTACTGTCTACCTAATTCTATATGAAAACAGTGTTAGTATTGAAGTTTGGCTTTAAAGACAGCTTAGATACGTTTCTTTTTCAGTTCAGTTTAAATAGAAAGATCTAGAGAAAATGCATGTGTTCGGGAAGTACTGAGCAACTGACTGGATAAATGAGACTTGGATTATACTGCATGAGTTGTGTGAAAGTTTGTAGATGGAAGTTTTGATATAGTTTTGCCCCCAATCAATCAAAAAATCAATATGTTTACCGTGTTTCTTGGAGGCATGCGAGAACAGTCCATTGCAGAGAAAAGAAACAGTGGAGAGAATGTATGTCAGCTGAATGGGAAGTATTATTATCCATCTTGCAAACATCTTAGAAGTTGACAGAGGAGAGTTATCGGAGAGAGAAAGCACTCCAGAACATTGCCTTTGACTTCACTGTTGTGATGGCCAAAGTTTGCCTCTTCAAGTCTTCATCAAATGCAGTTGTTGAACGAGGGCCAAGTGCAGCAAAGAGGATCCAGACAAGATTGTGGACGTAAATTAATGGGTTCAAGACACGGCCTCAAGAGTGCTAAGGACACAATCTATGAGTGTTGATTCCCAGGCCTAAAAACAAATGAGAGCAACTAGTTTCCTCAGTTTCTGTCATTTGTCCTGAGATTACTGCATATGTAAAGTAAATCATAACAAATCACACTCACATTAATCTTGGTATAAGACCTTGAAAGCACCAGCTCACCTTACACATGGCAGCAGGTGGCTACTTTTTTCCATTTATCCTTTTCTCCATTTATCTCCATGACCTAAAAGAGGACTGTTATTGCCTCCAAATTGCTGTGACAGACTGAGAAATTAGAAATTAAAATGTCTAGAATTCTACTGCTCTGCCAGGACATTTTGTAATAATCAAGGAATGTCAATACATTGAGAAATAAGGACGAACTCTGTTGGAAGAAGCCTTATTTTTCAACCCAGACACAGATCATAAAAATATTTTTCTTCATATGAGCCATTTCAATATCTTCAGAGACAGTTTTAGTAAAGCCAAATGAAATGTGTTGGAAAGTCAGTTGGATTGAGTAACTAAAGTTGGTTATTAAATGTTTCGTTGTGAAGTCTCCAAGTTTGACAAGAGCAGAGCATCAGCTAATTATATGGATGGCTGACTTTTATAAAGCCGGGGCTGTTTGCTCTTTTATTACAGCTCACTCTCCTTTCCTCCTCTCCTCCCCTTTTTCCCTTCACTTCACACTGCACAGATGAAAGGAAGGGTCTGGGGTACAAGCTTTGTTTGCACAACACCGCGAAGATGACTTCTCCCAGGTATGCAGGGAATTGTGTTGACACAGTCTTTGCTCTATTAGTGAGCCAATAAATATGGTCAGAGTACACAGTATCAAAAACATGTGTGGTGTGGTCCTCTTCTCGAATAATTACCTCCCAAATGGTCCCTAAGTGGCCACATCACCTCATCTCCCTGGGCCATTCCCTGCCGTCGTGTGCCATCAACACTTTCACAACATTCAGAACAACAACAACGGTAAACCCCAGGAAGGAGGCCAGAAACTAAACCTCATCACTCCAGACACTTCTGTCAAAACAAGAGAGAAACGTCATGAACTCTTCAAGTCAAGAGGAACCATGCCCAGTTGTGTTAAGTTGTGTAATGACCAGCTGGAACTGTGATACCCCTTTCCCACCAAAATAGCTTTGGTTCTTGAACCTGGTCTGCTCAGAACTCTTGGAACCTTGATGCCATCTAGCAAACCAGCCCACGTTTCCACCAGTTTTGATCGGAACAATTATAATCAAGGATGCCTCATCAATGGAGGGCCTTGCGCAATGGAAGTTAACAGCAGTAGCAAGATGGCAGACTGCATTGATTGGCCTACCTGTGCACTTTTGTCCTTTTGCCACAGATTTTTGTTTTCATCCAAACACAAGCATGGACCAACTATTGATGATAATTTCGCACTCAACGTCTCTCTTATGGCTTTCTCCATGACTTCATAGTTCGCACTTCAGGTTAAGAAAAACCTGCTCTTTTTTGGTTCTAGCTTGGCACCGACTTTGCGGTTCTAAACCAATTTATTTTTGGTCAAAATGGTAGGTTTTCGGGGTAGGGATGTCCCGATCCAGCTTTTTCACTTCCGATCCGATACCGATATTACAGCCTTGAGTTTTAGCCGATACCGATACGATCCGATCCAAGCGCGTATTATACATATTCACTTATTTTGTTGTCAGTCATATTAGAAAAGGTTTGATCAAGCGATATTACTCTAACAAGAACAACTACTTAATCGGGTTTGTTAGAATGATCCACAACATTTGGTATAGAAACATAGAAACATTTGGTGGAGAAACTGACCTGTTTATTGTTAACAGGGTTAAATAAACAAACTTTAAACTACAACATTAACATTTAATAAAAAATATAGCTGGTTTGCTTTGGCTGTTTTGGCCCCTTAATAAATAGAAAATAAATCAACACAAGAAATCTTTAAAATGTCTAACATTGAAATTAAAATAGCAGCAAGACTCCACAGGCTTGTGCTTTGGCCCCCTAATAAATAAAAAACAGATTAACACCACAAGACACCGTTGACATTTAACAAACAATGCAGCCTTTCCTTTTCAGTTATTTTCGTAGTGTCAGTGCCAGCCTGGTGCTTCTGTTTCCTGTGTGTCTGCATGCTGGCCTGGTGGATTGATAGTAAGTGCTGGAGCGGATCACTGGAATGGACTGCTTGAATCGTGGCACGCTGGGCTGGCCGGAAAACCTGGATCGGACTATATGAAAAACTGAATCGGAGTTCTGGATCTGCATTTTTCCATGCAGTCTGATCCGATGCCAATGCACGTTTTTTCCTAATATCGGCGGCTGATACCGATCCGAATATCGGATCGGGACATCCCTAGTTCGGGGTATTTAGGGGTAATTAGGTGCCGGAAACCAGAACGGAACCCATACCAGGTTAATGGAAATGGGGTATCGGTGGACCCCCAACTGGGAACCTCCTCCACTTTAAAGTCAGATCAGATTCTTCTTACAGTTGGATGTCTTTGTTTATCACTTCTATGCATTAAACTGTGTGCTGCAATACATCACACCCAAATGACTCAGGCTCATTTTGAAAACAAGACCCATTTCCCTTGAGATTACCTTAATTTAGGAATATATAAGGACCGGAAATCTATTGTTACACCACAACAACTAGAAACAACAAATTGGCTGCAAACCACGGCTAACCACAAATAACTCCCTGAAGTCAGAAATATCCTCTAAGCATGAAAGCTAAAACAGAATACCCCCGTTCCCTTGCTTTATTTCATCATTTCCATCTCCCATCTCTTGTGTGTCTCCAGTGTAAGCAGGAACCCTCCTGTTCTAAACAGAGAGTCGTAAAAAAAAGAAGTGGAGCTGCACCAAAAGCAACCAGAGAGTGAATGAGGAGTTAGAGGGAGCTGAGGGGAGTCTTCCAAACTAACAACCATGCACTCCACCACACCAATCATCAGATTCCTGCTAAAAAGAAAGCACCCTACTGTTTCTCCTGGAAAACAACACACACACACGCACACACACACACTCAACGACAAAGCAATGGCAGCTGAAACTCTCACAGGACTGTGGTTGATTTGTGAGGAGATCGTGAGGCAAGATTGCAGATTTGTTCCGTGAACCAAAGTGCTGTTTGGAAAGAAGAAACGCAGACTGAGTTGGACACTAAAGGACAGAGGAGGAGCTGATGCAGGAGGATGACAGACAGTTTGGCTTCGGTATAGAAAAGCGCTGTGAAGTGAGCTGTCAGAACCACTGGGGCATGTACTGATTTGAACACACACACATTCATTCTCTGTGGACTGGATGAAACATGCTGGCCGTCTCTACGGAGAGAGGTTTTTGTATGCACAACAACACACACGCCTCAGTCCACCTGCAGAGCACCTGACCCTTTCATCTATCCCGCTCCACCTGCTGTATGCTTGTCTGTGTGCATGTGTGTGTGTGTGCTTGCTGAGTGAGCAAGTGAAAGAAATATCAGAGACCACGCATACTGGATTGTGCAATGGCCTAACTGCATGTCTGTCAGTGGGACTCTCTCATAGATGTTTTCATGCTTTTCATCTTAACGTGTTAAATTGGATAAAAGAAAAAAAAAACCTACGTCGAAATGTAGGTAAATTCAATTTGAGCTCACATATTATACTGCAGCCTTACAACTATCACAAAAAAATGTGTTAATGCCACAAGAGAGGACACAAATGCCCCAAACACCTGAAATGGATGAGTGCCTTGGAACCATAATTGGATACTGGAGTGCCATAGGAGAGTGATAGGCATGGATACAACCCAATATCTGCAGGCATTCGAGCGTCAAGGCCAGGTATGTTGTAGCAGGATTTCTGTTAGCTATGTTTTTCTAGTGGGCCAAAAGTAGTGCTCAGATATTTTGTATGCTCATCTAATACCCATCCATGTGTATTATAGGACTGGCATGTTCCAGAAATTCTAGTTTGATGCATTATTGAAGTTAATTCAAATGTTACCCATATAGCCTATTTTTTACAAGCTTCTGCCAAAGGGTATACTTAAGGATGAAGGTGGAAAAAAAGTAGGCAGTCAGATGAAATTATTGACACTGCTCCACTCATTTTGGTTGCCATTGTTGTATCCCGGCATTGTGAATTATTCTAGAACCCCTCAGTTCCTTTTCAATTTCCACAGGACAGTACAAAGACTAAAATGCCTCTGGATCGATCTATCTATCCATCTATCTATCTATCTATCTATCTATCTATCTATCCATCTATCCATCCATCCATCCATCCACCTACCTACCTACCTATCTATCTATCTATCTTTTTCAAGCAGGAACAAAACGGTGGCCTAGTCACCATCTTTCTCAAATAACAGCTAAACAGTACAGTAAAATATGTTTCTCAAAACATGAACAGTAGCAGAATCTTGATTCATATTTAACCAGCACTGCCTAGTTTGACAGTCTGATTTAAGTTTTATGAGCCTGGTGCATTGTGCTGGATGAAGGAAACTGGATGCAATTACAACCAATCAGAGCAGCAAAATGTGTTCCATGTGACTTTTCAAATTTGGACCTGTGACGCTCTGTCCATCATCATATCAAACCCGCCCCATATCAGATAAATGGTTGTGACTGGCCCGGCCCAGGCCAGGAAGGCTGGTTATTGTCTGAATGGAAGGGGGACCAGATGCATCTGCCAGAGCAAATGAAACGTGAGCTCACAGATTCATCTGGTTCCCAGGCTACCATCTTAGGCGTAGAACCCAAAATATTTCCACACACTGCTTGTCAGATGCTTCAGTGTGTTGAGTGGCTAATCACAGCTGTTCTGCTCTTTAGTGTAAATAATGGTGTAATACATTTAGTTTCATTTGTCAAAATGATAGAATTTTGAATAAAAAGTGACAGCCCTAGCATACATTGTCATCTTTTCCTGCATACTGTTTCAAAGTTTCCCAAAAAGAAATGAAATTCCACCTTTTAAATAGTTTCATTTTGCCACCTGCCCTTCACTTCTCTTTCCTTTTACTTTCTGTCTTAGCTCTCCTCTCCTAAGCTAAGCTCAGGTCACTCAAGCATTGAACACCCTCATTTTAGCCGAGAGGAGATTGGAGGCGAGGGGTTGAGGGGGAGGCTGTCATGATAAGAGGGGGCGAGGGTGAAGGGTGGAGACAGTTCATGTTTTAAAGAGCAGTCTGGCACAAAAATAAGCTGAGCTGCTGCAGCAACCTAATTAGTCTAGATAAAGACTGCCATAGCCCACTGATACAAAGAGGTTTTGGTATGGATGGCAAGCACACTCGGCTTCATGCACATACACACGCGCATACCTTAACGAGGAATGTGGTATTAGTGTCATGCTGATGTATTTGGTCCTGTGTGAGTGGGCTGTATGTCTCTGCTCTCAGTAAATACTGGAAGGCCAGCATCAGTCACTGGCCTTGTGAGAAACCCACAGAAGGCAGCATTCTTCACAACAGAGCACAGACCACCCGCACACCCACGCCTGGCTAAACCTCGTTAACAAACATTTGTCCAGACTCCCTGAGATTTTTTGAAAAAGTTCAGTTCGATGCAACATGAGAGAAAAAAAAAAAAAAAAAATCAGAAAATGCTGAAACAAATGTGGCCCAACACTACCAGCACTTCTGGTAGGAGGATTTTATCTTGTTTGTTCAACACATACAAAAACCAAAGTGTAAAAATGACAAGTTGCAGGTTGGGGGGGGGGGGGGGGGGGCTAGACATTTCCCTGTTTCGTTTCCCAAAATGTCGAACTTTTCTTTAAGCCTTAGTCAGTTTAACCACAACTTAACATTAACAGGCTGAACGATACTTTTTTGAGTGTGACTCATCTTCTGAATATATTTTGGGGGTGGGAAATTGGTTTACTCACCATGACACTATTGTATTCATGCTCTTCTATCAGTCCAGGACACAGTCAATGATGTAACATGTTAAGATATCATTAACGCATGTTGCTTACCCTAAAATAATAGGGCTCCCTTTTGTTGCTCCCCTCCTGTTCCTCGCTCTTTTTCAGGTTGTAGTCGGTAAGTGGTGGGGCATGCTTTAGTTTAGTATATCAGACAGATTTCTCTAGTACATTAACATTAGTGTTAACATTACCATTTTAGTCTTGCAACTCAGACCTGCAACTGGGAGACCTCTCGTTTCTTTTGGTAACCTCAATTAGCTTTAGTCTTGCTCAGAATGGTCAGGAAATGATGTCCTGATAACGCTGCATGTGACGGGTGCTTTATTCTTTTTCAAAACACTCCTTTTGATAGTCATTTGAGAGGATCGTCAATTCTCAAAAAAAATGAATAAAAGATTTCAGTGTGAAACATTCATGTATTTTCTCACCCTGAACCTCTTCCCCCTCTGCATATCTCTAAAAGAAACATGAAATCTGTTTGGTGATGCAGTGGTAACACCTCCCTGATCCTTAAAAATGTGTTCATGGTCTCTCATTTCTGTTTCCATTTATAATGATGGACTAACCTTGGTAAACACACCCACAACCTCATATGCATGTATATGAATATAGAAAGTCAGAGTGATGTGTTCTTGAACTGAGTAACCAAGGTCACAACTTATCTGACTTTCTAAGCAGCTTAATATACCAGTGAGCTACACGACCTGCTTGCCCATCCATCTCACCATGTAATCAATAGCCACGAGGCCGCTGATGATGAATGGAGTGAAGTGGAAAGTGCAATACACAAACTGGTGTGGTAAGTGTGGAATCTATATTCTACATGGCCTTGGAGAAAACAATGATACTGGGCTTTGTTACTGAATGTGTTTCTTTGACAGAAAGTAAGAGATCTTTGTCCCACCAATGACGACACATGGGTGCAAGATAGATGGCAGTGATTGTAATGTATACAGTTGTCATAAATCACAGGTCTCGACTAAGGATATTAACAATAAATCCCTGTGTAATATATGATTGAGTAGATCTTTTCTACTTTATGTAGAGCTTAAGCTGATGAGGTGTGGTAAGGAAGAAGCTTACACATCCAAACCAAACAAGATAAAAACAAACACTGCATCTAACCACACACAAAAACAGATGCACACTCACCAAGACACCAGCATGAGATTCTCAGCATATCACATACGTAAGACACAGCCTACGCATAACATTAAACATGGATCAGCCCACAAAATAACATGCCTGCATAAATACTGTGCATGAATCCACCCTTACAACATGGATGCCTACAAGCTTCCCACATAAAATCCACACATTAACATAAAGCAGCCCTGAGTGTGTTTACATACGCACAAGTATCCTTGTTATGATCAAGTGGCCAAGTTATGTGTTCATATGTAAACATCATATCCTGGGTTCAGAAACCTGAATGTGCTATCTGGAGTACTCCAAGATACAGCTGCAGACAATTTATCAGAAACCTGGATACTGTTTCTCATGATTCATATACACATCACATATTTTAATAAGGGATGTCAATGGTTGACTATTAATCGAGCGGAGAATATTTTTGACCGGTTATGCATGTTGGTGTGTAGGCCAATTTTGCTACCCGTCAGTTTAATGCACTGTGCACCATCCAGGTCTAGTGGGAGCTAGCTTGCAGCGCCGCTCATTCGGCAATGACTGCTTGTAACACAGTCCAGACCTAAAAGCATAGCTGTGGAAACATCGTGCTGACCCTTCAGTCTTCCCCCAGGTCGCCCCAGTACATGAGCAGCTTCATTTTGAGCCACAGACCCCCTTTAGCATTTTGAAATATCACCGTTAGCTCTGTTAGCAAAGCTAGCAGCGTCAGTACAGGTAGTGGTGCTAATATAGTTAACTATGCTAATCAGTAGAAGATCACTAGCTAAGTAGAGCGACTGAGGGGGAGACCGGAGGGCAGCCACATTTCCCAAGCAACTTTGTTGGTTGGTCCCACCACCCAGACTAACTGCCGCTGCTAGCCAAGGATAGCTCCCATCCAATCTGGGTGGTTCACAGTGCAAAACAGCCAAGGCTAATGTTATCTAAACAGTGGAAGCCACAAGGTGGGAAGTGGGCACAATGTGTCCGCATAGTAACATGGCTAGCCGGCTGTCTGTGAGCACAGCCAACATTCATTCATTTTCTGTGACCGCTTATCCTGTTAGGGGTCACTGGGGGGCTGGAGCCTATCCCAGCTGACATTGGGCGAGAGGCGAGGTACGTGCCCTGGACAAGTCGACAGACTATCGCAGGGCTAACACATAGAGACAATAGGCTCGTTCGAGATGAACTGCACCTAGCCTGGAAATTAGATAAGAGCAGGCAACTGCAGCGGGGGGCGGTGACAAAAAGCTGCGGTGAAGTTGGATAGTTTCCCGACAGTTTCCAGCAGCCTTTAGTCCATACAGGAAGTCACAGACACACTCACATCCTGTCTGGAATGATGTCAATTCATTAAAAAAGTGATCAGACCCATATATCAGTTTGTTTTCAGTCTCCAGTTGTTTTAATTATGATAGAGTCATTTAAAATAAACCTTCAAATCAGACAAATACAATCTTAAACTCTAACAAAAATGAATAGTTTATCTAAAACGTCATATTGTTGAGTCAACATCTAAACCAATCAGCTGTTAGATCAGGTGAGAGCTAGGCGCTGCAGTCGGTGGAGAGCAACTGCAGCGCCTAGCTCTAAAAACTGCGGCCGCCTTGCTCTCGCGGTTTTATCGCCGTCCACTTTTGTAATATGTCAGAGCAAGTCGGGATGAAGTCAGACACAAAACTAACCGGCATGCATTGTGCGCCAATCGCCGGTGATCGAATCTGTGTAGGCCTGGCTCATCTCGAACGAGCCTAATCATTCACACTCAAATCTGTGCCGCCAATTTAGAGTCACCAATTAACAATTTGGACTGTGGGAGGAAGCCGGAGTACCCACAGAAAACCCATGCTGACATGGGAAGGACATGCAAACTCCGCACAGAAGGGTCTCCCCCAGTTCGGACCAGGAACCCTCTTGCTGTGAGTCAACAATGCTAACCAGTGCACCACTGCGACGTAAGGCAAGACATTCACAACACAAAATATTCAAATTTCATGGTGCTTTGGAATGTGGTGCTCAAGGTCACTAGTCAATGGAGCGCCAGACTAAAAGGCAATTTCACATTTTGTTTTCTTAAAAATAAACGGGTTAGTTACCGTTTAATGGGTGTCTGGCTACTGAACACAAATCACTGAAACTGACAACCCTAACCCCAACAGGATCAAAACCAGGACATGGCTCAAAACTGGGATACTAGTGTGCATAAAAACACACTCACTGTAGCCAAACACACAAAGCACGTATTAGTGACACACAACTGGGAGTAGGGTGTTGGCTTATATCAATCAAACAGAGTTAGGTAGTTGAAATGAAAAGGATGAAATTCCCTAAAATGATTTAGAAACAAACAGATGGCTGCTCATTTCTCTAACTAAACCCCCGAAGCTGGCAACATGTAGGCTAGCAGTTAAACATATAAACACACAGACATGTAAACAACAAGGGCAAAAAGAGGTGTGTAAACCATGAGGAAAGCTCGAAGGAGAAATGGGATGGGAAAGGCAGAAAATATGTTTTCCTCTCAGATCAGAAAAAATAGAACCGTGTAGACTAATAGGCTACTCCAGTGAACTTTCACAGTGTCTTATCTAGCTCAACTGGCCTCACATCTCTCCTGCCAAACATTCTGTGGGCGGTCCAATGTTTCAGCCCTGAGGTCCAGCCATAAAGGCACCGCGTGAAGCCCAGTGATCAAAGAAAAAGCTCACTAACCAACTTGGTCCATGTTGAGCTTCTGGCTTCGCTCCAGCACACTCCTATGTCATCAAGACCCCTGATGCTGTTGTGAAAGCGCTAACATACGTTTCTGTGTGTAGCTGAGCAGCTCTGTTTGAATGTGTATGTGTATATAAGATCAAAGGCATCATAGAAATTGCCTCACAGCACAGGCTAGGAGCATCTAGCGGTCACAGGGGTGAAGAGAAGCCAGAGCAAGACAGCAGAGTTTAGTTTTGTACCACTTCTGGTAAAATAAATCAGTCAAAATGTACGATAAATGATACGCAAACCATTTAAATGCATGTTGCATTATAGTTCTAGTGTGCTTTAGGTTCACACTGGCTTCTGACAAACAAGTCATGCACTTCCATTAACTGTGCTCCAAGGCTTTTTCTCCTCCGGGGGTCATGCTGAGCTTACAAATCTCACATTGTTTGATAATGACAGCTAGAAAAATAGCAAGGAAATCAAACATCCTGACTCCATACTGCAGCACTACGTTTAAAAATGGAGCAAAGGAATCAAGAACACCAGTTTAGTTTAGCTTTAAATTCTTATTGCACACATCATATAATCTTGTAAATGGTTGTGTTCTCAACATGAGCCACACCAGATTTTACTTTAAAGCAGACTAAGGGTATGTTCACATTACAGGGCTTAATGCTCAGATCGAATCTTTCTGCATCGATGGTTCACATTCATATTTGAAGTGACCCATATCAGACATTAGTGTGAATGAAGCTTTGCCCTGAAATGTCTCACATATATGCAATTAGGTCACTCACATGCGCATTGTAACGACAACAAAAAACATCACATTTGCGAAACAAGCTTTTGGGAAAAAATTATGATGTGGTCTACGTGTTCATCTCCCAGATGATTTGCTGCAGAGGTCGGATGACAATTCCTCATTAAGAAGGAGGCTGCCCACTGTTTGGAAGGGCTGTTTCTCTGGCCGCAGACTAACAAACAGAAGCACATGGCTCACTATCATGCAGAATAACATAATCTGACCAACGTTTGTTTTCGGGCTGTCTTAAATTGGGACATTTTTCAAACCATTGAGACTTTGTGGAGAAATGGCATGAGGGTGAGAAGGAACACACAAGCCATAGCTCTATTTACAGCTACTGCTGGCAGTTCTGTGGAAAGAGAGGTGTGGGTGCAGAGGAAGCAGAGCGGTGGAGCCAGATGCCCCCAGAGAGTCAGGGATTCAAATCATCAGTCAGAGACCCTTAACTCCTAATAACGCTCCTGCTTTTAAGTGGTGAATTTACCACTCACAGCAACTTAATACAACACAGTCTCTGGCTTTTGTTTAATACCTAGCATCAGTAAAAAATGCTGTTGCACATTTCCAATCCTTCATTAGCACAATTCAAACCATTCAAACTTTAAAAACTTTATATGTTTAATAAAAAAATATTCGTGTTCAACCACCACATCTGTTTTGACTGACATAATTCTGAGTCTTGTTCAGCCTTAGTCCACACTATGAAAAATCAGATCTTTGTCTTTGAGAGCAATACAACATCAGATTTTGGCCACATTTGTGTGTAATCTGAGCATAGGCTAAGATCCAGACCCAGACTGGAACCTGCCAGACTGTGATACCAAACTGCAACGCAAAGTAGATAAAATGCTCCTGTTTGTCAAAACTGAACAGGTTAGAACATGATCATGGGCTTAAGAATGCACACTGTATAATTATGTAATATTCCATACTACGGATTTAGGCCTTGTGGACAAGAAGCCTCCTCTAATGGAAATCACTTTATTGCTACAGGTAATTTCACAATATTATTGTGTTGCTTTGCTGACGTACAAGTGATTTCCAAGATTTAACCCTGAAGCCAAACAACAGTTAGCAATGTGTGCAAAACCGGTCTTGTTTTCCTGGAGCCATAGTAATTCTGAAACAAGAATCACTTTTCTTCAAGTGGCAGCTGTCCAGGCCTAGTTGTTCCACTGATAGATGCAGTGCTCTACCTAAGACAAAAAGCCATGTGTTCAGCCAATTCAAAGACTCAGACTCACCCACACTGAAAATACAGCTCAGACTGGCTGCTGCGGTTACAGGGTCAATTGCATAACATCCATATTACATGCGTCTGAAGGCTGTGATTTATTCCAAACAGATAATAAACTGCAAGTAATTTTTTGTATTTCCAGTACAAGTCATAGGAGGTGAAAACATCATGTTTTTCTTGTCTCCAGTCAGATCTTATGACAATATTGTAGCATATGATCCTGGAGTTAGAGCAGCAGTGACGGCCTGGTGTTTCATCCTGGCACACTGCTTGAGAGTGGAGCGCCCGCGGCTGTCTCTACAGTACAGCTCCTCATGCTGTACGATTCCTTTAGCCGTGACATACGACAGATTACATAACTCTGCCACTGTATGGCCCTCATTCCTTAACTATCTGCTACTGTAGCCATGAGACTGTCAGCAACCCCCTTCCCCCACCCTTTTAAACACACATAGTGCTTCCATATAGTCACACAGAACACTCAAAGTCACACACACACACACACACACACACCAGCCTTGTTTCTCTGGAAGGCACAGGCTGGTCTCACACTTATGGTTTGGCTATACAGTACACCCAAGGGATGCACACACACAGACACAACTCAGAACAATACTTGGCTGGCTTAGAGAAATGCCACATGACCAAGTGAACCACATAACAGTGCTTGCCTTCACTGCTGTGCTCCAACATGTGACACAAAACAGCAGCTCAGTCAGGAGACAGTGCAGAGCAGACGGCAAAGAAGTTTTAATAATCTAACTAACTCAAGACATAAGCTTGGGTTGACTGTGGCGATGCCAGTTGTGGTAAACATTATGTAACGTCCATTTTCACATACAGCACATTGTAATTCAAAAGATAATACGATACAAAACATTCCTCCTTTAACACCAAACAAATCAACAAAAGGCTTTTCAGTAGAGGGATGAAATAGTCTGATGTCTCTGCTCATAATAAGAAGAGGTGGCAGTCAATGAATGGAAGTTAGTTTTCTCAATCCTACATAAAAAAAGAGACCTTGACTCCCACTTACATTCCCCATAGACCAAAACAGAAAACACACCTATTTAGCTGGGTTATATAAAAAGTAAGTAAGAATGCAACAGCCCACGGTCCCTTTAGTCACACAATCCAACATGAGGCCTCTCCATCCTCACAGCAAGGTTGACCTGTGGCAAACTTATCTTGCTCCCACCAGGCGATGCAGAGATCTGGGCTATAAATCCTCCCCTGATGGCAATTTTAAGGCAGTTTAAATTGGCTACCCTTCGACGCATTACCGAGGATTTAAGACTGACCCTGGCTCAGTCGTTCTGTCTCTCTCCGCAGGTTACACTGACACACACACACACACACACACACACACACACACAGACAGACAATAAACTGCCTGGCATCACCACAGCTTTGCAGCGTTGAAGAATGAGCAGTCCCACTGACACACTCTGGGGTTATGTGTTTAATTACTGTATAAAAGGCGGTTCTAAATAAATACCTAGTTTGCCTGATTAGATTATGTTTGTATGTCAAAGTTGAGTTCAATAACATTAATCATATTGCGTGGGCATTTTTTGCCTTAATTAAAAACTTAAGAGTAGAGTGATGTCAGAGAATGAGTAGCAAAATAGGGAATAACATCCAAGAAAAGTCCCTGGCCACACACAGACACTGCACACACATTGTGATTCATGGTCAGCTCCGTTAAGGAATACTCTACCCTATTGTTTGCAACGAATGGAATAAAATGTATTAAATAAAATAATTTAGTGGTTATTACTTTATGTAACTATCCTAGTGATTGTACAGTATTTATCCAGATCATGTGTGTTTTCTCCTTGTCTGAAGGAGCTACGTAACATCTGGTCGTAAATTCCATTGCGGAGGACAGCGAAAAGTTTTATATATATATACATACAGAACATTGGGAGCAATTTAGAGCTCAGTATCTTGCCCAAGGATACTTCGACATACAGACTGGAGGAGCCAGGCTTTGAACAGCAATGTTGTCAACGGTTACCATTACCAAGAACATTTTCTTTCAGCCTCCCCAAATTAACTATCCTGCTCTCATCTACTAAAATGATATCCAGTTTGCCATCTGCTGTCTTCAATTGAATTGAATTCAACACAAGTCTTTTAAAGACATCTCTTTGGGCTGTGGGGAATTACGAAATCACAAATAGACAAAACAATTAATCAAGAGCCACATTTGGGATTCTAACTATCAGCTTTCCACTCCAGACCAGTCTCTAGTCCATCCACGTGTCATGTATTCTGCTGTTATCATTTTTTTTTAAAAAATTTAAGGAAGCTACAAGATCAGATAATTTATGCATTTTAATTATGCCATGCAGCCTGAGCTGTTAGGATATCCAGTGACTTTAATAGATTTTGGAGCTGCAGAGCTTAAACAGGGCGCAGAGGTGAAGGCTGTTGCTCTGGACGTGATGAGACTGGCATAACAACAAGTGAATATCAAGCAACACTCATTTCCACATCACAGGAGAAATGACTCATCATAAACCCCTCTGACAACAGTGTCCGCTTTCAGAAACCTGTGGTTAATTGTGACTTGCGCTTGACACAAATGGCTTTTATGTGTTTGTGCCTGAGAGTGTAAACACAGAAACTAGACGGCTGGGAGACAAACTTGAATTTGAATCCGCGCCAAGAGTCTGCGCCAGCCTGTTCTCTGCACTGATATACTTTAAATTCTCATCAAAATGAAGTAACTTTGAACTTTCAGTGATGAGATCTGCTGCTGCCAAAGCAGAGTTTAATACACATTTAAATGGTGGGATTAAGAAATGTCATTGATCTTCATAAGCAGTTCTGCTGGCACCGAAATTAATATGCTCTAGCTATTCTCCTTGTGAATAATATGCATGGCTAATTCAATTAACAAGCAATATCTCAGCTAACATTCAAAGAGGGGGAAAAGCAAAATAATTAAAACCTCGATTTCCGGTGAAACAATTATTCACTTTCTGCGTAAATCTAATCTATTAAAAAAGGATTGACCTAAAGCCCAGCAGTAAATTGATTTAGCGTGTCATTCTACTGGCAGAGGAAACGCAAACATGCTCATCAGTGTGAACATTAGTGGGAGAATTAGGAGAGACATGCTGAAATGAGACTTTGGGTTGCAACAGCACAACCGACACACAGAACAAACGAATACATAAGGAGAGAAGAGAAGAGAAGAGAAGAGAAGAGAAGAGAAGAGAAGAGAAGAGAAGAGAAGAGAAGAGATTTTTTTAACCAACTTACCTGAGACGCAGATGAAGGTCATGTAGTCTCCCTGACCACCCGTGGCCAGGAAGGGTATCTTCTTCTTGGTCCTCCGCTTCACCTGCACGGCAGCAAGCATCTTCTCATCATGGGGTGTGAAGACCTCCTTGTTGATGGCTGACTTGGCACTCATCTTTGAAGTGGGCAGGAGTGAACAGCTGGCAAGCAGTTTAAGTGGAGGGGATGAGATCCACTCTTCCTGAAGAGGAAAAGAAAATGGCTAATTTCATGAGCATAAATGATGGACCAGACGGACTACTTGGAGATCACAAAAGTTCACTTTTTCACTCTCTAGAAGTCTCCCATCTTACAAAGAAACATTTACTTATTCATTCGCCTCTACTGGTATCTTGCTATCAGGATAGTTTGGGTTTTATTTGTCAGGTTTTGAGATATACAACTTTTTAATCCAATGAAAAAGTCCCTATGAAAACTGTTGACAGTGTGTTCTGTGGATTATCTACAATAGCAAGGACACCAATTCACAATGAGATGTAACATCAGTTTTTGAGCATAGTATCTACACTGCGTTGGAGTGAAGACAGAAGTCTCAAAGATGGATAACTCAAAACCTAAGCAAATAAAACAAAACTACCCGCATGGACAAAGAGCACTTGAGCACTGGTTCCCAACCTGAAGGCAGCCCAACAGTTATGTTGAGAAATCTGCAGCCTCCAGTTTGAAAGGAGGCACACCAGAACGCAGTGCCATTACACCCGGCCATCCACTGTTTACCTTAACTAAAATACATCCAAACGACCCCAGGCTGCTATACAATAACACACACTTCACACACACCAGACTGGACAGTTATAGCTCGGTGTTCTGCCTGTTTATGCAGGAGACTCAGATTACTGGAGCGTGCGTGTCACAGCCTTCTATCCCATGTTAAAGCAAAACAATTTAATCTATGCATTACAGTGCAAACGTTGTGAATGCACTGTCGCATTTTAAGGCAGTGGTTCTTAAACTGTTTCCTTCACAAGCTGGACAAAACGTTTATGCACTCCCACCACACAATTTTTTATCAATCATTGATAATAAATGGGGGAACATCTAATAAAAAAATGATCCATGTTTCATTTTAGTGAAATAAAGGTGAGCATGATAGCACCGAAAAACTTGTTTGCTTATTTTCCCAACATAAATCATATTCAATCAATGTTGTTTCACTCCATACTTTCCCCCTGGTTATCCACACCTCACCTGCCGTGGCTCTATGCCCTCCCATGAAGGCCTGCCCCACATTATAAGAGCCACTAATGTAATGATATCAAAGATGTGGCATTGATTGATGTGATCATCATATAAGCTGCTTCACCGAGCTTTTTTTTTTTTAATCATTTGTCTCTATCATCATCACTGTGATAGGCACAGCTGTCCTGAAGCAGTGAGACCAGTGATGTGACTGGCAGAGAGGACATCTATTGATCACCACACTCTCTGATCTGTACTCCAATTCAGTGAGCCCTTTTGTACTTTGCGCTGCTGTACAAACATGAGGCTAAATAGCCGGGGCGCTTTGAGACATTCACACACAGTCCCTGCGGCCAAGGCCTGTCGCTTTGCTCTTGCATAGTTACAATAAAGCTCAGTGCCATGTGTACTTGCAACTCGTCGTCAGTAGTGAGTAGTTTAAGGCCTGATGATGAAACTATACAGTATTTTACAGGGAAAGCAAAAAGCAAAGAGAAATTGGACAAAAGTTTAACAAAATAAAACCTTCAGTAGCACAATGTGATTTTTTTTTCCGTTTCTTTATCAACCCTACTATAAAGACAACCACAGAGAGACTGCACTGACATGAAGTGAACAGAAGTCATTCTGTTAAAGAACAGTTAGAACTTTTAAAGCTCATGTCACATCCTCAGCCTCAGGCCAATCACTCCCCTCGGTCTACAAAAGTACACACAACCAATCTAAATTTATACACTCTCTACTGCTCACAGTGTATAGCACGTTAAAGTAATGACATAGGGAGTTAAAGGGTTCCAAAATGGAGAATGGTTGCGTCTCTCTGTGCTGCAGCCAGTCTCCACGCTCCATCTCTTTAAATGCTTTGCCAATGTTCTTCTTGGAAGCACCGCCATTCGTAGAAATGAAATGGCTTCAGCTGAAGCTGTTAAGAGTGCTGGTAAGTCTCACTGATACAGAGCAGCAATCATGTTTCTATTATTACGAGCCAATGTCTACCAGGGAATGCATTTTTTAGTGACTGGGAATATACCACAAGAGACACAGCACACAGTGTGTCTGATGGTGTCAGGGAAAACTGTGCTTAGTTGACCTAACTGTGTTTAAATGCTGGATACAGTCATAAAGAACTGGGTTAATTAGGTCCAAAAGCTCTCTTGAGGACGATAGAGCTTAATCATTTTCTCAGCCACACATATTCACTCGAGACACACAAGCACTCAGAGCCACGTTCCACACAGGCCACCCGGAGGAACCCATCTATCTGTCAGTCTCAACCAGTCGATGAATTACTTTACTGCGAGGCAAAGCAAGCCAGACTGCAAAAAAAAAAAAAAAAAATGCCTTCATCACACTCACTTGCTAATAAATAACAGACCACAAACACTACTTTGTTTAACAGAGCAGCAAGCTTTAAAATGAGTGCTCAGCAGCTGGGGAGAAGCAAGCGGAGTCAGAGTTTCATTCACTGATTTTCATAAAAGCGAAACCTGCAGGGGTACAAGATTTACATGAACAGTTGGAAAGTGAACAAGCCAACTTCTCCACCCCCAAACTAAGTAACTGAAAGGCTGCCATTGTTGACTGGTGGTCATTGTGAAAGTAGGATTACGTCAGGCTAGACGGAACACTTCATCAGCAGTGGAACATAATAGCTTGGGACATACTACAAAGGCTAGAGTACAATGCAATCTAGCCCTTGCAATAAGTAGTACTTTCATGAAGCTATTATTGCTTATTTTTGTTGAGTGTTAGGTGCATTTACATGGACCCTTATGTTCCACTAATAATCACAATAGTAGCTGAATCAGAATCAAAATGCCTCATACTACCTTGACTAGAAGAGATTGTTAGTTTCTCTCTGGTTGGAATAAATTTATTTCAGTCAGGACCACTTTAGTCAAAGAAAACCTTATTTCCATTAGCAGTATTATATTTGGCAGTATGGCTCTGTTCTGGAGCCTCTCTCCCTTTTCTCGCGCCTACACAGAAAGCCTAAGGTGGCAAGAGCACACCTCTCTGCCCTTCCACGCACCTACGTAGAAAGCCTAAGGTGGAGAGAGCACACTTCTCTGCCCTTCTGCGTGCCTATGTGGAACACCTATTGTAGGGAGAGCACACCTCTCCGCCCTTTCACACGTCTACGTGGAAAGTCATAAGGCAGAGAGAGCACACCTCTCTGCCCTTCCATGCACAAATGAGGAAGCCTGAGGCAGAGAAAACCAACCTCCCTGCCCTTCCATGCGCCTACATGGAAGGCCTAAGCCAGGGAGAGCAGCAGAAAAGACCCAAGGGAACAGAACAGAGCATCAATGACAAAGCACTGATAGGTCAGACACAACATGAAAAGGAGGAGCTGGGGTGGAGGCGGGTTGCAAGCTGGCTTGCAGAGGAGGCAGCAACAGTAGGAAGGCCGGAGCAGACTAAATAGGGCGGCCTGAATGAGATTTGCCAAATGGCTGCATAGAAAGGAATCATGTGATCTATCAGCTGACTCCCTTCCATCAATCAGCTGCTCCATCAGTTGATTGGGCTGTTTTAAATCAGCTGATGTAGCTGGGATGTGAACTGAGCTTGACATCATGTCCTGCCTGAACTAACACTATGCTCAATTCTCTCTGAGCATGTTTGCCCAATGTGGGGATAAAATTTGGTGATGCTGCCACAACTGTTTCTACATGCCTACTTCCTCTGATTTTGTCAGAAAATTGCTCTTTAATTCAAAAAATATTTAGCGCTTGGCTAGTGCTAGTTCTTCTGCTGTACTTCATGTTTTAAATTATTTGAATTTTCTCAATAAAGTTGGGAAAAACATCTCCTGTTATATCTCTAGTAGATGAAGTGCTTCACAGCAGGTGAAACCACCACTGTGCAAATCTACTAAACTGCAGTGTAGGCAAAGATAACGTGTTAAAAAAAGAAGTTAAATCATCACTTCAAATTTTACAGTATGAGTTTAAAAAGGGTAAAAGGTATTGCAAGGTCACTGTATTAATACTGCATTATGTTGTACAGAATGTTAAAGTAACATCTCCTATGAAAGGCCCAGATAAACATATAAAGGGCTCAGTGCATTACTTCTACATTTACAAATTTTGTTTTGCATACTTGTTTGTTTTAAGCACTTTACGATCCGATTGAATATCCCCTCTTCCTATCCATCTCTCTTCCTCTCTGCTCTTTCAGCAGTGCGAGACTTCACAGTAAACAAAAACGCGGGCCAAGATCTTGTGGAAAGTAATTAGAGAGGTTAATAAATAAGCCTTGGGAATTTAAAGGATGTCCAGCATCCCAACGTTTCGGTTAGGAAACAGATCTAAACTCTCCTATAAAAAATTCAACACCCTTGATCACAAGCACAAAGTTGTTTTGTGACTCAACCTTCTGTCAAAAGCAGGAAAGCTGTTTGAGTGAGGGCCTTTGAAGTGAACCAGGCGTCATGTAAACACTGCAAAACTGAGCTTTGAGCTGTGTGTTTGTGTCAAACTGAGCTCTGATAAAGACGGTGAGACCTGTGCTGTGTCAGTCCAACCTCAAAGTCCACAAACAGTACAGCTTTCACAAGACTTGGACATCATGTCCTCTGGAAAAAACTTATTCTGAGATCAGCTCTGAATGTTTCCAGCACCCGGCAAGGATGGTGGTTTAAACTCTGGTGTGTTTCACAGCTTTCAACACGTCTACACAATCTGAAGTCAACAGACTGATGGTTGTGTTTTTCTGATTAGGATTCTATATTCTTGTTGAGAGGGAAAACAGCTGCACAGCTGTGAGATTCCTCATTATATCATGCATGAAACAACCTACATATGCATAATACTGTACACATCTGTATTCACACTCATTTACATATGAACAGTAAATGCCCTAAATGAGCTCACCCCTTCCCCTTGGTATCTATCCTTTAATACCTCCTTCCCTTCTCAGTTATGGAATGATACAAAGAGGAAAACAAAACCAGAAAACCAAGGTTAATTGCTGAAAAGCCACTCGTCTTGTTGCTCTCTAGAACAAATCAGCCCAGCGGTGTTCCTCGGTAGAACCCCTAATCCGTAACATTTCCTCTCCTCTCCTCTCCTCTCCTCGTAGCTCTTCCAGCAGAGAAGGAAGGCTGCCCACATCTCCCTGCAAGCTGTCACCAGGCAAAGAGGGAGCGTATATCCCCCCTCAGGTGGCCCGCTGAAGCATGACGAGAAGGAGGGGATAAAGGGATGGGGGATGCGAGGAAGAAAACAAGAAGGAGAAAGAGGAGGAGGAGGCAGACAGGAGCCTCAAGACACTGAAATGCAGCCAGCTACAATACATAGCTTATGGTTTGACTTTGAGCATTTTTATGCAATGCTCACAACGCAAGCCTGAGGAGACATGTTGGAGACAGCCAATGAGGATGTACATATATTTTACGAATGCTTATCACCCCATTTTCAAGCAAAAACACTTCATTAGCTGTGGCTGTGTATTGCCACGCAGTCAAGGGAGCAGCACTGTTCCCTTTCTCCCCTCTTGCCCAGCGTCTTAATGTAAAATCTGTTCAGTCAGTGCTCCAGGCTCTCTTGGGAACTCATTGGAGTGGGGTCTTTGAGTTAGCTGCACAGCCAATTCTTAAAGCATCGACACAGACCTGCTCTCCAGCTTGCACTTACAGATCCAGTGGAGCCTGCCACTGATGCAGAAGCTGCAGGAGCGAAGGAGAGGGGCCCAAAAGACACGTGGATGACAAGGCCTTATCATGTTTTTAATTTCCTTTGAGGAGACACAAAAACTCAGTTGCGTCAGTTGTCACAGGCTAAAAAAAATCCATCTAGGGAGGAATCACCAAGTATATTTACTCTTTTGCTCGTGTAATTAAAATTCTGGCAGCTAGCGTGAGAATTATTTAGATAGCGAGGCCTTAGAAATCGATCACAGAGATACGAAATAATGAGCTACAGTATGGATGTGGACTTGTCAGTAGGGCTGATGCAGTGAAGGAATTTCCCTTGCAGTGATTAAGGGTGGCTCAACAGCCGGATATGAAGTATGACCACAATTTTTTGTTGTTTTTGACAACTATCACTTAATTTATCCTGATTTTAGTGCTTTATAAATGAGCTTTAGGCTATTCTTAGGTGTATTGTTGCTTTTAAATGACAAAGATGACAGTTTTAAAACAAATGAGACACTTGTTCATTGTTAAATGCAGAACACAGAGGGGAAATGAGGTGCATTAAAAAGGTTTTTAGTGCAGCTGGTTGCTTTGACACAACATATCCACAGAAGCAAAAATGTTGGCACAAGGTAGAGTACTTGTTCTGGATTAAGGTAGGGCTGAAGCACATAGGGAGAGAGAAGAATCAGGCTCCCAGGAACACTGCTCAGCCTTGCTTCCAATATTTTCCAGTAGCCACTCCAATATTGCAGTGAAAAAAATCCACTGGGAAGCAAACAGCATTTTCCCGATAGACTATCACTATAAAAGAGAGGTCTGTAAAATTGTTGACAGGACACCTTGAACTGCAATCAAGGTTAATTATGACTCTGATGAATGGAGGTTTTATATTTTCCTTAAAGGGCCAGTGTGTAATATTTGGCCTAGTTTATTATCAAATCTGAATCTTCTACCCATTAATATGTTTATATAAGTGTACAATCGCTATAAAATAAAATTTGTTTGGTTTTCGTAGCCTTATAAATATGCTTTTATACATATATATATATATATATATACACATACACAGTACAGGCCAAAAGTTTGGACACACCTTCTCATTCAATGCGTTTTCTTTATTTTCATGACTATTTACATTGTAGATTATATATATATATATATATATATATATATATATATATATATATATATATATATATATATAGCAAGGGCCTTGCTATATATATATATATATATATATATATATATATATATATAGACAATCCAGACAATCCAGCCAGCCAGAGAATGCGTTTCACGTGTATAAATAAACCAACAAATACAGTGGAAGGAAGGAAGAAGGAGGAGGAAACAGCAGAGAGTGTTAGTAGTCCGTAGATAGACAGTAGTGAAAAGGTTTTTTAGTTATAAAGTTTGCGAATGGACCACACTTACCACGCAACAGGAGAGAATGAACCCGAACCGTCATCTGCGAGGAACAGAAAACGCAACTTCACTCCTTGTGATGCACTCTCTGCAGCACTTTCCTCCTGATGATATATCTCCCCAACAATGGTAGCACCGAATCCCATTCTGTGCAGCCAAATGTGAGCGGAGGATTCAGCCTCTCTTCTCGCCCGCTCAGCATCCAAGTTCCTCATCTGTATGCTCCGGCTCAAACAGGTATGGCTCTGGGTCTGTATCCGCTACAAGAAACTCTTCAAAATCGCGTTCAAAGTTGTCCATTGCAGCTACTATAGTCCAGAGATATTGCTAGGCTAAATAAACAGCTGAGCTCTGTTTACAGGCTACGCTGTCAGTCAGTGTGCGGGCTGGAGATTGGTGGAGCAGAGAGGGGAGGGTGTCCCCGCTAGGTATTGTAAACGAGTATGTGTGTACGGAGTGTGTGTGTGTTACGCTAGAAGAGTCAGAGTTTGGGACGGAGTCTTTTACCCCCTGGAGTGTTACCAGAGTATTTGGAGTGCTCAAATAAACGGGCCTTTTTCCCGAACGCTACTCTGGTCTCCTGCTCGTGAGGGATTCATTACAATATCGTAACATGGCTTAGATTACTAAATAAACATTCACCTCGTCGCTAGATAGCCCTACTCCTGAAAAACACTTGTCTGCGCAAGGCTTTTTGTCCCTACGAGGCCACCGTCATTGACCCGATGGGAGGGGTGAGCAAGTGAGCCCTGCAATCTAGAATTTGACCACTGATGTCACTGTTTTCAATGGTTTTCAACCCATTTTACACAGTGGCCCTTTAAAACAAGAAAATGTATTTAAAAATTTGTGACATCATCAAATTATGAAGTCTACGAGCACAGTGGCAACCCGAGGGCAGAGCCTGCTAGAGAAACAGTACTGCGAATATTCAATGGGCCACATACTGCAGAAAGAAACCTGGAAGCTAGAAACTTTTCCTTTCCTTTTTTTTTTTCGGAGTATGCACTAGACGAGGAATTGCATTGGACTAAATAGGCGCCATCTTGGGTCCATCTATGGGATGGACCTGTCTGTCTATGTGGGCTCAGTATTCATTTCTCCTTCATTTTGTTGTTGTTGTTCAGCGATGAGACGATTGGTCTATATGGTAGGCAATTAGTCCCACCCTTCCTCCACCGTGATTGATCGCGGAGAGCAGAAAAAAATGGCAAACAAGCAGATCTTGGCTCAGAATAAATGCTCAGTGCCTTGTCATGTTGTTAGCATTTGTAGCATAGAGTAAATACGTGGTCCCATGAAAAAATAAAAACATGAACATAACTGCTTTGGTATTTGCTTTCCATCCCCAGCGGTTGGCTTGTCAATATCGCAACAGCCCTACATGAGCCCAGGCAGACTGATGAACAACTGAAACCTACTGTGACAACAATGTTTTGTATGTGATTGAGCTTTCACTAGCTTTGAGAGGATTCATTCGTTTAAAAACCACGAGTGAGAGCAGAATTAGGTTCAGGTTATTGCAAGGGCAGGGGTTAGGCACATAGACGTGCATGTGTGCACAAGCATCAGGAAGAGTGATAAGCATAAAAAACACATATTTGTGCCTTATCTTAACGTCTTAGTGAACACCCACCCCTGAATGGGAATGATAACTCATTCCTTAACTTTGTGTATATAAGATTTTTCCTTTTAGATTCCGACAGCTTCGACTACAGAAAAGCTCCAAAATCTATTTTCTGTGCACAGCCTGCATTGTAGAGCACTGCTCAAACAAGAACAGCTGTCTGACTAATGTTAAGAAAACAGTCAGTTAAAACAGCAGAGGTTATTTTGCTTCTGGGAATTGACTGTTTGCCTAACTATTTAAGCAAACGTTAAGAGTAATCTATCACCAATATCTAAAAAACATTCTTGTAATTCAGAGTATACTCCAGAGCAGACAGCAGGAATGGTATGCTTGAAATTTGCACGTTCAGCAAACACACACAGGTGAACTGCACTGGTGTGTCAACAAGCATTTTCCCTTGCAAGTAAGACAGCAACAAGACGAGGAATTACAATTCCTAGCAGAGAATCAGTTGGAGTGTACACTGAACCTCAGCTGAATGAATGTGATGTGAAAAGGAGGATTTTGGAACATAATGATATCTGGAAAGATAACCAACTCAAACAGATAATATAATCCTCCTCTAGAAGCAATTCATCCCCTGTATCTACTCCTCCCACTCACATTTGACTGACTTTGGCAACTTTCAAAGACAAAGTAGTTTCTTTCATTCCACACACTGCGCTCTCAAAGACGTCTGAAAGAAATAAAACACTTCGCCTCATCTGCAGCTTCTCATGCAAGTCTTTCATGTTGACGCATGGCTCTCTGTGCAAGGCCTAGATTTTACAGAAAAACCTCCCATCGTGCACACATCTTCATAGATTGCATCTTTAGGGAGTGATGTCACATGACGGTGTCAGTTTGAATGAGCGGTATCCAGTGTCGCCACGTGAACAGATGGCGAATGTTACCTCTCGTAAAATAACTGAGAGATTACACTGTCTACCCTGCTGTTTTCCTGGTGTCAACGCCAGCCTGTGATGTATTGAAATCTAATCTTACAGTACGTTATAGTGCAGCGTAGTGCTACAAATAACAGACAAAACTCAAGCCTTGACATGCGCAGTAAAAACATTTCAGTCAGGTCACTTACAAGGATCATACTGGATCTTAAGAGCCAATAACACCAAGAATTATTATGTTGTACAACCTCACATTCCAGATCGTGCTGAGGGAAAAACTCTCACTGGTATTTCATAAGACATGAAAGTCAGTGAATGAGTCAGTCAAAGAAAGCTCATAATTTTTGCAGTAGTTCTACCATGTACTACTCCAAAACTGCACTTTGGGAATTAAACTGCACCCTCTCTCTGTGGTAGCTCGACTTTGAGGCTGGATTGTGAAACATTACATCAAATTATTATTTTGTCTGAAATAACCTTGCACAGAGTGCACAATAGTTCAGTAGTTGTAATTTTTTTTTTGCTAATACTAACTTGAAAACAAGCACAAAGGGAAGAAGGCTTATTCAAGCTGTGTAGCACTTCAGGCCTGAATTAGCCGTCCAAGTTTTGAGATCTAAGACCAAATCCCTCCATAAGAACCAACTCAGTGTGCATGCCAGTCAGCAAAGCTCATTAACACAGTTTCTCTGCCATCGGAAATCTTCAAATATGCCTAATTCAGTCAAATCTGCTATGATTTTAGTATGTAAAGACGGGGTCTGAAAACAACCGCATCTGAAAACAGCCATGCTTGAAAACATTTCTGATATCAGTATCAGAAATGCCCCAGATAGTGTCTAAAATGAAGGATCAGATATCTGCAAGTATGCAAGTCTATGCACTGATCAAATACCGCGCAATTTATCTCTAAACTGTCAAGCAGTTTCACATCCAGATAAAATGGCACTTCTTTTAGAAATCAGTTCTTCTTTGCTTCTTCTAAAGAAGTACGTTACACAGCAGGTTGCGCTGTGCAGCCACTAGCAACTAGCAAACTGTGGCTCAGGAGGTTGAACAAGAGAACAAGAAGAGCAGTGGCTTGATCCCCAGCTCCTCCAGTCAGCATGTTGAAGTATCCTTGGGCTACTTGATACTAAGATACTGAAACCCAAAGTGCTCCCAGTGGCTGTGCAATCAGTGTGTGAGTGTCTGAAAACTGAGCAGCAGTTGGCACCTTGTACAATAGCCTCAGCCACCATTGTGTGTGAATGAATGAATGTGAATCATAGTGTAAAAACATTTTGAGTGGCTGGAAGACTAGAAAGGCGTTATACAAGTGCAAATCCATACACCAACTACTGTTTTAGAATGGCAAAGAACAATCGATTACATAGTGTGGTGTTAGCTGTTAGCAAAATGTTAGCAATTTGGTAATATTTACATTGGAGAGTCCTACCAGTAAAAGGCAGCATGTTCAGTGTGCAAAGCTTTAGTTTCAAGGGGTGGCACTAGAGTTGGCAATTTCAGCACCGCCACTAGGGCTGGGTATCGCCACTGGTTTCTTGAATCGATTTGATTTCTGATTCAATTAGATATCGATTCTATATTGATTCTACTGGGGATGTTTCAGTTACAACATCAACTTTTGCTGGTATGTGAAAGATTCTGAGAGAGCTAATAATGTGAATTTTACAAAGAATTGTTTTAAAAAATAATAAATTCAGAACAGGAATAAAACAGAGTATTTTGTAACTAAATGTTTCTAGAGCAGCAACAGTTATACTGAAAGAGCAAAGTCACAATATAAACTCAATCTCTCACTAGAAACATTTCTAAAATGTCAGCATATAAATCATATTACTGACATCACAGTACTGAGTGAAGTTTAGACAGAATAAAGAACACAGACATCAGTCAGTATCAGTCCTGCTGCCACCTCTGCTCCTCCCTCTGCTGCTGAGGAGAGTCACTGTCTGCAGGTAACATTATTGTTGGTAAGTTTTAAGATACGTGGCAAACAAAGCCAAACCACATAAGCAGTTGTTGTTGTTTCAGCTTGTTATTAACAATTTGCTATTGGATGGAAAGCGCTCTGTGCTTGTTTAAAACATATATTAGTGGCAGTGGATGAGAGACTGCAGACAGAACAGATTGAAATATCACTTTTCTACATGTTTAGATGTTGCTCAACAGGTGTATTGATAAAGTCCGGACTTTTTCCAGGAGGTTTTTTTGCATTTACAGTAACAAGCATTAACTCTATGATCTCCATCACCACATCTGCTGCAGCATAATACTAAATTACACCAAATCATATACACGTAAGCTAACAGTTACCGATAAAACGGTTGTCAATAATTTAGCACTGTGGCCCGTTTACTACTGGCAAGATTAACAAGGTTAAAGCTTCACACAAAAGCGAATATTCAAAGATCGATTTCAGATTTTATGAAGCGATATTAGGTCAAATGGACATCAATTTGAATCAGATGAATGTGTTTTAATCAATTTTAACACAGCCCTAACCACCATCATGTTTTACAAAGGTTTGCCCTCTGCCATGCCATACAACAATGATAGCAATCACTTCACATCCATACAGGATTGGTAGTTTACAAGTATTAAAGATTATCTCCAACACAATGGTATCAGATTGGTACTAAATTTCGGTCAATATGCAAGTTCAGGTATTGGAATCAGGAGCTGAAGGGAAAAAATTCAATTGGAACATCTCTAAATTGGAGTCCACGCTTTATTCTTGAGGGAACATTGCAGCAGTTTGTCTGAAATGCTCTCAGAGAGGGAAGCACGAAGCACGAGGGAGGAGAGGATCAAAACCATTTCTGGCTTAGGATCCTTCTCATAATTTCATCATGTGAAGGATCTTATCTATATCTGTATTTTTCATCCTGCCGTAGTAATTTGTGTCTTTAACGTAGGTCGTATCTTTTCTCTTTTTACGATATGTGAGGAAAACAGTGCACAGTGTGGGATAAAAAGTAAATGTACACAAGAACAGATAATGCACATCCTGCTGATGTCTATTTCCTGTCACAATAATGGAAACCATTGATCAAGAGAAAAAAAAAAGAACAGCTCTCCATCAAAGCAGCAGGTTGAAAAGGGCCTTGCTCTTTTCCCCTCAAAAAGAAAAGATATGGAAGGACCATCCATTTTCCTCAGCTGCTAGTGAAGGTTATGCGGTGCCAGGGAGGCATGGGCTAACCATGAATCAAAGAATGACATGCCAGGCCCCCAAATGAGCTCATTCTTTATAGCCCAGCACCTTATGGCAATAAAACATTTGGGAGGGACTGAACGGTGGAAGGTGAATGGAAAAGCAAACATAGAGTACTTACCAATAGATGTCTCAAACACAACTGCAGGGATCATAACCACAATGACTCATGTATATACTTGGGCAATGGCTTGATGCATTCACATTACACAAGTGAATTAATTAGTTTGCATAAGGATAAGCTGAAAGCAACAGCACTGTGTCAGTGTACACAGGCAGAGTAACAGATATGGATAATATACTTCCGACATAAACAGACACTAAACACATAAGAACCAGCTTTGTGTTTAGATTTACGACTTCTCCATTTTTTTCAAAACTGAGCTGATGCTGATGATCACAGCAAAGGGAGCACGCAGGGAGGAAAACCACAGTCTCAGTGATTCAGATTCCTCAAGGAGTCCAAATCTTTGTGTCATTTTGTCAGAAATACTGAAAGCATGTTTTTTTTTCTTCCCCTTCTCATTATATGACCCACTAAGGCAACAAGGCTCTTTGTGTTTTAACGTCTGCCATCGAGGATATCTGTCCTCGTTGGCAACAGAACCAGCTGAGGTGGTGGTGGACACACAGAGAGGGAGCCAGCTCCACAGTTTACATTATGCTGACTGTAACTGGACACTGAAGTACGGGGGAAAGGTATAATCTTATCTTTATGGCGTGCCAGAGCAAATTAAGCCCTGAACTCCTGCATAGGAAGAAGCAATATTTTAATGTAAGTGGGGAGGTTAAAGCCACTGGGAGGCACAAGGGGAGGATGAGGAGACTTACAACTAATCTGAACCAAACGTCCCTCTAGGTCCCAACCTGCCACGGAGATACAGAGGTGGAGACATGTGGTAATTAGTCTGGCTAACAGGATGTAGACTGTGGGTATAAGCCTGCCAGTGGCCGCCTATTTCAGAGAGAATTCTCGTTGCATTACCATTTACAAAGTCCCCATTGCTTTGTCAAACTAGCCAGACGTATCTCCAGACTTTGTTCTAGCACTGTGCATGAAACAACAACCAAAAAGCTAGCAACCAACATCCTTAAACATCTTTAATGTATTATCTTTTGCCTGGATTTAGCCATTGTAATGCCAGGGATCTCCTCCTCACGTGTTCCACCAAAACAATTTCCTCCCAAAACCATTTTGCAACAGTACCACCACTGCATCCTAGGCTTAGCGCCGCCCAAGACGACTTTGTGTTTAAAGAACTACAAATAACCCAGAGCATTTTTCCCTTAGTGTGGAATTATGATGGGTTTAGCCAGACCTTTCTGCAGCACTGGCACAGCATGAGATAGGTCTGGCTATGCAAGACTGTGTGGTTACTTGTGTTCGGAAATACAGGCTTTCAAATGAAACTCTTTCTTCTATCTTTGGTTTCAGCAAAGAGCAACCCCAAGCAGTTTCGGAGCCTATAAACCTGACAAAATGAGTGAAAAATGGCAACGCGGTCTGTTTATGTAACAAAAAAATAAAAGAAAAGCATGTTTTAAACAAAGTACAGGCTTGCACGTTTGGTTGTTGTGAAGAGTTGAGCCCTATTTTTCTAGTTTGGGTGACATTCAAATATTTTTCAAAGGAGCCTTTGAATAATAGTGTCGAAAAACGCAGCCAAAATAAGAATGTTTATGAAAAACTTGACATTTTGGAAATGCAAGGGTTTCACCTGAGAACATGAATTTGTACTTAAGTAGTTTTGAGCCCCCCTCGGTGGCCCTTAGGGGCCCTAAGCAGCCTTGGGCCAGCTCTGCTTTAGTACACAGAAGCACACCAAACATTTATCTCAAAACACAGCACCAAAACACATTTTCAGAGATGCTTTGCTGAAAAAAAGCAACCGGCAATGATAATCCAACTGATAGCATTTAATGAAATGTGATTGACCTGGTGTTTTCTACAGCATCAGGGATGATCATGTCTTTAAAGAAGAAACAATGGAAGCCAGAAACCAAAGAAGCAAGTCTCAAACTTATGATGTCATCAAGTATACAGTCTGGAGCTGCTCTGCAGACAATGAATGGGAATTTGTGAACCCACAGAATGAGCTATAAAAACTGTCCTTTATTCTAGTGTAGTGATCTCAGCTCTGACACAGCAAATGTACCCTATACTCAAAATACTCTCCTGGGTGCTCTAAGTGTCATCTACCTTTGCCAGTTCATTGTCTATGAAGCAGTTTCAGACTTCAAACTAGAGTTTTTGCACTCTGGTGTTTGGATTTTGCAGAAAATTGCTCATGTTAACTACGATTTTTTTGACTGTTTTTGACCACATGTATAGTTCCCCTTTATCACTTCAGTCCATATGCACCAGCACAAACCATCACCACCATCATGTTTTTAAGAGCCTTAATAAAATGTGACCATAATGTTTTGAGACATCAAGTGAGAACTGTGTGATCCCTTGATTATCGTGATCTCATGAATGAGCAAACAGACGCATGACACAGAAGCACATCCTACAATCACAATACTGAGCAGTTCCAGGTGGACTACACCCAAATTCACTTGTCAGGGCTGACAGGGAATTTCACTGGAATATTTGCACTTCCAAATAAGTTACATGTAAAAAGGGGGCAAACTTGCCCAGATCAAATATTGGACTATTTAAGGCTTGACACAAGAATGTGAGCTTTTTACTTTTCCTCTCAACACACCGTCACCACAGCCTCAGTTTATAGAGACAGCTGCCTAACAGGGAGGCGCGGCTCACCTCCGTCAACACTGTAAAACACCAAAATGGCACTTCTACAGAAAATTAACTTGAATTATTTTAATTTTGTCTTCAGCGCTTAATAGTTAATAAAATCTTTAAAAATAAACTACGCTGCGGTAAGTTTGACAGTAGCTACACCAGCGCGTGCACAAACAGTTAATGAGCTACACGCTCGCGCGCACTTGTTCTGATACCAACGGTAGAGCAGTTAAACGGCGGTTGACGCAGTATAAATGCTAACTGCTAATTAATAACACGAAAACAACATATCAATTAAACTTTTTCCACACTGAAACCCATTCATAAGTGAATTAAATTCCCTACAACAGAAGTACAGTGTGGAGTTAACGTCACTTACCGATGTGTTTCAGCGGTGCCTTCCACGTGCGGTCCACAAATCCTTGGGTTAATGTCTCCAGCTGCTGTCACAGTTGAGCCACTTTGAGCAGCCTCTTCCTCGTTGTTAGCTGTCTCCTCACACTCAACGGTGGCATTTCGTGTTTAACATCGCGTCGACTTCACTTCTACGACAGTTGCTGGTTTGGAAGCGGCGGGAGGAGAGTTTTGTTTTCCCTGCCTGCCGTTTGCTGCGCAGAGACCGTCTGTCTGACTGCGGCTCTGTAGGTGCGTGTGTGTGTTTGGATGGGAAACCAGTAGCAGGTTCCCAGACACACAAACTCCCCCGCCAATCACGTACAGTGTCACACTATCACGTAAGCAGGCAGTTCACATCTGCATGTCATGATTCTTTGAAGTGTATACAATGCACGAGCTGGTTAATTCTTATAAATGGAGGCTTTGAGTGGATGTTTATGGGCTATAGTTAAGTCCTAAAACATTTTTAGCACCATTTTCCATCTAACCAGTCTGGTTAAAGTTTTTAGTCTCAAAACTCAAAGACAGTCCTTCCCAGAAGATTTTTTCTTCATGAAAAAAGCAGAGGCCATTAACAAGGACACTATACAAACATCACATAGCCCTAAGCTACATTAGCCTGCAACTGTAAGTGGCAATAGGCACATACAAAGATAAAGATATGACCTTTTAAATAAGGTTACTGTTTGCTAACTAACAGGTTATATTAACAGTGACAGTTTAAAGGGACAGCATGCCACCAAATCAGTAATAATAATAGCTAGTCCATACCCATTGAGTGCACAGTTGCCCACGTACAGTTTGACATGGTGTGTGTTTGGGATACAGGTCATAGGAAATTGCAGATTAAATAGTCAACTGAACCCATTAAGAAGAGCAATGTATTCAGACAGTTTTGTTAATTTGATAGTACGATTGCAGCCACAGCGATCTATCGCATTTTAGCCATTTTTCTGTTGTTATAGCGCCACCCAGTTGCCAATTAAAGGTAAATTTCTCCAGTCCTTGTCTGATGAAGGGCAGGGGCCCGAAACGTAACACATGAATAAATTGTTTAAGGAGCAGCTTCTGGTGTGCGGACTTTATCTTTTATTCCATACTTACCTTTTGGTCCAGCACCCAGCATTAAGTTTTTTGGGATGTGCGTGCTACTTTTACCTGTTATTAAATTTCTCCAGTCACCTTGAGGTGTCCTGTATCTGCTATATCATATCTACTAAGTTTAGTAAAAATCGATATAGCGGTTAGGCCTAGATAAGAAATTAGCTCTCTAGCGCCCCCATTTTGTTTGATGGGGTCAATAATGGAGGGGTCCCCTCAGATTATGTGTGGTCATATGCCTACAAAGTTGCGTGGTGATGGGTGAAACCCTTGAGATGTTCTACACCTTTATGTGATGAGCCACACCCTCCGCAATATTCATTGCCTTATAGAAGCTCAGTTTTGGCCAATTGATGTAATATTGCTTTATTCGCATCCTCCCATGACCCTCTACCACTGTGCCAAATTTCATATGGATTGATCAAGTCAGTGAGGAGAAAAACGTGGAACAGACACACACACAGACACAGTGTTTTTGTTAGTAAGATAATGCATTTTATTTATAGGTGCCTTTCAAAGCACTCAAGGACACCTTACAAGGATACATTTAAAAAAAGAAAAAACTCACAAATCTATGTATCCATAGATCATAAAATCAAACAATTCCATAATATAAAATAAAAGTTAATAAATGACAAGACAAAATCGTATTATAAATATTAAAAAAAAAATCATCATCATCATAAAGTCATCATATGTGTGTCTCTATCACATCAGACCAAATATGCCAGCTTGAAGCTGAGTGTTTTCAGATGGGATTTGAAGGTGGAAAGGGAGTCAATATTGCGAATGGCAGGGAGAGAGTTCTAGACGTAGTCAAGTAGTCAGGTAGTCAAGCAGGCAGATGGCAATTTGAGTTGGATTGCAGAAGAGGATCTAAGAGTATGGGAGGGCGTGTAGATACATATGTAAATACATGTTTTCCTCTTACCTGTAGTGCTATTTATCAATCTAGATTGCTTTGGTGTGAGTTGCCAAAGTTTGGAGATAGGCAATCGGCTGTAGAGATGTCTGCCTTATCTCCAGTGGTGTAGTGGAGGGTATACGCAGGTATACAGGGTGGGAATCACAAGAGAATGAACAGAATACTTACGGTACAAGATTACTGTGATTTTAAATATGTTGCGATACGCTGAGTATTGCGGTATCCTCCCGAGACCCTGTGTCCTCATATGTGGACATCACATTTTGGGTTTACTTGACCTTATACTTTATTCTTCTTAACTTAGACCTGTTGTCCTTGTTCATGGACACTTTTTTGTGCCATCTAATGGTAGTAAGAGCACAATACACTAATCTATGTAAAAGCAAGATGGCAGCCAACTCTTATGATTTCTCTATTATGTTTGTAGTTTGATATGGCAACAAATTTGACCAATTTAAGCTACAGCAACAAGCTAAGACACTGTTAATTAGTAAGTACTCATTTGAGGGCATTGGGACTTGATTATCATTGACAATGTTAAGGTTTTTGTACATTTCTGGTCCTACTGATGCCAAATAGGAGAAATTTAAAATGCATACCAAACAAAAGTTAGGTCCTCAAGAGGATATACTGTGGTGAATTACCTTTTTTCAACTGTAAATTATGATTATGTCACCAGAAGAAAACATTGTCAACATCTGTTCTATCTAATAAGGTTAAGCTAGCTAACGTTACAGCTCAGCCAAGGAGGATGCCATTAATGTTTTCATTTAGCGCTGTAACTCGTCCATGACTAGATGCACACTACTGTCTACGCAATGATATGTTAGGTGGGTTAAGCTTGGTAGAAAATACATAGTTCCTAGAAACTGAACAAGAAACTGCTCACAACAACACTGGACAACTCATACAAACATAATCCATACTGACACAGAAATGAGGGAAAACATGTATTTTTTATTTTGGGGTGAAGTGTTCCTTAAAGTTTCTATGGGAATATTAGGTACTGGACTAAAATGGTAGCAAAAATATATTTTTTATTTTTTTTATTACCTAGTCTCTGTGACTCAAACCTTTAATAGCTCTGATTATAGTGGGCGTCAATGACCATGTTCAGTAGCGAGGGCATTCCCAAAGGTCACCATTAAATAAAAGTTGTGTAACTTTTCTGAATTACTTGTTTCAACAGTTCTGCACTTCCAAGGACTCATAAGAAAGACACTCTGAGTCCTTATAGGGGTATTGCAGGATGACATTGGTGAAAAGTACTTGATGAGATCAGTGGCTACTAAACAGTGACTTTAAGTCCGTAGAAGGATATACTGTAATAGGACTGTTAAAGGTAATGTTTAATCGTTGTTACCACCCCGTCTCTGTGACTCAACCCTTAAATATCTGTGATTTTAGTAGGCAGCTTCCCACATTATGAGTGGGAAGAGTACTAGAGCATTCCCCAAGGTCACCATAAAAAGTAGCTTAACTTCTCTGAATTACTTGTTTAGACAGGCCTACACGAGCAGCACATTTTCCAATAGCTCACTGTGGTAGGTATCAGTGTTCACTCTGTCCTGAACTGCCAGCAGCAGTTTACTACCATCTTTTGTTTCTTTAGCCATGCCAACAGAAATTTGCTCCCTGGGAATTCACACACACAGAGGCAGTGGAATCGTGTCTGTATAATGTTTTGCTTGGCTGGTTGCAAGTCATCCAAATTCCCCCCGTCTAATTCCTCTCCTGGTAGATTTGGCTTCTTTCATAAGCTCTGTCTTCATTTTGAGCAGACTTGGACACCGTCGCTGCCTCATCTGAGATAGTTCAAGTTTTATGTGCTTCTGTTTCTTTGCCTCTGGGTCCCTGCAGCTGATCATTAACATGTTGCAGAGGGGAAATGATGAGCATTTAAGCCATCATTATTTGTCATGTTCAGCAAAGGGCCGGTTGTACTGCAGCAGATGTCCATGATATTAAATGCATGATAAAGGATAAACAAATCCACTTGTGGCTTACAAACAGCAGCCCTGTAATCAAATATGAATGTTTCTGATTTCCTTCAAAAATCTCATTCAAAACACTCTGCAGGAGTTTGTCTGGCGTTGTATTTCCGTGCTATAGTAATCTGTTGCAACACCAAAGTAATTGTAAGGTGTCATTGTGGGCCCATAAGACCAGCTGTATTAATTAACTGCAGATGTCACTCAGTTTTTCACTTATGAATAAATTAGTTTACCAGCGAAAGCTCCTAGATAAAATATTCCCAAACAGAATCTCACTTGGCAGTTGGCACACCGATAATCAAGTATGGAAGTTCTTTATTCCTGCAGCCCCTTGACGCTTCCTCTGGATCATATTACCATTTGTCTGGCTTTGTGATTCCATGCTACAACAATCTGCCCAACCATCTGCTAGAGCATGTGGAAATAGTTCATTTCAAGAATTTAGATTTGAAAAATGTTTGCTGAGTCTTCTGAGACTTTTCCTTTACACTTACCTTCAGACAATCCGCTTTGATTTACACACTTCTGTCGAGATTAAATTTGGACATGGAGTGTTTTGCTGCTATGGCTGCAACACCGCTGGGACAGCAACAGGAGAGTATTGGATACTATGACAGTGTAGAAATACTGAACTGTACCTTTGCACTCCCCCCCACATGAGCAAAGACTTTTACTGCTGTAATGAGTCACTTTTTCCAGGTTGAGGGAAAAGCAGACAGTGGATAAAGGGGAAAAAATAATGCATACACACACACACACATGCAACCACATAGGAGCACACAAGCAGAGAGGGTTAAAAGGGCATTTGCTGTTTCCTGCTGGAGAGTTTGGGAATTCAGGCAGCTGGGTCTCTCTCGGGAAAAGTGGGTCTGATGAAAGAAGTGAAACACGGAACCCAGTCAAGGTTTTGTACTATGTGGTACTACCAGTCTCAATAACCGTCTGAAGAATGATTGCCCAACAGATATGTTGAAAGCTTGACACTCGTTGCTCAATTTAATGCTGAGGTTAGATTTTGGATGCATGACACACCACAGAGGCTGTAGCATCACTCAGGTTTTGTACACGTGGCATGAAGTTTCCGCGTTGTGTTATAGGACTGGAATCTGAGGGAAGGAAATTGTGGTGGAAAAATAACCAGCTGCAGCTATTCTGGTAGAATTTGCTTGAATATCTTATACAGTACTCATACTGTATGTTTACTGCACTTTTGCAGGGGCGCACCATCAAGACAGGCAAACCAGGCAAATGTTTGGGCCTTCCCCCACCCCCAAAAAAATATGGGAAATGGGGCCCATGATGGCCAACTATAAACACAGGCAGATTATGAAACAATGGGCCCCTGGGCACAGACATGCAGAGGGCCCCACCACCTTTCCTTACTAAGAGCAAGACACATAGACTTTATAGCGGTCTAGTTTTGTCTCTTTGTTATATTTTGTGTCTTTTAGTGGTCTGTTGAGTCTCTTTGTAGTTGCTTTGGTTCACTTTGTGGTTGTTTTACCTGTTTTCGCAGTCATTGTGAGTCTCTCTGTGTCTCTGTGCAGCTGTTTTGCATTTTTTTTTTTTTTGGTCTTTTTGTGTCTCTTTGTAGTTTTTTGATGCTTCCTGGCATGTGTGCATGGACAGGAGGGCCTGACATTTTGGGCCCTCGGGCATGTGCTTGGTAGGCTCATACAGTAATCTATCCATGCTCTTAAACCTCCCATATAGGCACCTAACAGTGCATTGCCACTGCAGTAAAAAAAAACAAAACAAAAAAAAAAACACCCAAGGCTCTGATCAGACAGAGCGCGTTTTAGCAGCCTGGGGTGGCTTTTTGCAATTGTTCTCAATGAGAGTGAAGCATTTTGCTTGCTACTTTTGTGTCTCGCTTTTTTCCACTCTATGCGCCTCGTGTTTTTGCAGGAACGTCCAGAATGCCTGAAGTTGGGAAAAAACTTCAAAAGAGCAAAAAAAAAAAAAAAAAAGCACTCAACATCATTGCAGATTTTTATCATTGTCCAATCAGATGAATTAAGAGGCAGGATGAGATTCAGCAGCTCCAAATCTGAGGCCATGGTTCCGGCCTCAGATTTGATGTCTGTGGATTGCCCCCTCCGAGTTGGGAGGGAGTTACTGCCTCAAGCGAGGGAGTACCAGTATCTTGGAGTCTTGTTCATGAATGAGGGTAGAATGGAGCGAGAGACTGATTTGTGGTTTGGTGCGGCTTGTGCAGTGATGCAGGCGCTGTGCCAGACCGTCGTGGTGACAAGGGAGCTGAGCCAGAAGGCAAGGCTATCGATTTACTAGTCCATCTATGTCCCAACCCTCACCTATGGTCATGAGTAGTGACTGAAAGAAGGAGGTTGCGGATACAAGCGGCTGAAATGAGTTTCCTCAGAAGAGTGGCTGGACTCAACGTTGGAGATAGGGTAAGGAGCACAGACTTCCAGAGAGAACTGCCGCTGCTCCAATGCTCGGAACGGGGTCAGTTGAGGTGGTTCGGCATCTGATCAGGATGCCTCCTGGCGCCTCCTGTTAGAGGTGTTCCAAGCATGTCCAACAGGTTGGACCCCCAGGAGAAGCTGGAAAGCATCGCCGGGGTGAGGGACGTTTGGGGTGCTTTGCACGGCCTGCTGCCCCTGCAACCCAGCCCTGGATAAACGGATGAAAATGGATGGATGGATGCCTTTTGTAGTGGCAAGTGGTACACGGTTTGTGTTAAGCTAATGCAAGCTCACTTTCAGTGTCACCCTAGGCAAGCTGCAAATTTAAACAAATTGTATCCCCAACTTCTAATAATTTAACAACCATAATTAACCCTGACTACAGACAACAGATTGTTAAACTGACCCTGACTCATCCTCAAACCAGCCATCACCCAGGTGAGGCTCCTGGACCACCTAGTGTTACTCCCTTTGATTGAGATTCTTTCTGTACCCACGCAGATCTCTGTTTCTGTGTCCAGTCCCAAATTGCCCCCCACTATCTATTTTATATGCAGATTTGAATGTACAGATCTGTGAGTTTACGTCACAGCAAAATAGCGGGTAAACTAAGGACAGGTGATTCATGTGGTAGCCTAGCAACAACAATAAAGACAACAAAGACGCAGCAGGCTGCAAAAAGCACTCCTTATGATCGAGGACTAATTGGGGCTCCTTATAGCTACTGTATGACTGCTGCATACTGCTAGTTACAGCAGTCAGCTAGCTGCCTACAATTGTCAGACCTCAATGGGCTTCTTTGCCTGGGACCCGCAGAGTTTCAGCTCGCCACTGCACTTTTGGAATCTAAAAGGAGTCATTTGTTTAGTTTTACATGAGTAATTATCTGGAGCAGCTGTGCTTCACTGATCTGAGTGCAGTTACCCACTTAAAACTAATGTTCCTAATATTCCAATCAGATTTTCCATTAAGTAGCATTAGAGAATTTCCATGCTATTGCTTCATCGCTCACATATTAAGATCAATATTCAAATAAGTTAGATTTTTTTAGGCTCTGCTGCACCATTATATAAAGAGGAGTCATTTGAATGACTTGTGCAACATCCACATTTTTGTGGATGACATATTTCAACCTCACAGTCAGAGAAATATTTATATCCAAGATTCCTCTTTTTACAGCCGCTGCCTTTACATAAACTGGAAAATCACAGATGCCTTCTGCATCACTTTATACATTTCCTTGTAACTCTGTATGAAGTATGGCATCACTCAAAACTTTGGAATCTTGTCTGGAATTTACAATTAGCTCGTGTGGGCTTGAGTAAAGATTGCTCCCATCACATGACCTTGATGGACCTGCTGAAAAATCCTCAGAGTTGAGACGTTGAAGCAGGGGAAGGCAGAAATCTAGAACAGACAAGACATTAGCAGAATATGAAAATACAAACTCCTACTGCAGTTCTCCCCTCTCTGTCATAAGCTCCTCCCACTAGACGACCACAGGCATTTACACATGCTTCACACAGTAACCCAGTGTTTCCCATACAATTATTTATGTGATCACATTTTATTGCAAAGTTGCACACGGTGCATTCACCCACCCCCTCCTTGCCCTGCTCTCTGTTTAGTTTATCAGACTGCAAATGAGACAAGAATTAGCAAGCTGTTAGCCATCACACAGTCCCTTCACCACACTTGCCACGGTGGACTGCATCGCCAGGAGGAAAGAAGGGAGCAGCTTCAGAGATGAACCTTCATCCAGCTGTAGTAGCTAGAACTTGGAAGATCCTGTGGGTAGTCTGGACTGACTGGTTCCCTAGGAGCTGGGGTTTGGGTTGGCTGGATTTATTTTGCTCCCAAGTGTTGGTCTGTAGCAGTAGGGAGTAAAACGGGATTTATACTTGTATGTGAACTATATGCCAACCTTACTCACGTGACCTACTCTGTTGTGAGCATATATAATTTTGTGGTGGTGTGTCTGTGTTGCTCTACAGTTACACCTCCAAAACTCAAGTTTGTGACTGGGTTTCTGTGAAGTGCTGTAAAGTGTAGTCGAATCAAAACACACATTAAACACACATTAAAGATAGCTTAACAGCAACATTTGCAATCACAAGTACACAAATCAGCTTCACTATAACTCGCAGCATTAACAGACAAACACTTGTCTTTATCTGGACACATTTTCCCCACGAATACAACATGCTAATGTTCTTAGCACAATCCTATGGTATTTTGCATTGTATAAATTAGCCTAGCAGCTAGCTTTTCCTCTACTCATATGAAGCCAGGGACAACAGCAACATTTAACAAAGGCAACGTTACAAAATTTGGCTCCATTACAACTCACAAGGTTCACTGACAAAAAAACTTTCTTACACTAAGCACGTTTCCAAACATATGTGGGTGATTCTCTGAATCCGGTGCCTTTTGGCTCTCGACATTTTTGAAAAAATATCCTCAAATAATTGTATTTCTGATCACTACATCTGATAGTAGACTGGTTAAACCTTTGAGAAAATATATTTTCCCACCTCAGACAAAAAAGGCTAATCATTATTCTGCATTTCTTTACAACTGAAAGTCGCTTTGAGTTCAACCCCGTCACAGACAACTTGGACCCTGTGTGAACAGGATTTTAAAGACTGTTCAAGTAAATTTTTGTAGAGCCTTAATAATGAGATGTCCCTTGTTTAAAATCACTAATTCTAAATATGATGATTATTTTTAAATACTAAAATTTGACTCTTACAGCAGGTCATGTGAACTTTATCTAAAATTCGCCCTCATATTTTATCAAAAATATGCATCAATGTTTGATGCTGATCAGACTTTTATATTATTTCTTATTTTCCAGTAAATTGTATACACAGTTCAACAAACATTAACCTCATATTTCCTGTTATCATCAAAATATTGACAAAAACTCATCATGTGACAGGGTTGAACTGTGTGACGGGGTTGAAAACGATAACAGGGTTGAACAGACGATCAATATTGCAATACCATATTGATTAATTTACCTGTGAAATTGAATTTTATTAAAACCTACAGAGGACAATAATCACATTTTTCAACTGTAATGAAAAACCATGAAACAAACATTTTATTAAGTATTTAAACTCAACATTTAACATCGAATCAAAAACATTAAGTATAAATTCATAAGATGTTAATGAAATGGATCTGTCCAAAAAACTGCCTTTCTGAAATTTCATTTTAAATAAACTTAAATAAAACTTTTCTTTAAGTGTTTTCTCCCTTTTGAGAGCATGTTTAAGTTCCTCTATTTCTTTGTACAGTTTGTATCTTGCTTGTCTGGCTCGTTTCTTGCCCTCCAAATGCTGCCTAAAACAAAAACACACAACAAATAATTACTAAACTGCAGACAACATAAAAATTTCTCATGGACAAACACATATACACACCTATATAGATAGTATATGTAGACTCACACACTCACTCACACATGCGTGTTGACATAGGTCACTTGGGGTTGACCCTAACCCTAACCCCTAATGCCAGACTGACATTCTTTTCCAAGAGAGTTATCCTAACCCTTACCACTACTGGCCTAATTCTGACCCTTACCCTACCCATATCTGCAACCAAAAATCTGCTTTTGTCCAGAAGTAGGCTAAGTCGGAAACGGAAACACACACACACCGGAAACACACACACACTCTCTCTCTCTCTCTCTCTCTCTCTCTCTCACTCACTCACTCACTCACTCACTCATGAAATAGCCTAACAACCCCTAAGAACTGACCTTGAGGACCCAGATCTGGGTTGCTCTGCATCAGGACTTTCTGGGGGGGTGTTGATATTGCTCAACAAAGCTTCCCTTTTCTTCTGTCTTTTTTTCGCATTCCTCCACATCTTGCGCTTATGCCGTTTAGCTCTTTCACTTAAATTATTGATACTTTTCTTTTTCCCTGCTTCAGTGTCCCTTTTCCATCTCTCACGCTCACTCCTGAGATATTTTTCCCTTTTTGCTGGGTCTGCATCCCTCCTTGTCCTGTACTCTCTTTGCCTCTCTGCTGCTGTTTTTGCCATAGTGATGTCTGAAAATATTGGAACATAAGATAGCAGAAACAATTATTTTGGATAAAAGTATAAAACTGTGTCATCTACATAGATGTGTCACATCAGACATTCAACCCTGTCACAATAATTCAACCCCGTTACAATCAAAAATGTGACGGGGTTGAATGTGACGGGGTTGAAGTTTTTGGCTAATATTAGCCATAGCTCCATATTTAGCTAAAAATTAGCACCACATGGCATTTAGGACATCAAAAATAGTAATATTTTGCAACACAACTGTTATTTTTTTCATAAAAACCTGTGTACTACCATCAAGTCTCATAACAGAGTTGAACTGTTGAGCCCAACAATCTCAATGTGACAATAAAAACAATGAAATATTGATGAAAAAAGACACAGACACTTGCCTTTCTTTGCAGCATCTTCTCCAAAAGACTTACGTGATGTCACTTCCTGAATGTTGATGTCACTTGGAATGATCCATTATTTTTATAGGGGGTAAATGGCATAGTGTGACGTTGAAAACAAACTGAGAGACGTGTATAAATATTGCAGAATCATGGGTAATTCATGTATTTTTTCAGAAAAAATATATGTTTAGTTAAAGTAGACAAACAAATTACTATATTAGCATCAAAATTTTGGTTTACATCGTATTATTTATTTGTTTTTAATTCAATGAAAATGTAAAGATTGTCAGTGGGGACATGCATATATGTTTGTCATCTACTATTAGACAGCCCATTACTTAATAATAAAATAAAAAATATTTATATTTTGTTTTGCATCATAGTACAAAAACACCTTGTTTTATTAATTGGTGGCTTAAAATGTCTTTTTTGTGGGTTCCTTTGATTGAAAATGTTTGAGTAAGTCTGGGGGACTTAAAGGGCACCGGATTCAGAGAATCACCCATGTAACATGCTAACGTTATTACCACAAGCCTATGGCATTTCACATGGTACAAATTAGCATACCGACGAATGGACATTTCCTCCACTCTTATGAAGCCAGGATAAATCACACACAAGATTTAAAATGCTATTTTTGTGGAGGCTTTATTGTCTTCACAATTTATTGTTTCTTGTCTGTGAAATTCAAGTAAATAAAAACTTCATTTACACGGGAAACGGTTTCAGCTTATAAAAATAGACAGGAGGTCTGCGTCGCCGCAATGTAGTTACATTTCTGGGAAGGTGCACACTGGGATACGACATAGGTTACGACATACATAGGGTCCGGTGTCGATTCGATGCCGAAGTATAAATCCCCCTTGAGGCAGAGGACACATTGTGATTTCAGGCTCTAGCTAATGTTAGCTAGGCCTACATAGGCTTAACGTGACCATGAGGCAGCAGTCATGAGCTTTTAGCTCTGGTTAGCAGACGGCTAAACTATCAGCAACATTTTTTCTCTGTCTCTAAAATACTTTGCTGATATTGACACGTGTTTGCTTTAATTTATTGTCAGACTCTCTTTCAGACTCTCTTTTTGATACGTCCGCCTTCATTTTTTGGGTTACTTTGTAGTGTTGGGAGTTGTTGCCAAGGCTGGAGTCACAACTCCATCTCTGCAGGATTCTCCACAATTGAATCAGGCTTGCACTGAGGGGATGTGCATGAGCATCTGCATTTGTAGAACAGCAGATAGAAAAGCTCTCTCTCTGACAGACAGGTAAGCTTTCCAGTCATTTCACTCAGCCTAAAAATAATTGCTGGATGGCTTTTTTACAGGCCTGTGACAGCCACAGATACCAGATTGTTTGTTTGTTTCCGGGCATTTAATATACTGATTGTTAACGTGATGAAAGGAGAATTTCAACAAAAATAACAAAAACCGCTTCTAAATTAAATTGCTTGCACTAGCTTTAATTGATGACTCCTTGAAAACAATCAGTACTTTATCCATTGAAAGCACTCCCACAGGAGGCAGGAGCTTCTGTCACAGCTCTACCTGGCATTCCTCCTCCCTTGGCTCCATCCCCTTCCCCCTGTCCTCTCCCTCTGCACTCCCTCTCTCCCCCCTCCCAAAAAATCCTGGAAAACATAAACATCCTTCCAGCCTGTGATGTCAGACAAGGAGCTGAACAGGCTGGCTGGATTAGGGAGAACGAGGAGCCTCAGTCCCCGTGGTGCACAGGGTAAACATGGAGATCTGACGATAGAGGAATGGAACGGTGCGAGGGACCCTTTGCTCCGACCACCGGCTGCCTCTCATCTCCCCACACAGCCAGATGGCTGCTACACACAGTCCCCAATACTCTCTCTATTAGTCTCTATATTTTTTCTTTCTCTGTCTCGCTGCAGCACTAATCAAACACTGAATTCATGTGGTTTGTTGTTTACTCTTCACAGCGTGAGGCATGAAACACACACATCAGACGCTGGTTACAGAGCTGCATGAGAGCTCACTAGAGAGAAAAACATGTCTCATTGTGGTCGAGCCGACATCCATACGTTACTTCAAAAAGCATACGCGTGTTTTCACAGTGGGGGAGCTGTTGCAAGCTTTCATTTGAGATTCTATGTATGTTTCAGTCGCAGAATATCAGAGCGTACATGTTTGACTTTCTTTCATCAGAGTTGTTTGGTGATTCTCGGAAACTTTGGTGGACTGGCCAAATTTAGGGAGTTGGACTGTGTGTTTATTTGAGGATGGGGTGTCTGAGACGTCTTGTTTAGGTTTAACTCGTCAACATGGGCAGATTCTGAGACAGTGGGCCCCTGAGCAGGGATATGCAAAGGGCCCCAACATCTCTCAGAGAGCAAGACGTACAGACTGTGTGGTGATTTCACATCTCTTTGTGGGTGCACTGCATCCTTTTGTGGTCATTTTGTGTTTCCTTGAGGTTGTTTTGCATCTTTTAAGGTTATTTTGTGTCCTCTTTACTTTTTTGGTGTCTCCATCTGGCTCTTTCGTGTCACTTTGTAGTCATTTTGTGTCTCCTTATAGTTGTTTTGTGTCTCCTTGTGGTTGTTTTATCGGTTTTTGTAGTTATTTTTAGTGTCCTTATAGTTGTTTTGTGTCTCTTTGTAGTTGTTTTAAGTCTCAGTGTAGTTGTTTTGTGTCTCTTTGTGGTTGTTTTGTGTGTCCTTGTAGTTGTTTTGTGTCTCTTTGTAGTCATGTTGTGTCCTCGTAGTTGTTTTGTGTCTCTTTGTGGTTGTTTTGTGTTTCCTTTTTGTGTCGTTGTAGTTGTTTTGTGTCGCTTTGTGGTTGTTTTAAGTGTCGATGTAGTTGTTTTGTGTCTCTTTGTTGTCCTTTTGTGTCTCTTTGTAGTCATTTTGTGTCTGCATGTAATTAAGTTGTCTCCTTGTAATAGTTTTGTTTCACTTTGTGGTTGTTTTATGTCTCTTTGTAGTAATTTTGAGTGTCCTTGTGGTTGTTTTGTATCTCTTCTCAGTCATTCTGTCTCCTTATCATGATTTTGTGTCTTTTGTTGTCATTGTGTATCTCTTTGTGGTTGTTTTGCCTATTTTTGAGAATATTTGCTGTCTCTTTGTGGTCTTGTAGGCCCATTCAGTAATGCATTCATTCTTGTTGAGTGAGGAATAAGCACATGTGTGCATGTACGCGTGTGTGCACATTTCACATTACAGAACCAGGTCAAGTGTAACAATCCACTTTGATCATCTTTAAGTAGTGTGAAATAAGAAAATATTTAGACCTCGGATCTGGTATTGATTTTACCTGCTAGTGCCTGATGGAGTATCTCGCACATCTGGCCTCTAACCAATCACATTAGATACACAAGAAAGCAATTTGTGTCATGATGTCATGTTTGTCAGACTTTTTTTTGTTTTTGAATTACTGTTTTGTATTTCCACTTTCCCAGAGAACTCCCTGTCAAGCAGAACCACTTTTCTTGCTATTTCTTTCTTTCTCAGGCATATCTCTTTTTACAATGAGTCACTCCAGGACAATGGCTGTCAAAAGGCTTGATCTGATCTGTCAGATTATAGGAATTATTCCTCTGACCTTTCAGGCACTTATGAAACAGAAAGACCTGTCATTTCTTTAAAATGATCCTAACAACTATTCATACAACGGCTCACACTGACATCACTTTTGACAACGCTTTTACTTTTCTAAGCGTGAATTTTGGAACCAGTCATTGGAATATTCCTTTGCCAAAGACAGCCACTTTAATTAGATTTCATCATCTGAATGCCCGGCCAGCCACAAGTAATGACTTTCATGCTCAGATCAATCATAGCTGCTTTGTCGCTTTATGAAACAGCAAAGAAATTTACTTTGAATCCCTGTTCTGTATTCTGCATCACTAATATAAAGCTGGTTGTTCGATCAATGACACATTTAGTTTTAATATTAAAAGAATCAATATGTAATTAGATTCAGACTGTAGGTTTGGGGGGGAAAGACGGAGGTCTCACTAATCTTGCAATAATTTACCTTTAACAGCCTCCACTTTTTTAAACCAGAACACATGCCAGAGGTATAATTATCTTCATTTTGCGTTTCAAATTGGCATTAAAATATGAAATCAGTGCCGGTGCGTTAACATCACATCAAAATTCCTGATTGTAATTGCTAATTTTCTACATCTGGGGAGTACAAAGGAAACACAATGTGGAATGCAAAACAATGTGACTCACTGTAGCTGTGAGATGTCTTCCTGTCAGTCTTCTCTGTTTTACCCCTCGCCTGCTATCATCGTGCCAACACTGGAGAAACATTTAATCTCGCTGTGCCCACAGGCAGCAGCTTAACTCAGGAGTGAAAACAGGATTTTCAGAAGGAGGACGCATCCTGAATCAAAGTTAATACTCTGGGGTGTGCTGAAGTCAGATTTCGGAGCAAAAGACTCTGTAATGGAGCCACGCACCATTAAACACCACAAACTACATCCATCTCCATCATGGCAGTCAGACAGTTGAATGATAGCTGTGTGGAGCGTGTGCATTGTGTGTGGTATTCTTCAATAAGCCAAGTCACATCTGTTATTATCAACAATCCAGGCACCTGAAAGCCTCACTGGAGTCTCTCAATCATATTATATAGAAGAGGTCCTTCAGTATGACCCCGTATGTCTCATATATCCTGAAACCCTGTGTCCTCGAATGAAGACATCACATTTTGAGTTTTCTTGACCGTAGTCTTCATTCTACTTAACTTATACCTGTTGTCCTTGTTTATGGACACTTTTTTGTGCCATCTAGTGGTAGTAAGAGCACACTACACTAATCCATGTAAAAACAAGATGGCAGCCATCTCTGCCAAGTCAGTCTGCAGCTGATCCTGACGCAAAAGTTGACAAGGTCTAAAACCTGATCACATTTTATGGTTGTAACTTGTTTATTCGTGATCAATAATGTTTATAGTTTGACCAATTTTAGCAACAGTAACAAGATAAGATGCTGTTATTATGGAAGTATTCGTCTGAAGACATTAGGACTTCATTATTGTCTCATTTGAGGACATTGGGACTAAAATGTCGCTCCATTTGAGGACATTGGGGCTTAATTATTGTTGACAATGTTTAGTTTGTTATACTTATCAGGTCCTACTGGTCCCAAATAGCTAGTAGAAATTTAAAATCCAAACCAAACAAAAGTTCTCAGGAGGGTATACGAGGGTGTAGATTTTGGGGTGAACGCAGGGGGCACATACCCCTTAATATTTTGTGCCTTTGTCCGGAGCAACACATTCTCACTCACTCTCATCACATACTGACACTTGGTCATGGACTTTCCATGTCCACATACAACGTGCAAGGTACCCTGGCTGCGTTGGTTAAAGTTAAAGTTAAAGTTCTCGGACACCGTGTCAGCTTCTGCCTGTTACATTCATCGTCTTCTTTTAAAATACACTTCCGTTTTCACAGGAAATTTACCATTTACATACAGTGTCTTTCAAAATAAACGCACTACGTCAGTATGACACCCCAAATTGACATTTTTTGTCCTTCAACAACCAACACACGAGGTTAGGTTTAGGAAAAAAGAACAAGGTTTGGCTTTATAATCTTATGGGATGCGACACCTCTCTCTTGGGTGAAAGTCAGTGTTTGTTGGACCCATCCATCACCCCTCCCAACCGCCCCACACAGACTTGCCAATTTAACTTCTTTTAAAATACACTTCCGTTTTCACAGGGGTGCTGTTTAACTATAACAGCAACCGGCTGCACATCATGCCAACGTTAAAGGATTCCTTTTTTCGTTGGTTTCTGATGCTGGAAGTCACTGACCAAGCACCAGATTTCAGCTTCTTGGGAGTGAGACCAGGCTCTCGAGAGAACTTTTATTTTGACAAATTTAAAGACACCATAATTGGTGCACAAAATTTACTCTAATGCAGAAACTGTTTGATGCCCCCCAAACCCCCCTTTTCGTATGTTTCCTCCCAATGTTGAAACAAAACCTACACCCTTGCTTGCATATCAGTTAACACATTTGATAATGGTTGTACGATCTAAGTTTGGTTTAAGGTTTCATTTAGTTTGTCAGAACCCCAAGTTTCTGTCTGTCTGAGTCATCTCCCCTCTGTCCTCTGTCCCTCCCTGATTCTAACCCACTCAGTTAAAAGCTGCTAATTTAGCCGATCAATGAGCAAAGCCCTCTGGGTAACACAAAGAGCCAAAGATCCAATTTCATTTTGCAAGTTCAATTTGGTCTTTATTGTCGGCAGGACAAGTGGTGTCACTCTGAGATGCTGTCATGGCCATAACGCCACAGGAACATAATGTGGAGATACATGGACACAGGGGGCAGTGACTGACTTATATCTTACTATGTCTTGATATCTGAGAACAATTGAGGGCAAACAGGCAATAAAAAGGAGGATAAAATAGAGGGAGATGGCACGAATGAGGTCCAAGGAGGTGATGGTGTACAGCCCGTTTTAATACTATCGATCCAGGGGGATTGATTTGAAAAGATCTCAATATGTTACACTGAGGCCTTGTTCATACTAAATAAATGCCTTTATTGAAGAGCAATCTGTCCCTAGTGTCCCATTTACACCTCTCTATTCAACTTATTTTGTAAGTTTGCCCCTTTTGTTTTTTCAAAAGCAAGATTCCTATTGATTCTTGCAGCGTTATGATTTTGGCAAAATATCTCCCAGGATACCTCTGTTTCTACCTTGTCAGACAAGTCAGCAGGCAAGCTCCCATCATGCCCCAGGCAAAGACAGGTTCTTCCACTACCATGGAGAGGAGAGAGAGAGAGAGAGAGAAAAAAAAAAGCAATCTGACACTTGTCTGTTTGTCCCAAACGTATTCCCTAACAACGACAGCCTTTTAAATTGCATTAACTCATCTGAAAAACAAGATTTAGCTCAAACAAAACAGGTCTTACTGAGCGAAGCCATGCAAATTAACCAATTTTGTGCAACAGTGCTTAAAGCCAAAAGGTCCCCGGGGAGAAGTGGATTGCTTTAGAAAGGACTCCAACAGCAAATAGCCTAAGAGAAGATTCAACTTGAAATGTTACGTGAGCCGGAATACACAACATCTGTAGCTTTAGCTCTAATTTGTTACACACAATTCGTGTATACTTGTGTACTGTATGTATGCATGACCATAAAATTCTTGCGTGCTGCAGAAAGTGATGATGCAAGCGCCTTGGCTCACAACAGGCTCATCTCATCTCTATAAACACCATGTGACATGACCTCATCAGCTGAGAGGACACCCTCCGGATCAGCTCTGAGACTTTAATGACATGCTTATAATTTCTGCAACTGCACGCGTTATGTCTCGGACTTCAAGGCAAGACTAACAAGGTGGATGACCTAAGGCTTCCAGTAATCATCCAACAGCTGAGATGTAGTGCTGTCAGATGTTGTTTATGGATAACAAGGCTTTTATGGTTCTATCAAGACAAGGAGAGAGGATGGATAACGTCTTTTGCAGCAATAAATGAGAAGACTTCTCGCGTGCGAGTCAGCGACAAAGACCTCAGCACAATGACCGACCTTCTTTCCCTTAAATAGAATCCCCCCCAAGGTATCTGAAAGGCCTGTTACATCTGTTAACAGCTGGAATACACCAATACTAATCTGACAAACTGCTTAATTAATGGCAAAAAATGAATTTTCCAAGCTTATAGATTTGATGTTTTAGCCTTTGAACAATGAAAAGCCTTGACCTGAACATGTGTTTTCTGGAGCCTTTAAACTTGGTTTAGCAGCTCCAGAGTGTAATTGATGACATCAAGATAAGAGTCTTGGCACCTTTCAGTGTTTAGCCCAGACCGGGGCTTTTCCATGGAAACCTATCTAGACTAAACTGTCCAAGGTAATGGGAATAACATATGTGAGTTCTTTTAGGGTGGACTTTTTTTTTTTTGCTTTAATATGTGAACCCAAGAGGTCAAGCATATAAACCCATAAAGCCCATAAACCATGTTTAGTGATGCTGCATGGCAAATTGAATGTATAATAAATGGAAAGGGACTGGAAAAAGTAATGAATCCTACATTGTTTACTTGCCGTTTGCCTTATAAGGAGAAGGATTTTTCTTCATCCTGAGTATTACGTTAATTTTTCCAGCAGAGAGGAAAAAATAGTGTTGCTGTGCTCTGCAGGCTTCCAAAATGGTTTGGCTTGCAATAATCACATAAGGGAATTAATGCAGCACACACACTGGAAACACATCAGACTACTTAGTGATTAAAGTTTATGCCATTTGTTGTTGATTTACAAAGCAAAATATCCAAGGCCCTCAATTATGCTGAAAAAACATTTGCTTTGCCAAGTTATGGCATTGATTAAAAAGTATAAAGCTAAAGTTTGTTATTTTATATCCAAAGCAAATTAAAGAGAAATTACAGAGCAAAACTTAAAGGACCTGTACATTACATTCAGTGCATTAATATAAGACGTTAAAAGTATACTGTAACTACCTACTATAGGATAGAATGGAGCGTGAGATGGATCATCGTTTTGGCGCGGCATCTGCAGTGACGTAGCTGGAAGGCAAAGCTTTTGATTTCACTGGTCCATCTACGTCCCAGCCCTCACCTATGGTCATGAGCTCTGGGTAGTGAGTGACTGAAAGAATGAGGTCGCAGACACAAGCAGCCAAAATGAGTTTCCTCATAAGGGCGGCTGGGCTCAGCCTTAGAGATAGGGTAAGGAGCTCGGACATCTGGAGGGAGCTCGGAGTAGAGCTGCTGCTCCTTCATGTCGAAAGGGGTCAGTTAAAGTGGTTTGAGTATCTGATCAGGATGCCTCCTGGGCACTTCCTGTTAGAGGTATTCCAGGCAAGTCCAATTAGTAGGAGACACTACGGCAGACCCAAGACATGCTGGAGGGACTACATATCTTGTTTGGCTTGAGAATGCCTAAGGGTCCCCCAGGAGGAGCTGGAAAATGGAAAAACTAAGGAGAAGGATGTCTGGAATACTTTGCTCAGCCTGCTGCCCCCACGACCCAGCTTCAGGTAAGTTGTTAAAAATGGATGGATGGATGAAACTATTTGCTATGTAAAGATATGGGCATGGCAGCTGTGCCTCATGAGGTAGGGCACTCATCTACCATTCCGAGGGTCGGTGGTTTGAACCCTGGCCCCTGCATGCAAAATGTCGCAGTGTCCTTGCACAAGACACTAAACCCTGAACTGCTGCCGGTGTGTGACTGTGTGTGAATATTTAACTGATGAACAGGTGGCACCTTGTACAGTTATCTCAGCCAGTCTGAGTGCATGGGTAAAGAGTGCCTGTAAATGGCTTAAGTGACTGCTATGGCTAATAAAGCGCTGTATACATGCAGTCCATGTATGATTGTACCATATAATGGAGTGATGGTGTCCTGATCAGAGAATGCAGCTGCACTGTGTTGCATTCCGAGCTTGTCAGTTCTTTGATGTGGTAAATGGTTTGGTGCATATTAGTACATGTTAGTGCAAACGAGTCCCTGTGTGTGTATCCCACTGGCTATTGATGCTGCCCTGCATTGCGCTAATACAGCGGTTACTGCTGATAACACTGTCCCGACCCCTGGGGACGTGGAAGAAGAAAAATCACCCACCCCTCGGAAGAATGAGTGCCAAAATATTGAGTTCTACATGAGATATTATACAGGACTGAAAATGTCAACTTGCAATAGAGAAAAAGAGTCATTAGGATTTATCATCTGGGGGCCATGAATGTGTGCTAAAACTTTGGTGCCAATCCATTAAATACATGATGTGATATATTTAACTGGATAAGTGGAAACTTAGGCTTGCTGATGGCTAGATGAAAAGTCAGGGGATCATCAAAGTCAGTAGGATTCATCCTCTGGGGACAATGAACATCTGTACAAAATGTCAAGGCAATCCATAGATTAGCTGTCAAGACATGTCCATAAAAAACAAAAAGACAACCTGCTGGTGGCACTAGATGAAAAGTCCAGGATCACCAAAGTTGGTAGGATTCATCCTCTGGGGACCATGAATGGCAATGCACGGTTCAGAACTAGCAAGATCTCCTGACTTTCTATCACCTTGGCAGCATGTCTATTAACCTCCCGCCATGAAATGTACTCTAACAATGACCCTTTGACCTTTGTTGCCAGCAGTTAGAGAAAGAGAATAAAGAACAATTGATCTAGACAAGGTCACCACACTGGTGTGAGGAGAAGAGAGAGTTTTATTGTTTAGCGGAAATTCCAGGGCTTACCTAAAACCAGCCTATCAGAACATCTGCTGTCTCCACTGCAGGTGATAGGGGTGAATGTCAGGAACGCTTTCCTAAAGAGAGATCCCCATGACACTAACAATGACTTTAACCAGCTGTGAACTTCAGGAATGAGGAAAGCAGAGCAGCACTTCCTTGAAACTGTACTATGAACTTGGTTTAACCAGGAAGCTGCAGGTTTGCAACCGGTGCTGCTTTGCTCCCTGTATTGTGTTACTCCTTTTATGTTTTTACTTCCTGCATTTTAATTGTTTGAAAGCAGTACAATCTATAAATGTCATCCCCAAGTCTCTTCGTCATCCACCCCGTCCTCCCCAAGGGTTCGGAGGAATTCCACGACACTAGGTGGAGTCAATCATTGAGACATCTTTACTTCCCATACACGCCGTGAACACAATGGGCCAGATCCCCCTTGGGTACGGGCTATAAAGGGAACATCAGAAGCCGCAGTAGAATAGTTACAAAAAGCCTTCACGTCCACGCAAATGAGTCTTGCGTCTCTGTGTGCTTCAAAAGTTTTCTTGGAAGTTAGTGCTGTCAAACGTGACAGTTTAAGTGTCGGATTGGGAGCCACAAGAACAGGATGTTCTTGCAGAAATTCACTGTTCCCACTGCACACCTCATCTGATGTCACAAGTGACTGGAGGGTGGATCCATGCTCAAGGGCTGCTGAAATGCAGTGTCAGCTATTAATGATTCAGTTCTTTGGGGTTGATTGTGAAAGTCGACTACATAATTAAATTATTAGATGAAATATGCACAGTAGCAGGGCAGATGTATATTTTCAGATTCAAGGAATGTGCCATTTAGGCAGACGAGTCTGTAGGTTTTTATCACAGCATTTAGAGAAGATGTTAACCTATTGTAGTTTTTGATTGGAACCTAATTCCTCATACAAGTGAGCCTTGAATTCACTGCCATGGCTTTACTAACACTTCATGAAAAAGGAAGATGAGCAGCATTTGATTTGTCATTAAGCGTTCTTTTGTTCATAATTAGCATCCTCCTTTCTAGGTTGTTTACCTGACCTCATCAAGCAATTGTCCAACCTTTAAACTGTCACCTGCGCTCACAGTCTGTGCTCACAATTATCATCATCTCTCTAAAACCTCCCTTATTTAACCCACACTGCCATTGTACACCACACTACTGCGGACATCAGGTGGTGTGAGCAGCTCCGCAGTTACCACGGCCACTAACAGCTCCATATCCCAGCTGCTCGGCAGGTGACAGACGGTCGTGTGCGCCATCCAAAGCGTGCAAATAGACAGACTGTCTGAGGGCGTTCTCTGATCTAATCTCCTCCTCAATCTGGCACTTGGTTTTCTGCTGGGATGCCAGGTAAACATGTCAGATTTGGGCAAAGAAACCTTTGGAGAAGTTTGGAGGGCACCAAGCGGAGGGCTGCGGAGGAGACATGGGGGAGTGCAGGTGGTTGTGCACTGCCCTCTAGTGTTGAAACACAGGCAGTGCAGATCTAGTATGTATGCAGGTTTTAAATTTTTAGAGTTAGTAATAATAGTAAAGCTCGTGCTTTACAGAACAAAAAAATTGTATACACTGTCAAGATTAAACAATAAAAGCACTGACAAAACACAGAACATAAAAGCATATAAAACAGTGTGTAAAAAAATAAAATAAGCAATAAAAGAGGGATAGAAACTCCCTGTAAAAGTAGGTTTTGAAGAGTGATTTAATAGAAGGTACTGAGTTTACTAACCCAAGTCCATCAGGTAGGGAGTTTGTATCAGATTCAGTGCAGTAAACTGAAGTATGGAGTTTTTCCGTCAGTAGATCTGATGACGCATCTCAGAAGCTCAGAAGAGCACTGATATATAGACTCTAGGGAGACATGAGGAAGAACTCTATCATGCTCTCCAGACTAAAGAGGCTTTCAAGTCCAAGACAGCGAGTCACATTTGACTTATCCTTCTAGATACACCATGAGCTGGAAACTGAGGACCTTAAAGGACTAGGCTGGAAATATTCTATCTTGTTCTGTCACAAAATTCTGTGAGAAGACCAAATCCAAGCAATCCTTTGAACAACCTGTACCAAATACTGTGAAAAAAGTTGTTTTTACAGTTAAAAACTGCCAGAATTCATCATAATAGATACGGAAGAACCTTTTCTACTATTACAGTAAAAGGATATTAATATTGCTGATTTCACAGTCAGGGTTAATTCAATTCTTTTTTATCTATAAAGTTCAATATCACAAATCAGAGGGCTTTACAGCATACAACATCCCTCTGTACTTTGCCCTCACAGCGGATAAGGAAAAACTCTCCAAAAAAAAAAACCCTTTCACTAAAGAAGAAGAAACGATAGAAACCTCAGGAAGAGCAACCGAAGGATCCTACATCCAAGGTACGACCACGGCAGCAGCCCAACCACGACCCACGATCTAGGGGTAGCTGCAATTGGAGGGAACCTGCAAGACATTCAAGCAGAAAGGCTCTGAAGAAGAAGCAGAGTTAGTGACATGCAGTAAAACCAAGTTAGTGATAAGCAGTAATAGGACGTGAATGTTAGCAAATGAAGAAGAACCTTTCAGAATCTGAGAGAGAAGGGGCTCAGTGTATCATAGGAGGTCCCCTGGCAGACTAGACCTATATCAGCCATGACTAGGGGCTGGTCCAAGGCAAGCCTGAGCCAGCCCTAACTATAAGCTTTATCATAAAAGTAAAGTCTTAAGTCTAGTCTTAAATGTGGAGACGGTGTCTGCCTCCTGGACTGAAACAGGAAGATGATTCCACAAAGGAAGAAGGTTACAGTTTGATTCTACATTTTACATATAAATACAAGATTGTAAATGGAAAACAGAAGACACTGTAATTAAATAAAAATTACTTTATTTTTTAAAATAAATGCATTTTTTACAGTCAGAAAACGAAGCAGCAGGACATGCACTGCTGCTCCTGACACTGGAGGCAAACAAAAATGTCAGAGAGAATAAAAACAGACTAGGCTTGGTTTTCTCTTACATCTGTTCACTTTTGCTGATTCGTCTCAAACTCCAGGGTCTAAACAATGTGAGTCTCCTTCATATGGACATTATTAAATGGCACACTTCGGCTGTGACAAAACCAGACAAGTAAGTGAAGTAATTTAAAAAGGCACTGAGCAAATCCAATTTGCAGCAAAAATTAAGTCACTGTCAGTCTACAGGATGAGTTAAAAACACAACTCAGAGCCACAAACTGACAGAAGAGGAAGCAGAAAATCAATAAAATGAAGCAGAGATGCAAAAAAAGAGCACATTGAAAAGGCATATGTAGTTGTATTTTTTTTAAAAAAAAATTATAATATGTACTCGACAAATATCTTAATCAAACCTGGAGTTTGAGACTAGTGTTATCTTCATATATATATTCATATTTATCTTCATCTGAAAACTCAGTAAGGACACAACATAAGCAGGCACAATTCTGAATACTACATGTTGACACATGGCTTCCCCCCTCGTTTCTGAAAGGAAAAACTTCCAAACCCCAAAAAGCAGAAAAAAAAAACTGTACAATTCTATAAAACGTTTGTGTTTTTACATTAGTTACAAAAAAATAATACTTCATTTACTGATCCTTCATACTGAGGACAGAAGAAAAAAAAAAGTTGCATATTCATTCTTCAAACTCGGTGACCTTTTGCTGGTGTGTAATGATAAAAATGATAACAATAATAATAATAATAATAATAATACTATATGGTGTGAGAGACAGAAGGGCGATTAAGTCAAAAGGTGGTACAAGGGAACAACGATCCCTCCTGTTACGTAGTGCACATGCACTTAGCGATGAGACGTCAGGGTTTCAAATCTTTGGATGCAGTTTCAAACATGCTGTTGAGATGTAGCAACGTGTAGCTGTGGTCAGAACAGCAGCCATAAACAGACATGTTTGGTAAAATGGTAATGCACTTTGGCACGTTATTTTTACATGCCAGGTCAGAGGATGAAAACACCTTTGCTGTCTAGAGTTGGGAAAAGATAATGGACATCTTGAAAAGTCATGTAGCTTCATGTTCGGTCTTCAAATAGTTTTTAAAAACAAGGGGATTAGATATTTTAAATACACGTGAACACATGATCTACCTCCGTTCAAGGTCTTAACAGATGAAAGTTTTTTAACGGAACAGTGTTTAGGATTTAGGGGGTTTAGTGGCATCTAGTGGTGAGGACTGCAGATCGCAACCAGCTGGACCCTCTCCTGGTTAGAATTCCTTCGGTGTTTACTGTTCAGGACATTTTTACCGCATGGTGAATTATCCGCAGAAGTCTCTTCCTCTCCAAAACAAACATAGCTGGTGATTCAAACTTCTGATAACTCGAGATCCAGATGTTCAGGTGGATTTTACCAGGAGCTGAATTATCTGCAGTGGTCTCTTCCTCTCCAAAATAAACACACCAGCAAAAACACTGAATAAAGCAGTTTCATGTCATAAATCAGCGTTTCTCCTACATGTCATAGATAGCCTGGTTACCCAGCACCTTCTCATGTGTGCTCACCTTATTGCTTATCTAGACGTTCGGGAGGTTTTTACCGTGAGACGATTTATCCACAGAGTTCTCTTCCTCTCCAAAACAAACAGACCTGGTGATTAAACCAGTAAAAACACGGAATAAAGTGGTATCATGTTAGAAATAAGTGTTTCTCCTAGGCTGCCTGACATGTTGGACATAGGCAGCTAGCTTAGCACACTGGAATGTATGCTCACCTTTCTCTTCTGGTAATTCAATGTGTGTTCCCCTTTTCTCTGATAACCTAATATCCAGATGTTCAGGAGGTTTTTACCAGTAGTCGAATTATCCACAGAGATTTCAACCTGTAAAAAGGCTGTAGCAAAGTGACCCACGTTTTAGAAATCGTTTAGAAATCGCTCTTGTCGCAGAGGGACTGCTAACTATGCAAATGGCCCTACCTTGAGCCAGAGATCGGATCTCCGTACATGAGGACCCACTCCCTACGTAGATATAAACAGCTCATTCTAAGGTAACGAAACCAAATGATTCTTATTTTCAGGTGATTACATACTAAAGAATACATACTTGTTATATTATATTCCACTGCTGCCAATAGAGCCGCCTAAATGATACACACGGGACCTTTAATACTTGTTTTCAATAAACATCAGATACACTCAACACTAGAACTAATGACTTTTCAAGATGAACATTTTTGCAGAAAGGACAGTTAAATCATTTGGAAAAGATTTTCAAACCCACAGCACGCTCATCCCAGTGCACTGAACTGTAGTGTGTTTCCAGACATGCTCGCTATTGAGCAGTCTATTAAATACAAAACAAAACTCACAATGTCACACCTGCCAGCTAATACAATGACAATTCATTAGAGAGACTCGACGTGGAGGAGACAATCGCTCCGGACGAGCTCTGAAACAAAGACGACAGACATCAAAAGCAAATTTAACATCAGCTTACTCATAAACAGGACTGTATAGTGTCGAAGTGCTTACATGTGACTTCAAAGAGATTAAACCCTTCATAGAGTGGATAGGATGGACATGTAGTGCTTTGGATTGGACTCTGTGATAAAGTCCGTCCTTTAGGATAAATAATTCGATATAACTGCATGTATCTGTGGCACTACGATTACAATACGTTTTAATGACAGTTTGATGTCAGCTCCTTCAGTCCAGTTCTAGAAGAGAGAAACAAAAGGCGTTGAAAGAACGAGTGAAGAGTGGACAAAAAAATATCTTTGGGATTAAATCTGGTGTTTGATTGGCTTTAAAGGGTTGTCATGGACGTAAGTTGATGGCCATCAGTCCAGGAGGAGAGGAGGCAGGCGGTCGTAGAGGAACAGAGGAACTTCCCGCTTCAGGTTTGTGTAGCTTCTGCTCAACCACAGGAGTTACGGTTCAAAAGTTCATCTGGACTGCGTTCACCAGAACATTAGTGTTGTAACAAAAGACCTTGTCAGCGTTAATGCAACAACAAAATAAACTACAACAATAAAATCGGTGTCAGCCACGGCAATTTTAGTGCTGCTCTGGACTCTTCAGCACAGCTCCAAACAATTAAACAGACTGAGATAAAGTAGAATAAAATAAACCCCATACACTGTGGTTCCACCCCCCCAAGACCCACCCACAGCCACTCCACCTCCTGGCCCCTGACCTACAATCGTTGGCCCCTGGTGGTTCGGGGCAACTCAGACCCAGCCGCTGGTCAGCTTATAGAACATCTCCTCGTCTAGAGACTCGTTCTGGTCCTTGGCACGTGTGGACAGGAAGATGTAGCCGCCGATGAACTCGTGGACCACCTTACAGTCCACCTCGGCACAGATGAAAGACAGACTGGGCTCGTCTGCAAATTCAACCGTCACCTGAGCGCAGAGAGAAGCACATCAGTCATGTCTTTTAGCCTAAATAACCCATAATGCAGCTCGGTTGCCGACATTTCAATTGGAGATCTGAGTGTGTTATGCTAGTATGCTAGCCTCAAGTTGAGATCAGGAGCATGCTACAGGGGTCTGATGAGTTCACTTCATTTTAACCACAGACATTTTTCTTTTTCAAACTTGTAGTCTTCAACCCCAACTGACGGCAACTCAAGGCAAATTGTCAGATTTTTTGCAGCTCCCTCTAGAGCCAGAAAAGGCATTATAAAACTTTTCTTTTTCACGTATGCAACAGTACTCCCAAACTGTAAGGGAACTTTAGCCCCGTTTCCACTTTACACTTTTGGTATGGTACCTTTGGAACAAAAAGTAACCCTTCAGACATGGGACCTAGATTCTGGGTCTGTTTAGCGTTTCTACTAGAAACAGTACCCCTAAATGGGGGCGGGGTTGTTGTCACTCACTGGGGCGGGGCTTATGATGTGAAAAAATGGTGGTGTTCCCCTTAAACTGACTAATGGTTTCAGCTCGAGAAACAATATTAACTTCCAACACTGAATGTGAGTAGGCCGCGAAAAACCTAAAGTTAAAATGGTCATGTTCAGTGGTTCCCCTACCATCTTGATCTCCCAGTTGACGTTCCACTGTTTCATGTTGCTGAAGCGCCAGGTCTTAATAGCATCTCCATTGTTGGCATCCATCCGGATCAAACGGTTGTAAGTGATGCCGATCAGCTCCTCCCGCTTTCCACCCTGGAACCTGCAAAGCAGAGGAAGACAATCAACTGTGAAATGAAAGAGCACACATCAAATGAAAATCTGAGTCACTGTCAGCCCATAAAACAGAGAGAGTGGGCGATGGAGATGTGAGTGTGAAGACACATCAGCTTACTTGGCGAGGAAATGAGTGATTCCAAACTCGGGCAGGGACTGCCACGCCTGGATGAAGCGCATCTTGGCCTCAATCAGACTCATCTGGGCCACATTCTGGTGGGCTTCAAGGATCCGGGCTGAAATCTGACAAATACACAATCACACAGGTGACATTTTAGCGTGCTCCCACCACTTGAGGCTTGACAAACACTAACCCACTCTCCACTGTAAACAAATGCATCCCATCACCACACACAGAACCACCTGATGCGCCCAAATCCACACACAAACCCAGTGCATAAACAAGCTGTGGCTAATTCCAGAAAGCCATCAGCACACACAGTGTCGGCCAATAAGCAGAGAGCTGTCACAGTAAAAGTCTACATCACACAGCTACAAAACAGACAGACAAATATAAAGCTACGAGCCCCCTGAAGAGCCAGACTAAGGTTAATGTGCGAATGTGTGAGTGTGCATGCGTGTGTGTATTCCCTTACTGGACCTACATCTTTTATAAAGATGAAGCCCAACATTTTAATCAACTAATTTAACTAGAAGAGCAGCAAAACAGAGACATCGTCAGTAAGTAATCCATCACAGTGAACTCCCTTCAGCAACCTCCCACATGTTCCAGCCAGCTACTGATTAGCATTCATGAGCTTCATTGGAAAAAATCAAAGGTGGAGGAGAAACCAAAGCAAATATGGGTGTCAGGAATCAATTGATGAGTTTGGTAATTTGTTCAGAAGCAACACTCTTTGACTTAGCAGTCCCTGTTCAGCTGCTTTATAATAAAATAAATACAAAATATATTAACTTTACTGTGATGGATCACTTATCTTCATCAAGTTCCTAGTCTCTGCTTTTCATATTTTACAAACACATTAAAGCTTCCATCAATCTAAAAACCTGTGATTTACTTCGATACATGTTCAGCATTAATGTTAGGTATATAGAAGAGGTGTGAAATTGGCTAAAATACAAAAACACCAGCATGTTTCATTGATTTTATGTTTACTGTACCAACCTTTGTCCCCACTAGCAATGTAATGTAAAGTATAACACATAATACAGACGCCCGACTGTTGTTTCACTACAGTTATGTGTCATTTGCTTGTCTTGTGACACCCTGAAAACATTACAGCTAGTGAAAGTAACAAACAAACGAACAAACAAACATGGAGGATTCTAACTATTCTACTGAAACTACCAGCCACTATGACATGTTATACCGCTGCACCACGTTTGGTTAGGTGTAGGGATGCACTGATACCACTTTTTTCATACCTACTCACATTCGAGTACTTGCCAACATTGAGTACCGATATGAATGCTTACAGTTCTAACACTGACTTTGAAAAATGTTTTATTTTCACTCCTCAGAGGGGTAAACCAATAGTGAAGCGCTTCAGAGGGCTGTCGACGATGTATGAAAGCATGTTCTTCTTTACTTATAGTACAGCTGTGTTGTGTGTCACGAGTCTGAGAAGGGGGCCAGGTTTGGTGGAAATTAAGGAAGAAAGAAAGGGCTTAAAAAGACTACAAGTGTTAAATACTAGCACACCTCATGTTCTGCACAACTAAAACGGCTCGTTACTTGGAAAGTGCTATCCACATACTCATAGAACTGGAGTTACATCCAGGTAACTAGTCACTATTTTCTGTGAAGTGATAATGGCTGGAAATATCATGTTGTGTCCAGTAATGTAATAGTAATGTAATAGAGAAGAAGAGCAATTTACTGGGCTTCGGTTATTTTTTGCGCCCATTGCATGTCTCTGGACATTTTTGCTTGCTTCTCCAGCGTTTGCGGCAAAGTTGGTTGCTGTTTCCTGCTAGCATTAGCAAACTCCTCGACCTCTGAATCGTGTTGGTTCTTTGGATGTTATATCAAATTGCTGATGAGCTATTTTCTCACTCTTTCTTGATAATTTAGCAGAGCATAGTTTGCAGACTGCTCTACTTTTGTCATCATGACAAGAGGTTAAGGTTACACTGTTGTGAAGTGGTATTGGGCGCTGCTGTAACGGAGTCGTTTTACGAGTACTATTAGTACATGAGCACAGTATCGGACAAAGACCTGATACTGTTATTGGTATTGGTGCATCCCTAGTTAGGTGAAGCAACCCAGACACAAAAAGTGTTCAGAGTTTAGACAAACATGCACAAACATGTATCTAAGGCTTGTAAAGGCACCCAGTGGACACATAACTCAACTTACCAAGTCCCTGATATAGCCTGGCTGGAGATGGGAGGTGGGGATGGGAGAGGGGCACAGAGGAATGAAGGAGATGCATACAAGAAGAGAGGAAAGAAAGAAAGATAGGACAAAGAGAACAAGCAAGTAAGATCAATGTCGAGGGAGGGAAGATCCAAAACGATAAAGTAGGAGGCCACAACTGTAATAACAGAAACAAAGTGGGGCTCTGGAGTCTGGAAGTCATGCAGTATTCAGCCACAAGAGGGGGACAGAGTACAGCGGCAGTCAGACACTTGTTTGAAGGGGAAAGAAAGAGGTTACACAACATTTGTGGGGTTTCACATTACGGAAGTAGGCACGGGAACTGTACATTTTAGGTCTATATAATGGCTGTTTATTGTTAACATACTTTCACAATGAGCCATTAAAATTATCACACAACTTCCCCTTTCATCCACAGGGTGGCGGTACGTGCCTAAAGCACACTTCAGAGGCACCAAGCTGTAGGAGTGCCATGTCTTCACACTCCAGGAGTTTATTATTGTGCCTTTAATGCTTGTTTTCTTTTGTGTAAATATATCAATTCGGCCAGAGACCACACTGGTCAGAGTAATCTAAAAATTCCTGTGTGCGTATCCGCTGGGAGCTGCTGCACGGAAGTCTCCTCGGACTCGTCTCGCAACAGGAAGTCCAGTTTTAGTGGGGAGGGGGTCGCAGATGACCGAGGTTGAACGGGCTTTTCCCAGACAGTTTTCCCGCGCAGCATACTCAGGCGCGGCTCATTTCCTGATGCCCCAACGCCCACTCACATGAGTACACATGCGTGCATTCACATACTGTACATATGCCACTACTCTTTCATGTTGTGTGCCTGCTGGGGATACCCCCTGTCAGACTGGGATAATGAGTGAGACTGGAGCCAGACCAGGAAGAAGTATGGCCCCAGTTGGACACACACCCTGCAGAGCTAATACCCCTAAAAAGGCTGAGTCCTGCCTCCTGTTCAAGTTAGCCTCTATTCTAGGCAGTGTGTTACGCCACAGAGGTTTTTTGTCCCCATGTCTTTCTAAAAAAAACCAAACACGATACTGACTTTTTTGTCCATATTCTAAAAAACAGAAACTGTCTGCCCATGTCCTAAAGTGCAAGGGTCAGCGAAAACTGAGCAGCTCATGATTTCAACTAAGATAAAACAACAATTATCATGTTAACTGTAGTTCCCGTGAGGTTTTAATAGCATGTACATGGGTCATGGGAGCATGAGAGTTTTTGAACGCTAGAAAAATGATAGTTTGATCTTGATTAAAATGCTAAAATATCACTGTCCAGCTCAGTCTCTTAGTGAAGAATATATTTAGGAAACCTCAATGTCATGTTTCAGCTTCTCAGTAAAACTAATACAAGAAACCCTCTATGGCAAAAGCAGGTTATAGAGATGCAAATGCTAGTGGAACAGAAGCTAACCAAGCCAGGACTAACATACTGGCACCATGACGTAGGTCAAACCCACAGGTTGGCTGGTGTAAATGGGTCAATGTGCATTATGTGACCTGGCTTTGTGAGCCTTTCTTAACTTAAACATGGATTGGTCACTCCTCAGATTTATTCAAACAGGCTTTACTGTACGAGAATGTGAATTGAATTCATGTAACTGACCCCAACTATATTTAATGGATTTCCCTACTGCTAAAAAAGCGAGAAAGTTAGACGTGGAGAAAGAGAGAACTGAATCTTTATTCAGTACTTCTGTAATTTCAGATTTATTCTCATTTTTAGCAGCACTGTTTGTGCAACTGAAGTTATGGACTTGACAGCAGTCCCATCATAAAGGGTCCACCATGACCTCAATAAAACCACGTCATACTCACATTTGTTGTGTTACTGGAGTATTAAAGGATACATTCAGACTGCTGCTAAATCAGTTTCTCAAATCAGATTGCTAATACAAACTGTCCGCATCGTTATTTGTATGTGAAGACACCAAACTGGTGTGTCCTCCAGACGTCATGGGTTGCATGGGTTGCTGTGATATTGACATTAGAGTCAGTAACTATGTGGCTACACTGGTAACAGCGCTTCCAACATGGAAGCATGAGAAATGGCGGTCTGTCATTTCACCCACCAAACAATCGCGCTGTCAAGTCATGGTGCGGAATGCCTTTGTCACAAAGTGCCAGCAGTCAAATTATTTTGGCATCTGTCCACAGACTGTTGTTCTCCATGATTTCCTCCAACAGCGCTCCGCTAGTAGCTGCATGGATTCTGCTCAGCACTTCAGTCACTCTAGATGTGATGTCTTTGTGTGCCGCATTACGAGTCACGCAAAAGACATTTATTTGAGAGGCGAGAGCATCTGGACTGAGACGCGTCAGTAGAAGTCTGATTGGAATCACATTTTAAATCACCAATCCAATTTGAAGAAAAAAAAAAACCAAAATGCATTTTATGCAGTTTTTTTGCTGTTCAGATGTTCTGAATCTGAATCTGTGTCTGCCAAAAACACATTTGGGCCAAAAGGACAATGAAGTCTGGTTTGTATTTTGGCCCACAAAGGGAACGTTTAAAGTGCCTGCAGCTTACAGACTCAACCAGCAATGCTGACACACATTTACAGGACCTGCATCTATCTTCCCGTCTACCTCTCGTTCTTCAGACATTCAGTATATTTAAGGCCCACACCACTTCTGAGTCATCACTTACGGTACCAACATCCTCCAAAAATCCCCTCAACCCCCTGGCAACATTCCGCTTTTATACTACAACTTAAACAAATCCAGACTGAGTGTGTAAGCTATGGGAAGTCAACTCCCCCGACCTCCCTCACCCACCCCCAGCTCACACAGCTATGGCAGCCGTGTACTCAGCTGTTTCAGTGTACACACACCAGCCTGTTGCTTACATGCAAATCTGCTGGGCACATTGTGGTATTCTCTCAACGCTTACAAGAAAGTTAACTGAAACTTAGTGCTTAAATTCTACACATAGTTATTAAGATGTTCACTGGTGGTGCCGTACTGTCACTCAAAAGTCACCGCGCTTTATTACCAGGCTAACTGAGCATCTACAAACCCAGTGGCTGAGATCTCTGCACTTTTGTGTATAAGCACACAAACCGAGAGCAGACAAAGTATCTATTACAGTCTGACATGAGCAAATCAAACTGTAAGCAAGTTGAGTGGTTTGGACGTCTACTGTCCTGGTTTCCCCTTGGACAGACCTGGGTGGGGAGAAGGAACAGAGGGAAGAGGAGGAGGGAGGAGGAGAGTAAAAGAGGGGGAGTAGAGGGAGGCTACATTCCAATGCAAGACAAGCCTGATGCCAGGAGGCGCCCATCTGGGAAGCATCAGACGCTGCTCCAACTAACTCCACAATCGACTCATCAAACAAGTAAACAACCTCACAAGAATACACATTACAGCAGATAGTTGCCTTCCGAATGTCTGTCTCTTTGTAACTATACACTTTACCCTCCACGTGTACAACCTACGGAGCATTCAGAGGTCCTTTATTGACGGAAACACGTGGCTTACCTGCTTGTTCTTGTACTTCTTCAGATAGCGCGGGGACACCAGGCACTCTGGGTTGATATCGGTGGTGATGGGCTCGATGAACTGAGGATCGGGGTTCATGTGTTGCATCTTGAGGAAGGACAGAATGTTCTGGACCTCCAGGTTGTAAGAGCTGTCGGCCATGGTCTTCCCTTTGGAGGCCAGGCGACACGCGGCCATCCAGTGGGCGTACTGTTTCTCCTGGAGAAGCAAGTCAAACACTGGTTATTAAATATTTAAAAGGACAGGAAATGAACATAAATGGTACACTGACATCAGTCTTACCGTGTCACACCGAAGCCAGATCTCATTCATGCCATCAGCCACAGGGATTAGCAACTTGATGTTGAATTTCTGACCCGAGATGTTAACATCTGGTGTTACCTCACAACCTGCACATGGAAGCCAAAGTGCAGAGCGGAAGATGAGGTCAAAGTTCACACCCATTGTTTAGACAGAAAAATGAGGCATTACATTCTTGCACGGTTGTGAAATGACATCTTCTTTGTGTGTGTTCGCACCTCTAAGATTCATTTGGTGGGCAGGAGTCCCATGTGCCTCCTCTTTACTCTTGTAACAGGAAATTGTGATATCCTTGAATGTGCACCAGTACTGCTTATAGCCCTTCAGTGTCAGTTTCTTGGGTCTGGAAAATATATAACAGACATGTCAGATGGAGAAAACAGCCATTTTCTTTATTAGTGGTCAAGAGGAAGAGCGGGGGACGGGACATCATAAGAGAGTACTAAGGAGAGAGGAGAAAAATAAGGAAAGCTTCTCAAGTGCAGAGTCAGCAAGGTGAATGGGAGAGGATCCAGCATTGGACACGAACATTAATGGAAAACCATTAAAGAGGAAATGCCTCCTGATAGCACCCCCCCCATGGTTTATACATTTTATGAGACAACCACTGCAGGGGCCACCTGTGTGTCAGCAAAGGCTTAAAGCCAAAAATGAATATGGTTAAAAATCTGCTTGGTCCAACTTTAATCACTCTGAAAAGCTGAACTGAAGCTTAGCCTGTAAATGTCCTCTGGCAAAACAATGGAACCTATTATGCTGATGCAAACCAGGCAACAGGTTTCTCATTTAGCCAGAAAATGCTATTTCCTGGTTCTCTGATAGACTCAACATCTTGTGACAAATGCAATCTTTGCACGATATCATACTGGGGTTGGGTACTGTTTGTAGTTTTTTGCGATACTGAGGCCAAGAAAATACTTTTAAAATGGTACCTGTGCCTAAACAGTGTCTGAACCAATTTCAAAATATCAATAAAATACCAAATCCTATGACAATTTAACACTTAAATCACAGTTACAGTAATAACAGCAAAGATATGTTTTGAATTGGGATCAGTTATTGTGTCCTCAGCAGTTGCCTGAGGAAGATTAAATTACCTAAAATGAATCATTGAGCTTCCACCTTTTATAAGATAACTGCTAACACGAGAAGTTGCGAGAACCTCAGACTTATCTAGCAGAGGAAATTAAATTTGAATATTGATAAGGATTGTTGGGCAAGGACAATCTCCAGTGCAGGCTGGTTCACAAGAGAAGCTCGGGGAAAATTTATACATTATAAGATACTTCATCATTATTATTTTACACCTGTCCATCTTCATAAAATATGTTTACTAGAAAATAATCTATGCTCGAAATGAAAAAGGCAGGAAGGCACCTTTATCTATGCAAAGTTGACCTGTTCTCTGGTCCTTCCTTTCTGGAGACAGACAATCAAAACAATGCAAGAGTGTCTAGGTGTGCCTGTTCCTGAATCTGTTCATCTTTGTCTCTTGGGGGAAAGGTCATGCTGACCCAAGATCTCCAAACCAGCATTTATCTCAGCTGCTAGAATCATCCTTTACAACTTATAAAAGGACAAATCATGTCACAGGAGCTAGACACTGTACCGAAATGAACTACAAGTCCTTCTGTATGGAGTTAACATGTGCTCCCCGTGTCAGTGTGGGTTTTCTCCAGGTGCTCCTGCTTCCTCCCACGGTCCAAAGACATGCAGGTGAAGTGGTGACTCTAGATTGGCTGTAGGTGTGAATGTGAGCGTGAATGGTTGTCTGTCTCTATGTGTCAGCCCTGTGATAGTCTGGTGACCTGTCCAGAGTGTACCCCGCCTCTTGCCCAGTGTCAGCTGGGATAGGCTCATTGCACTGCGATGTCACTTCATACTCTCTGCACCAGTCGCTGCAGCCTTACTTCTACCATCACGCACACACTCTTTCTTTCTCTCTTTGTTGAACACATACTTGCTACTCACACAATCTGGCACCAAAGTAAGGCACCAAAGTCTGCGTTGTGATTTGGTCCGGGTTTCTGTACCCAACTCTAACTTATACACAGTTCTTTTTTTAATAACAGTGAAAGTATGTGTGGTCTTGTGGCATCAGGTAGCTCTGGATGTGGACTTACTTGAAGACTTTGACATAGTCCGCTAGCTCTGGAATAGATGTGATGTCACCCTAGGGGGAAGTGGAAAAGCACACTGTAAGTATAAACCTGGGAGATTTCAATACAAAAGAACAGGGTTAAACAAAATCGAAGCAATGACCTCAGGCTCAACTTTGCACATTTTCAATGTCACTGCTCAGTTGAAAATGCTAAGGACAACACTTCTTATGTAATATCTCAAGGCTCAGTTTCCTCCGATAAGCTGTATAAACTTAACAAGTTCTTGAGGCGGAGCTGCTGTAATAATAGGCCCATATATTCTCAACGTATTCATGTAACTTGCAGCCTTTGTTGAGTTTGTTTCAGTGTCAAATATCTCACACCCCTGATCTTTTGTCAGATGCAGGCCTCATAAATAACCGTGTGAAATTTAGCACTTCCAGTGAGATTCATTGTAATTTCCCCTCCCCAGGGTCAGTGTCTAGTGTCTGTGTAGGTTTCCGCTCTTGTTTAATGTGGCTGATGAAAGGAGGTTTCATCAGAATACGGTAGAGACACAAAGGACTAAACGCACTGCCAAGCTGCTGCAACTGGAAAATAAATTCACATTCTGAGTTTGGAGCCCAGTACATGTTGTCCACAACCAAGAGGAGTTTCCTGTAGTGAAGGCAAAGATGTGCCAGAGTGGTCATACCAGTGTGTTGGACGTCTTCCCTCCCTCCAAAGTGATTTCCAGGTCGGACAGGGCTGCATCCACCTCATCCACCTCCTTCTCACTGTTATTCATGTGGTTGTCTGAAGACATGATTGACAGCTTGTTGATGTGGTACTAAGGAAAAGAAAGAGAGGTAACTCCAGTTAGGCCCATTCTTAAATACTTTTTGAGCGCTTAATTTGCTGTGGTAAACCAGGGAATCTACGATATCTTCTATTTTGAGAATACATGACATTTACAGACTTCTAATACATTTAATTTTTCCATTCAAAAACTTTTCAGTCTAGAATCATCAAATGAATTGTCCTTATGTTTCTAGACTTCTCAGTCATGCATATGAAATAGTTGAATATAGAGACATTTTAAAGGGATACTTTGCTGATTTTCAATCAGCCTTGTATCTTACCAATGTGGGCAGAATGTGTAAATGAACTGTGGTTATCTTAGCAGCACCCAGATCTCCCAGCTTAAATCTACTGGATGACCTGTTTCGCATCATCTGGTAGTTTTTTGATGGCTGTTGCTTGAACTACAGATTGCACTTCTGCATTTTCGTACGCCCACCACCACAAACACAAAGAGTAGGCAGTGCTGATCAAATATAAACCAAGATTCTGTTACTGTGTTGCCTATTTCTCGCCTTAAATGTCTCCAGAAACATATTTTAGTGCACTGTTTGGCTGTAATATGAGAATTTGTTAACAAGAATACTGTCTGAAACCATACTGTGTCCTGTATTGTAACAACGAAGGCTGAAAATACTGACATCAAATGGTAAAACTAAGCAGTGCTGACCCAACATGGATAAAGATTCTATTGCTGTGTTGCCTTTTTCTTGCCTCAGATGTTTTCAGAAACATATTTTAGCTTATCATTTAACTGTAGTTCAAGATTGTCTGTTACCAGCTAGCCATATTGTTTCTTGTGTCAAAACGGCCGAGCTTACATTACATCACCCACCAGTGGGAGCGTTTATGGGTCTGGTGCGGTGCATTCTGGTAGTTGTAGGTTTTCTACCTCTTGAGCAGAAGCAAACACCAGAGCACTTCTTCTGTTTTCTCTGGTTATATGGCACCAATTTTAAAGGCAACTCTGTCTTTCCACTGCCTAGACAGCCTACTTTTATGAAAAGATCATGTTAGAGCAGTGAAATTCTTTTTTAAGAATGTTCTTCTAAATTTAAGCAGGATTTATACTTCTGTGTCAAATCGACACTGTACCTATGGTGTAGCCTGATGTGCACCTACCCAGAAATGTAACTACACGTCGTGGCGATTGAGACATCCTGTCTATTTTTGTAAGCTGACACCATTTCCCTCGGTGGAAACAAAGCTTTTATTTACTTTAATTTCACAGATAAGAAACAATAAATTGTAAAGACAATAAAGCCTCCACACAATAGCATTTTAAGTTTTGTGTATGATTTATCCTGGCTTCATATGGGTAGAGGAAAAGTCTGCTAGCTGCCAGGCTAATTTATACAGTATAAAATGCCATAGGCTTGTGCCAATAACGTTAGCATGTTGTATGTATGGGGAAAATGTGTCCAGTAAAACACAAGTGCTTTGTCTGTTAATGCTGCGAGTTACAGGGAAGCCAACTTGTGTACTTGTGTTTTAAATGGTCTCTATTAAGCCATGTTTAATTTGTGTTTTAAATCAACTAAACTTTACAGCACTTCACAGAAACCCCACCGCCAACTAGTGTTTTGGAGATGTAACTGCAGAGTGACACAGGCACATCACCGCACAAGTAAAAATGCTCACAACAGCAAAGGCAACGTGCGTAGGCTATGGCGTAGACTCTGCACAGAGCTGAGGCACAAGTATAAATCTACCTTTATTCCTGCTTTTAGACATACAGGTTCAGTTTGCACTCCTCCACAGGTTTTGGAAAACAGTTGGAGCAAAGTCTGTGGTGCTGTGGACAAGGTTTCAAAGTCTTGTCCTCACAACACTGTTAAAACCTACAATCTTCCAGTTACATGATGTGTTTAAACTACTAAATTAAATTGTGGTTAAAAAAAAGTCCCACATACTACCTTAAAGTAAAGAAAAAAAGGTAACAACTAACAATTGCTCGCAAAGTCTACCTCCAACTCAAACACTGTCATCAACAGTTCTGCTGATTTCTACAAAGTTTCCTGCTGTTTAGGCTACTGGTGCACAAACCCTTCAACTTAATCTTCTAAAAGTGAAATGGTCTGTGATAATAGCCACATAAATTCTTGAAGAAGTGTTGGTATTTATTAAAGCAAGTGCTGCCAGTGTGCACCTTTGAGTTTACCAGTGATAAAACAAAGACTTTCATCTCTGAAGGAGATAAAGATGAGTTTCAGGATGAGAAGATGAAGTGCTTGGTGATGATGATTCACTGAGAGAGCTGAGGAGTACAGTTTGAACAATGTGTTCTCAGCATGTCTTTGGGCTGTAACAGGCTATGAAATTGTTTTTACAGGGAACATGTGTTAGACTGGGCCAATAAGGAAAAGAGAACACTGGAAACAGCTATTCAGCAGGATGGGGATGTTCATGAAAACCTGGCTGTGTTTACCTCCAAGTGTGAGTCACAGACACTAAATACAACTTGTTGACAAATGGTATTTATAATGTCAACCAGCCACCAACCCCCCCACCAATATATGAATGAACAGCTGTCGAGAGAGTGAAAGATACAGACTTTGAGAGAGATATGTGAGGCTTTGGCCCAGATAAGGTTACAGAATGTGGGACAAAGGGCTTGCCATGACACTCCATTCTTCCACCTCTTCCACTCTGGCGGTCTTTTAAAAGCTGCAACACTGAAGGGGGGGTTGTTTCCTGTTTGTGTGCATGAGTAACAAGTACAACTTGTGCCTTAAGTCGGTGACGATGAGGTCGGTTACTGTTCTTGACTCCTGATTACCTCATTTCCATGTAATGCCAAAATAAAACATCCAGGTGATAGCATGCTAACACAAGCCAGCAGCATACTAGATGTGGACAATCACTGCTCTTTATTTAGACACTGTGTATCTACTCTCACCAGTGAAACCTTAGCCGAAAGCCGTGAGCTAATACTACCCAGTTGTAACATAGTAGTAGCTACCAAAGTGCTAACAGACAGGTAGTGACAGAGTAGCCGCCTGTCTAAACGCCCCGCTCGGATTAGCATCTCTCTCAAGAGGGGTAATAAGACACCAGTTTAAGTATCATTATAACCGGTCTAATGAAACGCACCTAACACCTCACAGTGTAGGGGGGCTTCTGGGGGAATGTGAACAGGTCTATGAGATGGTGTCTTGCAGGGGGTGGGTGGTCTGGGTCGGGGCACTGGGTCCCGTGGCCCGAGATGCTCTATAATTACCCTGGGGGTGAAGACAGGGTGGCGTCCTCAGGTCTTGGCACCCACAGTTTATGAGGGTCAGAAATAGCAGGGGCACCACCCCTAGACGACACGGGGGCTACCTGAGGGGGATGAAGGGGCTCACATCTGTATCATATGTTCACTGCTTCCTATTTCTCCTCCTCTTGATCTGCCTTTAAACTTGTGTCAAGAGAAATACTTCTATGTCTGATACTGTCTGTGGCTCCAAAGCACAGGGCAGATCAGGTCTGTATGAGTGGCTGCGCAAAGGGCCTCAAGGTTTGTAGAATTTACTTGATCACATAAAGCCTCGGATCCTTTAGTATTAGTTAGACAATTTAATATTGGAGGAATAATACTGGGGATTTCTACAGGTTACTGTATAGAGACAAGAACATTTAAAGGAGTAGTGTGTAGGATTTAGTGGCATCTAGCAGGGAGGATTGTAGATTGCAACCAGCTGAATCTTCTCCAGTTTGCCAAGCATGAACTCCTGGTTAGGGTTCCTTTAGTATTCATTGTTCAGGAGGTTTTTACCAGGAGCCGAATTATCTGCAGAGGTCTCTTCCTCTCCAAAACAAATGGACCAGGTGATTCAAACCGGTAAAAAACACTGAATAAAGCAGTTTCACGTTACAAATCCATGTTTCTCTGACATTGTTTGGCTCTTTGCAGATGGGCCACTAGCCTAGAACTTGCTAATGTGTACTCATATTTTTCCTGTTATAACTTATGATCCAGAAGTTCAGGAGGTTTTTCTTGGGAGCCGCATTATTTAAAGAGATCCACTCCTCTCCAAAATTAACGGACCAGGTGATTTAAATGGGTAAAACACTGAATTAAGCAGTTTCACAGGAAAAAAAACAGTGTTTTTCTGATGCTGCTCAGATGGGCTGCTAACTATGGTGGGCGATGCGAAAAACGCAAATGGACCTATCTACAGCCAGTCTTTGGTTTGTTGTTCTGGGATACTGTAGAAACATAGATGCAACATGGCGGACTGCAAGGACAGGGCTCACCCTGTATTTCGATATAAAAGGTTCACTGTCAGGTAATGAAAACATAAAGACTCTTATTTTCTGGATGTTATACACTTAAGAAAACAAACTTGTTATATTATGTTCCATTTCTGCCAATAAATCTCACCAAATCCCCCACACTGGACCTTTAATGAAATTTAAATACGATATCTGAACACCATGTTTTTATTTCTCTGCCATTATGACTCACTAGGCCTGGTTTCCAGGCATTTAAAGTGCAGTGATGTTGACAGATTTTCAATGTAGTAAATCCCCGGGACCCACACGTCGTGAATTGAGTGGGTCCTGGGGATATTCAGTGGGTCGCCAATACATAAAATAACAGTGTGTTCCTGGGACGCATCCATAGTGAGTTTACGGCATCCTTTAAGATTTTAATGCATCAGGGACGCAAGATGCGTACCTAGCAACATCACTTCAAGTGACACTTCACACTGGTTAACTGAGGTAAATGCATTAATGTCTTTCAAGTCGACTGGCATTAATTATTCACAAGAGATCTTTTGTTTTACCCTAATGCCTCCCTTTTTTCTATGAATTCTATAAAGTCAGAAATACAGGGATTTGAATGATATTGAGGCATATTTAGAAGCTCTGTGGGAACGTGTGATAATGCCTCCATTAACTAATTCTGCATCAGTGTGCAATAGTCAGGTTTTAGTGTGCGTGCTGCAGCAGAACTGGCAACCATATGTCTCAGCTCTGGGCTGGAAGCCCATCCAATTCATTAGCTTGCGGTTGAGAAGGCAATGTGCCCGTTGCCCAATGAAAAGAAGACTGCAGGTCTTCAAATATCAGACCCTGACTAATGAATGCTGAGACAGGAAAATTAAGATCAGGCACTCACACACACATACACACACACACACAAATGCACAAACACACACAGTCTCTGTACCTGCAGGGCAGCAAACATCATCATTTCCTCCTCCGTGCACTCAATTTCCTCCAGCAGGATGGCCCACTTGGACTGTTCATAGAGCTGGTTCACTCGGATGGCATCATACTGTGAAGAGGTTTGTCACGGCGTTAACAGGCATGGAAACAAACAGTGAATAAACACGGACTCACACGTTCTCTTCACACCTGATACCCACAAAGTTGTACACCAAATACTCTACTTAAAGGAGCACTGCACCAATAAAACCTTTTCACACACCACCATGTCCTCAGGGACTCTGTTAGCAAAGTGAAATTGTACTGTATTGTCTATGGGACGCACCTTTGGGTTGAGGTCAAAGAAACTGTGGTATTTAAACCTCAGCAGCAGCACCTCATTCTCCTTTACATCCTGCTCCATCAGAGACCTGGATGAGTCCAACCACCTGTACAGACAGTGAACATAATGTCCTCTTCAACAAACAAACTCTGTAGCCTCTTGCAACCACAGCATTTCTGGCTATATACAGTTTAACCAAACCACATAACTACCAAGCAAAGTTCATCTTACCCCTGGTTGATTTTGGCTTTGTCCAGCAGGGACTGGGGCTTGTAGAGTTTGACCAGGATGTCTGGTGAAGAGATTGGCTGGCTGACAGCGAGGATGCTGGGGTTGCCCTCAGACAGGGGGCTGTCCCCAAACCAGGCAGTGGTGGGTGACAGCGGGCTGCCGTCTCTGGAGTCATAGGTGGGGGTCATGGTTTTGCTGTACAAGCCTGGACTGGAGTAGATGCTCCCTGAAAACACACAGTCAGCAGTTAGACTCTTATAGTGCATAAAAAAAAATGATCACATTCATTAAAGTAGCAATATTAAATTAAATTAAAGTTTCATACTAACAGTCAGAAAATCTAATAAACACTCCAATTTCAAAGCAAAGAAGTGCACATTCACAAATACTGTACATCAACAACAGCATCAGGATAAAAAGGGGTGAATACTTTCTTAAATAAGCACACACACTTGCAGCCTAGCCAGGCCAGCTAGCGATCAACAACACCACGTGACTACCAGCCCACGCTTTGCAGATGAGTGGCTTCAACTATGGCCTCCTGCTGATGGCGGGATTGATGTGGATCAGCATGCAGATGACGCAGAACATGATCAGGGTCACCCACTTATTCACAGTCAAAAAACCTGCAGGAATGCACTGCACACAGCAAACTACTGCAACACTCGCCACAGAGAGGAGAGCGGGAACGAAGAGGTATGGGAGGAAACATGGGTTATAACAAAAAATAAGCCACATCATTTTTAATCTAAATCTTCACTGAATAAGGGCTCAACATTTTGCCTTTGTTAATTTGGCTGAATTTTGGCTACAGCATCAGCAAGCCACCAAAGTCAAAATGTTTGCATTTCCTGTTGGCTGGCCCTGTGGTCGTATTTTGGCCCCATGCTCCCCCGTTCCCTCTCTCCCTCTGTGGGGCCTAGGTCAAGAAGCAACACTAGCTAAACCACTAAATCCCTTCTGAAACCAGGAAGTGGACTTGATTTGTAAGTGTGCACGTGTGTGTTTGTGTTTGCGAGCTGAGGTCATGAGAACAGGGTGCGGGCTATGGCCACACATCCCTTGTGGGGGAGGGTGTTATTCATTGGTTCTTTCAAGGTTTTTCCGTTAATGCTGAGTGCATCAGGTCAGGGAGAGGACTTGCATTTCCCAAAGGGGCTCTTGAGGAATCCCAAATATCCAGAGAGACCATCTATAAGGTGAAAGCTGGCAGCACATTAAAAACGCAACTCCATCCTCCTCCATCCTGTTTACTGACTCTCCGATGCAGGCGAAGAGGCACAAAGAATGTTAACATGACTTGACTCCCTGATGCTCCCACACTGGAGATTCATAGGGGGCTTAGATGGATGAAGTTGGACCACCGTGGGCTGTTAGGATTGGAAGTAAACCTTGAGAGGTTTGTCAATAAATTAAAGAGTCTCTTGTGGATTTAATTTTAACACAGAGACTCTGTGTGGGCTTTTAGTTGTGGTGTGTATGTGGGATTATGGACCAATAAGTGTCTGATTTCTGAGCTTCTTTCAAAAAGGTAGAGCATAAAACACAAAAACATCTACTAATAATTATGATCATGTCAGTAACCACCATTTTCAAGCGCTAAAATGTGATGAACTACCCTTCAAAACAGTCAGCAGGCGCAGTGAGCAGGCCTGGAGTAACTTTGAGCTCATTTCTAATGTGAGGCAAAGCCTTAATCATGTGACCACCCGAATCAGCTGACTTCCTCTGGACGAGCAGTCAGGTGACTCAGCTGTATGTCCCGAAAGGTTACAGATGTCATGTGACCTTACACTCCAGCTGTGGGGGAGGGTGGAGGGTAAGGAGGAAGGAGGGGAAGGCGAGGGTGAGGAAGCAGTGCTGAAGAGTAAAGGACAGAGGAAGAGGAAAGCTTACCTTTGACAGGTCCGATGTATATTACCTCAGAGGCTAGGATGAAAAGAGAAAGAGTAAGAGAGGGAAAGACAGGAAAGAGTTGGAGGGAAGAAATGGAATGGGAACAAAAAACATCAAGTGGACAGATTTAAGATACCGAGACGTCTACGAGGGCAGGAGGAAACAGAAAAGACAAAAAGTAGAGGAATACAAGAATGGGGAGATCCGTGATATTTCCGTGGGCACTGCCAACTGTCAGCCTCAGAGTGGATGACTCAGTTTACCCTCTTCGCAGAGGGAGATCACCCTGGAATGACTGGTGAGGCTCTGTCATTTCCATCCACCCATTCATAGCCATCCAACGCAGCATGACTGATTGAAAACCCAGGCAAGGCGTTGGTCAACGTGACCCAGCCATGCATGTATAAACTGCAGCACAAATATAAAAGTACTGGCTGTCTGAGATATGTTCGCTGACAGGACAGATAATTAGATACGGCAGGCACGTCAAGATGCGGCGGGCCTACAGGGACTGGCATCATGGGCAACATCATGGCTCATTGTCTGAGTCATGAAAACAGCTGAGGATTACATATGTTGTTTTTTTTTAACCGAAATGACCAATTCTGTGGGGCACTTGACATGTGTGCAGACAGACAGGGGACATGGAGTTTCCTAGGCGATACATTTAAGGACAGATGTTGAGGTTTCGGAAAAAGGGATGCCAGTCTTTAAGTAGAAACGATTGGTCATGTACTTCTTATAGCGCTCACCATCCACCCATGTCATTTGCTCCTGAGGTCAGTGAGGACCTCCTGGTACAGTATATGCACTCTGTACTGTGTGTGTCTGAGCCACTGTATAAGGAATTGATCGATTTGTTGAACCAACATTGTCAGTTGCAAACAAGTGATTAAAAAGATGGTGAGGCAAAGGCAGAAAGCCATTTAAATGTGAAGTAAATGGATAAAATTCTGGCTGAAAATATGATGATTATTTCCAGTATTTTCAGTCTACTGATTACTTTCTTGATTAATCCATTTATCATTTAGTCTACAAAATGTCAGGAGAAAAAAAACGCCTGTCACAATTTCCAGAGTGCAAGATGATGTCTTCAAATGTCTCTTTTTTTAAACAGCAATCCAAAACCTAAAGATAATAACTTTACAGTCATAAGAGACTAAAGATATGTGTCCACAGACCCGTCATTTCCATGCTTCCCATTCACTGTCTACGTTAGCAGCTGTGCAATGCATCCTGGTTGTGCTGCACTGCATTTCGAGAGACAGGGCATCTGCAACTCATTCGTCTAAAGTTGATTCTAGGCTACTTTACGCAAATTAGGGGTGTCCGGCGTGACTCACGGCCTCTGGAAACACCTGAAAACATTACTAAACTAACCGCTATTGATCTCAAACAAAGACTGATTGAGCAACTGCAAAGCTTATTTCTTGCCTAAAATGTTTTCAGAGACACATGTCGGTGAATTTTTTTCATAATATAAGAGAAAGTTGCCAATGGAGCCTCCATGATTGTCTGGTTTGAAATCCTGGAGCCGACAGCCCACATGACCAGAGACACGCACAGTAGGTGTCCAATGCTGGGAAGCAGCACATCTAAAAACGCCCCTGTGGACACGTACCATAAGAAAATCAGATAATATTCACATTAAAGAAGCTGGATTCTTGCATTTTTGCAATTTCTTGCTCAGAAATTACTCCAATAATTATGAAGTAATTATGGTCCATTTGTTGAATGACTAATTGATTAATCCACTAATCACTGCAGCTCCATATGAGATCAAAGTAATTCTAAAAGTGAAGTAAGACCATGGTGAGGTGCAGTGTGCCCTCCACCCTTCATCAGGAGTTTTGCAGAAGCTGTTTGCTGCACAGGAGAAGGCTGTGTCTCTGATTGCATCACTGCCTCTCTGCAAAACCTTGTGATTCCTATCAGGAGACCTGACCTAAGAGGCCAGCCCTTCCTCACAAGGGACGGAATAACGCCTTACAACTTGGCCATGAAATATACTCTGACTGTAGCATGTGATCTGATAGGGAGGACGCAGGAAGTGTGTGTGTGCTCACACACAGGAGAGTTGTGACAGTAAACAAATTCTGCAAATTCCTGTTGAATCTTTTTCTGCACCACCTAATGGTGTGACCACAGTCACCCACTGAAAACAAAATGCATCTGTACCAGAGGCATCGACGCAGCACGCCCTTGAAATGTAATGATGCAACTTTGGGTGTGATCGTCATGTGTTGCTCATAAAAACAAAGTTTTCTGTCACTCATTGCATTTCGACAGATGGGCAAATAGATGCTGCTAGCATGTCAGACGAATTATTTTTTTCTTGACACTGACCATTCACCAAGTTAACAATCGTTGTCAGCCCTCTTCCCACTCACATGAGAGTGCATATGCATGTTGAGCTGAGTCTAAGGAGCCAGCAGACGCACCAGAGGCCAAGGAAGAAGAGACTCATCACACAAAGAGTCCCATTCACCCTGTCTCATAGTGTTAGCAGTTTGGGTTAATGCTAACTCTGTGACAGCAGCACAGCCTGTTTTGTTCTGCTCCTCCCTGCTCACATGGTTGTAACTCTCCCATCACTGGCGGAAGGAGGGAGGGAGGGAGGGAAGAGGGCCAGTATAGCTGCAGTCGTGTAGCCTGGTTTGGGTTTAAAATGGCAGCGTGACCAACTATGTGTGGAATCTCAACCATTCTTCGTCCTCCCTGCCAAGGAGCTGGGAGCCAGGGCTGTGGATCCCATGCAGGCCTCAAACTCACACATTCATATTTGGTCACTAGAAGCAGGGTGCAGCAATCTGGAGTTATCTTAGTGGTTTTCGAACCACAGGCGTGATCAGGCTCAGAAAAAAAAGAATGGAGGACGCTCCATAGCAGCCAGTGGAACCTGTTATTCAACCTGCTGCTTGAGGGAAACGAGATTATTACGTTTCACAATGATATGCAAAAATAAAACCCAATGCTCCATAATTACTTGAAACTAGACCTTGAACCTAAGACAGAGAGTCGGCATGAGCCAACTCATCAGTTGATGCACATGCGAAGTGCAAAACGTACTTGTCTCTTTTTTATTTCAAGAAATAATATTGTTCCTTCCTGCTGCTGAAATATTTCAGAGCAAACACTGTAACAAGTGCCCTGGAGCCATAAATGCTTCATCTCCACGTAAGAGTTACAATCCGTCAGCTCACCTGATCCAGGGGTTAACAGCGGACCCTCCAGCTCCAGATCGTCCTCCTCTGCCTCCTCCAGCTTTTTCTTCTTCTTCTTGGGATCACGGGGCTTACGCAGTAGAGATAGCTCTTCTGGGTGGCGGATGTCTGGAGGAAGGGAAAGCAAGAAAGTTCAACTGATGTCACGTAAACACAACTTTGCCTCACAACAAAGCCAAGCCACTCAGGACACAGAGAAGTCACCAAAAACATACAGTGATTTAGGCTGTTTCAAAGTACAGGCTTTAAATGAACCACATGACCTCGCGCAGAGCGCACAGACAATGTGTAGAACTTGTGATGTAGGTGAATACAGTAACAATAAGGCAACTTAAAGGGGACCTACATATACAGGGTTCCTATACATCTTTACCAAAGACTTTCCAAATCTTTTCTGTAATATTTTGCCACATTTCCATGACTTCATTTAAATAGTTTAAAATAGGTAAACAGATCAGCAAGCCGAGCACATAAACGAGCGCTTAAACATGACATAAAATTGAGTGGGATTCCATCAGAATCCCATGACACGCCTGATTAAAAATAAAAGTAATAACTAAATTCAGTAAAACTTTATACAAATTGAAACAAGCTATAAAAATCAATACTTTCAATTTGCATTGAAGAGTTTTTTAATACTTTTAAAAGGGCCTTGATTTTTACCAAACTGATTCATCAACTTTTAGTGCTTTTCAAGACCACACGGACACCCTGTTTTTCCTTTAGCATGACTGGAGACTGACTAGGGGACTGGCTTCCCCTATGTCGTCAACGTCAAATGTTGATATATAGATATTAGGGCTGCAATGATTAGTCAACTAACCGATGACTAATCTGCTATTAAAATAATCTGTGACTATTTTGGAAGTCGACTAATCAGTTTGAGTCATTTTTCATAGAAACGTACTATAAAACTACCCCAAAATACTCTTATTGCAGCTTCTTACATTCAAATATTGGCAGCTTTACACACTCTCCCATGATGGTGAACTAAAACCCTTTGGCGTGAGTACGAAACAAGACACTAGATGACATAATTTTGGGATGTGGAAGAGACAGACCAACATTTTTCAACATTTTAACACATTTTTCGTTAAAATGATTAGTCGACTAATCGAAGAAATAATCGACAGATTTGTCAACAATGAAAATAATCCTTAGTTGCAGCCCTAACAGATATATATATGTATATAGGCTTTTTGGCCTTTATTTGATAGAACAGTGGTGGCATTAAAGTGGGAGAGAAGGAGGGTGACATGTAGCAGGGGGCTACAGGTCGTAGTCGAGCCTGTGGCCACTGTGGCAAGAATGTAGCCTTTGTCCATGGGGTGCCTGCTCTACCAGGCAGCGCCCCAGCTATGTATTATATTTGTTGTTCGAAATCCATACATCATTAAACACACACTTCCCAATTCTTTGCGGCTAAAAAACTGCTAGCACTAGCTAACTTTAATCACTCATTAGACATTTCTGCCACCAACCAGCTGCGTACACATATCATGTGATACTACTGACATGTCAGTGGTCACCAAGTGCATTTCTAGACGTAAAATTAGTAATACGGGTAAAGTATTCATGTAACGTAAGACATGTTTTGGTATTTTCATAACCATATTTAAAACATAAACTTTTCCAAACGTTCTGATAATCCTAAACCATTTACAAGCCTGGAAAACAGTTTTTCTAATTCCATAACTTTTCCAGCAATTTCATGACTATGGGAACCCTTGGGAAATTGTTAAAATGTCAGATGTTCATATTAAACATGGACAAAGTTTCAAATGATGAGGGAAACATATGTAAAAGTAATCCTTGTGACCAAAGACCTCAGGCTTCAGACCATTCTGAATACAACTGTGTTTCTACTTTGGCTACAAGCTGAGGCCTTTTATGAGAGATTTCTTTGTAAGGTCATCTGCTCCAGGCATGCTACTGTGTTTACATTACATAGCCTACCCTGCTACATTTAGCCACATGCTAACCTCAGGGAATCTTTAATTTCTGTCTGATTTTATATCATATTCCTGATGGAACATGTCCAGTTGTAAAGATTTTTAAGCTTTTATTGGTTATTTTCAACAGTAGAAAAAGCCGCTCTACTCCTTTACAGTCAAGACCCAGAAACACTGACCAATCAGAGCAGTCCGGGCTCTTTCTGAAAGAGACAGACGCTAAAACGGAGCATTAGGTGTTCCAGCATGGACAGTATGAGAAAAATAAAGTGTTTTTTGAACATTAAATCAAGTAAACATGTTCTAGTAGAAACTAAAAATACAAGTATGAACCTGAAAATGAGCAAAATACATCCTCTTTGAATTGAAAAAATGCTAGGGTAAGAAAGGAGAATAGTAAGAGAAAGCAAAGAGTCTGAGGAGATGGGTATGAATTGTAGACAGCTGTGCACATGAGTGGTGGAAAATTGCAAATCCCTTTTCTCAGGGCCCCAACAAATCTTGCTTTAACTGTAATCCCCAACTGAGACAGGGCAGACACAACCTCTATCTCCTTCTTACCCTCCTACCTCCGACTACTCCTCTCACACACTATTCGGTTACTGTTGGCGCATAATAGGACGGCACAGCTTTCACAAAATCACCAAAAAATCATCCTTGAAGATAGAGAGACACCATAAATGAAACCTATCAGTGTGTGAGCTGTGTGCAAAGATCCCAATCAGACAGTGAGACACCACAGTGAATATAATGACTAAAACAGAGCAGACTCTCTCCCCGGCTTCTCTACCCTCTGCTAACTCCCTCCCTCAGGCTCAGAGGCCAGGGAACCATCACTCAGCAGCAGCAATGATGTTTTAAGATGGGCTTAGGGATAGTTCTGATGTAGTACTGAAATGGCCAGGATGTGTCAGGACAACAATAGATGGTGCAAGTCTGAAAGTGAGCACATCTGGAACCTCAGCTGGATGTAGTTGTCCCAAGATTCCATATAAATCAATTAAGCGAGATGATATCTGAGAGCCTCGTGTCATTTTTTGCACTGTTGAAAAAAAAATTTCATTTTCTTATATCCACTGATATAAATCTCTCTCTCTCTCTCTTTTTTTTTTTAAAGATGAAGGATTGGAAAGGTGTTGCAGACTGATTGAAGAGGGTGTTGAGGAAAGCACGAGCAGGAGGGGAGAGAGAAGGTCTTGGCTTGGTGAGAAAGCTTGTTTGGTTTGTGTAACTAAAGCAAAAGCATTCCAGGAGTTTTAAGAACTACCAGATGGGAGCTCGCCCTCTCTCCCTCTCACTCTCTCTGCCTCCCTTCTCCTTCGTTCTCGCTCGGCTGCAGAGGTGAAGCACAATCCCTGTGCCCTTATACAGCCATGTGAGTTGCAGGCGTGCTGCCGAGCTTTAGCCCCACTGAGCTGTGGCGAGGAGGCCAACACACACAGTTGAGTGTGTATCAAACTGTGTGTACGTGAGCCGGACTGTGTCTCTTGGTGAGGCATTGCAGAGTCATGTGGCGTTTTACTACTTACTGCTCGTTCTTATGAAGTCATTGTCACCAACACCAAGGAACTTATGCTGCAATGCAATGTTCTCTGAACTAAGAAAAAAACAACCTCAGACACGGAAAAGTGCGAGGAAAAGGTCATTTAACTCGAAATTCCAAGAACCGACGCTTCATCTAACCTGAGTTTGCCAATATCAACACACACATGACGTCACAGCAACATGGCGGTGCACCCAATTTTTGCTTTACTTTTGTGCTGCAACAGTGTAGCTGCACTTCCATTCAGTCTATCTGTATTTCATAGATGTCTTCGCGAGCATGCGGAACCCCGTCTCCACCCACAGCAAAACTAATGCACATAAGTTTTACAACTTGATGCTGTTGGCTATGGTTCAAACTATTACGCACGGCACCCGTTCACACAGCTTTAAGCTGTTTTTTGAATGAGGAAAGATGAGTTGGACAGTTGACCTATTTCACATACCATTTCTCTACGCTGATGATGCTGTGGTGATTAATGGAGGTCTTCTGTAGATGCTTGTGAAGCTCAGAGACCCGATATACAAACAGCAGTTTGAAGGGGTCATCTAAGGCCATTTTCTCATGTCAACTCCGGACATTGTCCCGAGTGTGTGACATATGTCTCTTTCACACATGTAGCACACAACAGGAGACTGTCAATGTCAGAAGCATTCTCACCTACTGGAAATACTCCTTATGGTTTGGGTGAGGGGTGGCGCCTGGATAAAGCATGCAGGAGGCAGGACATGATGCTTATCCTCCTGAGACCCTGTGTCCTCATATCAGGACACCACATTTTGGGTTTTCTTGACCTTATAATTCATTCTACTTAACTTAGACCTGTTGCCCTCACTTGTGGACACTTTTTGTGCCATCTAAGAGTAGCAAAATAATCTATGTAAAAACATGATGGCAACCATCTCCGCCTAGCCTGCAGCCGATCCCAACACAAAAGTGGACAAGGTCTAAAACCTGATCACATTTTATGGTTGAAACTTGTTTATTTATGATTAATAATGTTTGTAGTTTGATATGGCAACAAATTTGACGTCCTCGTTTGAGGATATTGCGACTTAATTAATGCTGACAATGTTTTGTTTTTTATACTTATCGGATGCTACTGATCCCAAATAGCTAGGAGAAAATAAAAATGCATACCATCAAAAGTTCGGGTCTCAGGAGGATATTACATGGTGGTCACATAGCTAGTTCATAATTTGGTCATTAACAACCTAGTCTCTTGACGTTCCTTAAATCTGTCTGATGATTTCGGCCTTGGCCCTTATGGACAAAAGTGCCTGGATGCCATCATCTCTCTGGTAGAAATTTTTATTGTCATGTCAATGTTCCTTGTTCTTCACCCGCAGGCGTTAGACAATTACTTGCTCTATTCATACATGGGATCAATCAGACATTACACAGACTTAGTTCTAGGGAGCTGGCAAGATAAAGTCCGTTTAATGTCCGATCCAACTGATTCAGACATTTGCGCTCTCAATGTTAAGATCATTTTGGGCTTGTAGTACATGTGTGAAAGGGGCTCTTGTTTTTCCGAGCAGAGACACTGGATTGGAAGTCGGAAATACCAACTCAGAATTATCGACTTCAGACTTGCAATGGATTGCACCTCTATCTACAGGGCAAATTTCTACTAAGCAAGACCAATCTGACACATAATTAAACTAATATCATCATAAGCATAACATCCATTTATTATTTCCATGGAACAGTTGCTTCCTGACATATTTTAGCCCTCTATGGATCAAAAGTGTGGCTCAAAAGCAAAAATTTTGGTCACAAAATGCTCATGAAACCATTACTTAATGGGGTAAAAATCCATTTTCTGTGACAGGTTTAGGATCCATTATCAGAGGAGGAAAACATTCCTGTAAAAGTAATATTTTAGGTGTCTCTACTGAATCGCCTGGAATTGAGAGAAGTGGGAAATGGGTGGGTGGGGTAAAGAAAATGACTGATGTGTGTTTGTCATTATTCCCATGAAGGGAATGAGGTGTTAGCATGTCTGCTAAAGTATTAGTGCTATCAAAAACATAGAGATAAAGATGACTAAGTCAGGCTAAGGGGAAAATATAAGACAACGCTCCACTTGTATTTTTCAGACGGGTAAGTGCTACAGTAAATTTCTGCTGACATTTTCAGTTGAGTGTTGAATTGTATGTTTATAGTGATAATTTCAGAATCATGATCTGTGGGAAAGACTGCTCCTACGCTCACCACATAGTTGTGGCCGGTGTCAGCAGGAGGAGGAAGGGTGAGTGATGGTTAAGAGTGCTTACAAAAGCTCCGTTGATTTCCATTAGCAGAAATGACACCTTAGACAATAAGACCCCGATCCTCCATCCTGCAGACATGTGGCAGTAACCAGGCCTCGAGCCAGCGGAGAAGAGTTGACTGAAAGCCAGCTGGACTTGCGAGATCTACTCCTTGGAACACATGATTCACTGCAGTGAGTAAGGCCAGCCGCAGAAGAATCACAAACACCGTCACAGTCTAATTTTACAGCACTAAAGTTTACCGTACAAACTGTTTGAGACCCTACATGGACAAAATAAAAAAAATTAAAGAGGGGTGATTTCACCTTCTGTTTCTCCCTACGTACTTCTTAACATTACTGAGAGGTAGTTATGGGCTGCATGGCTGATTGATCAGTACTCAAGAGCTATAAATCAAGCATTTGTTCCAGGGAGGACTGAATAAATACAGCGCTGAAATATGACTCACATAGTCTCAGTCAGATGGGAAACAGATAATAATATAAAAATGTAAATGGCATGGATATTTTATATGTAAAGAATTTAGCGGATGATAAGAAAAGTGAAGTTAAATATTTGTACAGGTAGGGAAAAACCATCTATTCACTTCAATACTGCTATTTTTCTTTTTACAATATTCTAATTGAGTTTTTTAATGTCTGATCTCTTTAATTCAACCGCGGAAGTGTAAGGGTGTTGCCACTTTTGTTGTGGTAATCTACACGTAATGAAGGGTCATATCCTTTTCAAGATAAACAAATCTGATGCAAGAAAGCAGAAAATGGCAAACAGTCTGAGAACATGGACCTTCAGCTGCTCTAATAGTGACACAAATTCAGCCAAGCCAGCGCAAACTTCCTTCCAGATCAGCAAACATAAAGTTACTGCTGTTACACAGATTAGACCCAGTCCGCTGTGAACCCCAGCGCTGGAGTTTGCACCAGCTGAAATTGTGTTGCCAAAGCCTCAACTGAGTTTCCACCTCTTCTCCTCCCAGTGAATAGTGTCCTATACCAGTGGTTCCCAACTTGTCCAGCCACAGGGTCCAGATTTCTCCTTAGTCATTGGTTCAAAGTCCACACAGTTTAATATATTGAGTGTCATACTTGTGTTTGGCCATGTTGTCCAGCTAGTTTGCTGTCTCTGTCAAGTAGCTATCCATTACTCACTCACTCTACAGCAGGAAACGGCACTTCAAAATAAAAGCTCTGTGCCGGAAACTTATTGTACTTAAAAATTAAGTGTCTTTTACAAACTTGACATGTTTGTGAGTCACTTATGGTCCGTTCAGAGTGGACCCTTGACCCATTTGTCGGGAACCACTGTCTCATACAGCAGCGGGGAGAGACAGAGGGACGATGGGGTTCACTAGCACGCTAATACTCCTCTCATTTGTGGTTTGATAAAGACAGAGAGAGCAGGAGCTTGGCAAGCATCTGAGCATCTCAATGAGCCAAGCACAGCTCTGCAGTAGAATAAGATTTTACCGATTTTAAATCCTAAAAAAAAAGAAAAAAAAAGAAAAAAGAAAATCAATAGGTGGCTGTCAGTGTTGATATTGTAGCAGCCGCCACAAATACATCAATATGTGAAAAACACTGCAAGCTTTATTAGCAAGCTAGCTGAATGTAGCAGTTAATAAAATTCTTAAAAGAAGACCGTAAAAACAGTTATTAGTTTATTTCCAGATTTTCTATGCAGTATATGATGCTGCTGAAATAAAAGTCAAAGACAGAGTGACATGAGATGCTCATTTCTTTTGGAGATATGTCTTACGATAAACAGCTATGACAAATATATGATTTAACTTTTTCCCATGGTCTAGTTTAAAAAAAATGAACAAAAATTGCAATAAATCTTCATTTTGAATCATAATACTTGCAGAATTGTACTACATAAAAATTGCAATATTAATCGGCACCCCAGTATCAAACTGGGAGAAAAGCATATCACCTCAGCTCTTGGTTTCTGGCAGTTAGAGTGCGTTGCTGTGACTCAGTGCCATCATATAGATCACTTTTGATATTTTTTTGTTCTAGCTTTAAGAAAAATTAAAAATAAAAAGACCTCAGCTACTTAGTGTCAGATGTTCTCTTCATCTGTCAGACTGGCTGTTACAAAAGGTGCTAAAAGGCCACTCAAGGAAGGATAATAATGCATTTAAATTTAGGGGTTGGAGCTGAGGCCAAACCACACTCCTCCTGTGTTGTGACAACAGTAGCCAGCTCACCCGGGCCAGTCAAGCAGACCGCAGGCTGATGTGCCATAAATCTGCTGGACCAAAACGATAAAGCAACAGTCCCACACAAATCTAAAAAGCTTTTAGGAGGACAGAGACCAAACACATCACTGCAATACACCTCGTCAACTGTCAACGCCGTTCTTCAAGCTCCTCCTGTGTTCTTTACGTCCCTGGATATTGACAAACATGCTCTGAATCACTTTCCTTTCCTGTCTGTTCATCCATTTCTCTGGTTGTTTATTTGACTCACTGTAACGTTTCGGTGCTGACAGATGCTAATAGTTACATACGTTGCTGCTGCCCCATGCATATTCCAGAGAATACTTCTTTATTGTCTCAGTTTTCCCACACATGCTCGCAAGAAGTGCTTACTAAAAACCACAGCGCTTAAGTGAAGCAGCCTGACTCTTGTTACCCTGAAGTGGTGCTTTGCTGAGAGAGGCAGCCTCTTTTTTGTTCCACCTCAGGCCCCCAGGTCCGCAGTCATGTGTTAGTCAGTTGTGGAGAGAGTACATTTTGTGTGCTAGCTCACAGGAAGAGTAAAACAGCCTACTGTTGGAGGGAGGAGGTGTATGAGTGTATTTAATGTGTTGGAAGTGATTCCAGGTTGTCTAGACGGGACAAGCTCATGTCTGACTGTGACTCTTCACTGGGAAAATTAGGCTCTACAAAAGCCAGAAGGCCCAGTTCAGTGCCATTCTTTTTTTTCTCAAATACAGCTCTGATGTTTTGCACTTCATATAACATTTTAAAGCTGAAATACTGAGTCAAATAATTAATTAGAGGTCTAGTGTGTAGGATTCAGTGGCACTGAGTGATGAAGTTCCATAACTGATACCTCTCCTGTGAGTCAAGCTTGTAGGAGGACTATGGTAGCTGATGCGAAAATGGGAATATGCGAATGCCCTTATCTAGAGCCGGTGTTTGATTTGTACATTCTGGGCTATAGTAGAACAACATGGTGGACTCCGTGGAAGAGGCTCCCTATGTGGATATAAACGTTCACTCTAGTGTGATGAAAACACAGTGGTTCTTATTTTCAGGTGATAATTAACTGTACTAATGAAAATACTCTTAAGGAATCCCCTTAATCCTACACACTCAACCTTTAATGTTACTTTTTGATCACCTAATAATCACATATTCATTTATCTAGTAAAATATTGCAAAGTATTTGTTGGTTTCAGCTTCTCAAACGCAAAGATTTGCTGTTTTTCTTGGTTTTATCATTTATCATTATCACAAAACCAGCCAAGTAATGATGTCAGCTTTGGCTTCAGAAAATTGGGACAGGCATTTTTGATTATTTCCTGATGTTTTAGTTGCAGCCCTACAACATATCCACACTATAACCCATCACTATAGCTGACACCTTCTTAACAAGGTTATTATAGTTAATTAAAACTAAACTAAAAACTAAAACAAGTTAACTGAAATAAAAAGAAAACGACACTTAAAAATTAAACTTCTACTTGATAGGTGTGTGTGTTTTTCTATTTATCTATTTTTCCTTGTTTTTTGCCTTCATTTGACTTTTATCGATTGATTTTCTTTCTCTTTCTTTTTTTGTTTGTGACAGCAAGGTTGTTACTCCTGCTGGTATTCAAGGTGGTTTACATTATGGAAAAGGTGGTTCTGTAAATATTCTGTAATGGAGGTCTATGAAACTGGGGCTGGAACATAATAAAAAAAAAAAAAAGAAAACTAACTGAAATGATATCGTATACTTACAAAACTAACTAAAAAATACACATTTGGCAAATATCTTTGCCAATTTGGTCAAATTTGTCAACACTACTAACATGAGGAGGCATTGCTGCATGTTTTTTGAGGCTGGGATGTCTACAAAACCGTAAGTCAATTATCTTCACACAGTGTTGTGTTTCTATTGTATTAAATATTTTTAACTTCTTAAATCTTGCCGTGACCAATAGCCCCCATATTACAATAAAAAACTAATACTAAAACTAATAAAAACTAAACTGAAACTTGAGATGCTGCGATACCATTTTCTCCTTCCTGATTCTGATTCTTGAATTTCTGTATTGGCTGACACCAAGTACTGATCAGATACTAATCCTGAATGGATTTATGATTGCTATCGTTGCTGTATGGCATGGCTTAGTGAAACCCTTTGTAAAACATGAAAACAAAGAATGATTGCCGTAGAACTTTCTCTTCTTATCTAGTTTGACTTTTTGCTGACAGCTTTTTTTTTTCAGAAATCAATTCTTCTTTCAAGCTCTCAAACACTAGTTGTCAGTGGGTGCACAGCACAACTTACTGTGTGTACAACTCTGTTTAAGAGCAGCAAAAATGTATTCCCTGGTAAAGCTTTTATCCTGGTGTGAAACTACTGAAAAGTTTATTGGTTGATTACGTGGTATCGGATCAGTGCCTTGACTTGCGTACTTGCTGATACCTGATCCAGCATCTTAGGCAGTATCAGAGGCATTTTCAATATGGGTATTGGTATGCAACAACCCTAACTAAATCTAAACATCTTGAAAGACTAAAAACTAAACTGAAACAAGCAAACCCACTGAGCGCAATCGAAAACAAAAATTGAAAAACAAAATCGAAATAAAAACTAATGAAAAACACAAAACCATTATGACTCTGACTCTTAAGGCTTCATAAATCACACAAACTTGGGTTCCGAGAATTCTCTGAATTGTTGACAGAGTTCAAAAAATGTTATCTTGCAGCTAAAAGTGGAAAATCCCTAATGCAGAGTAGCACAGGATGTGAGAGCTGCCAAATGTAATCAGAGGTCAAAACAGGAGTGGAACTGAGTGATTTTTCGTGTATTTCAGTGCATCAACCTTTTGCTGAGTCCTCTCGGTTCCCAGCCAGCCCAGATGGACTGTGTCTGTGTCGGAAGCACAGCTGCCACGGCCATGGGAGAAGAACAGCGGTGATAATTGGTTTTATACCTCTAACTTGGGGTGTTATGTTGATTTTCTATGCTTTTCCCACTGTATGGGATGCTCACTGCCGGAGTTTTGAGTTGTGCTAAAGAGGCTGAGGCGCATACTGTGTGTTAATATCACAAAATAAGAGCCAGAATAATAATATAACAGCATGATATCATTCTGAAACTGTACAGTGTAACAACAAAAAGAAACTACAGAGGATTAAAACAGCCAAATACTACGCTGGAGGACTGAACTGCTTTGGAACAGGAAATAGCTTCTGTGTGACCAACTGACTGGATACGCCACAGCAAAAAAAAAAAAAAAAAAGACTCCAAATAAATTAGTATGGGAAAAAGAACCGGGGCCAAAGGTGAGGTGCACATCCCTGAAAAAAAAAAAAACCTCCACCGACTTCCAGTATGTCTGCCCCTCCCTTTCTGCTGTCTGGAGCGAAGGCCAGTTGGACGGGCCTCATCTCTTCCTGTCCCATCTGATTCTCTGTGCTGCACAGCTTACAGGGAGTCAGCAGAAAATATGCACAGGAAATTGTAAAACTCAAAGTTGCCCAGATAACAAAAAATGAAATGCTTCCAGGCCAAGTCAGCTGTAAGTCAGCTGTCATACCCACAGTTACGGTTAGGAACGTCACAGCTGTTCATTAGCATGAGTTCTGCTTTTTGCGAGAAATAATGCACAGTGAGCGGAAGGACTTCACACCGAGGGGCCCTTTACAGCCACCGTACAACATCTTGCGACATCCTGGCACGTGCCATGTCAGCCAAAAGCAATTTGTCCTGAATTCCTACAAAGCTGAAATAAGATTTATTACAGAAGCAGCGGACACATTCCTAACAAGGCCTGAGAGGCTACAGGCCTGCATCTCCCCCTGCTCCCTGTCTCTGTTCTCAAAAACAGCCTCTTTGTATATTTACACTAACTAAAATGTGCTATTTGTTCTTTTCACTTCACAGGACTGTGTCCTCTGACCCAGTCGCCTGTTGAAGAAATAAAAACCTCTATTCCTGCCAAACTGCAAACGAGGTCGACTGCTACCTGTAAGGGCCAATAAAAACAGGAGAGCTGCCACTGGAGCTCCTGATCCCTTCTGCTGAACACAGTCCAGTGACAAAGTCACAACAGGTGTGCTATAACCCTGCCTGATGGAAGCATTTTTATTGCTGGGGGTTCTCCAAACCTGCAAACCCTACTGGAGACAGTGACTAGGAGACAGGGGCAAGGGCCGAGGTCTGAGCTAAGGAAAAGTGGGCGTTGGCAGGGCAGAGGTCACTGGGGTCCAGAGTGTGACCTCTGAAAGGTCATAGTAAAGCCAGTGATGATGGATATCGATACAATATGTGTGACCCTTGGGTACAGCTTACACCATGGGGGACAGTTAAATTTGGACATGATATTAGCAGGGCTGGGTACTGAACTTCCATACTTTTATGGCACAGACTGAATGGCTTTGATGCTCTTGAGTATCAAAAAATGCCCTGTCATTCAGTACCACATTTTGATACCTAGGGACTAAATCTCATCAGTGTCAGCTAGAGGTCGACTGATATGGATTTTTTATGGCCGATGCCGATACCAATGTTTTGCCCTCAGCCTCAGCCGATGATCGATATGTACTGCTGATTTTTTTTTTTTTGAGCCAATATTTGGGGCCGATACTGTTTTTTCTCCCTCTATTTGCATGATAGAAATGTCACAATAATAACAATGAGGGGTACAAAAGTGTCAGTTTTAGAAAAAACAACAAAAACTTTATTGCCGGCTTTTTTTTTTTTCATGAGCCGAGCCACAAGAACTCCCATCACTATCTGGCTGCAGTCTGCCAGTAGGCTAGTAACCTAGGCACTGAGTGGGGGAGGGGAAAGCATGCATCGCACGTGTGCCTGTCTGTAAATCAGGCCCCGACAAAAAAAAATAAAAATAAAAAAAAACGGCCGAATGCTCCCTGGTATCAGCCGATGCCAAATATTGCCCGATATATCGGCGGGACGATATATCAGTCAATATGGAGTGTCAGCGAGGAAGTATGCATATACCAAGGTCTAATAATGCTGATGATTGGCTGTCTGACGTTACACATTATAGAGGCATACCCGTGTGTGTGTTGTACTTTGAGAGGCTTGACTACAGTGTGCGTCACACAGGTGTAGTCAAGCCTCTCAAAGTACAACACACACACGGGTATGACTACAGTGTACGTCACACAGGTGTAAAAAATGTCTAAGAAGAGATCAAAAGTGTGGTGTATAACCCACAATGCCAATAGCACGCAATGCAATGCCATTGACAAGACGAATTTGATGAAACACTTGAACTTGCAGGGAATAAATTTAAAAGCAGAAAAGTTGCTCTGTTTTCAACTGCAAGAAGAAGAAGAAGAAGAAGAAGAAGAATGAACCGCAGCCACCTTCCTCTCAGTATTCAAGTCCACGTAACGTTAAAGAGAACTCGGACACAGCTCTGGGGGAGTTTCCTCCACTGCAGTCTACTCCTCTGTGGTTGGGTGACCACGCAATTAGATTTCCAGCATCATCCCCGAGCCCCAAGGCCACTGTAGGTGAAACCACGTAAAATTCTAACGTCAAAACCTCTTCAAAACTGCTTTCAGCAGATAAATGCCAAGGTGCTAAAGAATAACACTAAAGAACTGAAACAGAAAACTTAACGAAAACCACTATGTGGTTTTTTTTTTTCAAGTTATAAAACTGTTTTGAGTGTGTAAAAACGCCAAGGAGTTGAAATATTTAGGAATGGCACCATAATATGTGGCGTAATTTTCTTTTTGTTAAAAAAGATTACCTAAAGTTGGGATGGAGAAAATATATTGTTCAGGAACAGATTTCGAGTCAAGGTATCTGTACCGGTATCCAGGGCTCTGTCTGACTTAGAATTACACAAGTCAAACCAGATTTGGATGTTCAACATGAATATCTGACTATTCATTCCTTTTATTCCATGTAGAGTTTAAACAATGTGCGGTGGGATGCTCAGGGTGACAGAAACATTCACAAAATATAGTAAACAAGCCATGTTAGCCCTCCAAGCTAATGCGAGCTAACTACGCTAACAACAGATTGGAAATGTGCAACAACATTTCCGATCTGACACTAAACATCAAACAAAAGCCAGAGACTGTATCATATTAAGTTGCTGTGAGCTGTAATCCATCACTTCTAAGCAGAAGGCAGAAAATAACGTTATCTTGGAGCCTGACGGGGCAATGCTTTTCTGCCTGCGTCTCACTCAGACTCTCCCTGGGTCTGGGTCTGCAGCTGCCTGTTACCGAAAGCAGTGTGAAAGTAAGGAGTGATCACTCCGCAGCTAAATCTGGGGACTGAATGTCCCTAAAGAACACTGCACACTGACTGACAACAACAGACAAACAAGAAAAACCACTGCTCTACTTTAAGAATCTAAATTGACTGAGGGGTCTCTGACTGTTGGTTTGAATCTACGACTTTCAGGAGGCAGGCCTGCCAGTATCAAAAATACCCAGCCCTAGGTATTCGCAATAGAGATGGTAGGTAGTAGAGACAGCGAGCAAGAGTGTGAGTTATTTACATGTACATGAATTTGTACTTTGGTGTGTGCCTCTGTTATAAGCCCGAGACAGCATGATAATCTCTGTTTACCAAACATTACTGTGAGACCGATGGAGCCCAGGTTCCAAGGACACGGCTCCACAGCTAACAGTGGACTACCAGTCAGGAGACGCGACTCCAGTATGCAGAGCTCAGAGTGTGTTTAATAAACACAACAAATTGCCAGGGATAAAAACAAAGTGAGAGGAAGGACATGATTAGTGAAGTCTGATGAAGAACACTTCCAGAAGCTCTCCGAAAATAGTCTTACAGGGAGATGTTTTTGGTTCAGCGGGGTGGCCAACCAGACTGGACCACGATTCTACCCTCCTTTCCCATAACTCTTTGCCAGTCAGTCACACCTCATCGCACATTTGCTTCATGACTGTTTTCCACATCTCTGCTAAAATTCAGGACGCTGCCCTGCTTGCTGTCCTGTACATGACTCAGTCGCTCCACTTACTGAAAGTTTTGCAGATGTCGGACACGGCCTTGAAGACGCGGTCAGAGAAGTTGACCTTGACCTTCATGTGCTTCATGTTGGGCAGCTGGAGGCGCAGGAGCTTGTGCTGCGGCGTGAAGAGCAGCCTGGCGTCGGCTTGGATGCCGTACTTGTCCAACGTCCAGTGAGTTTTCAACAGCCATGTCTTCTTCTTCTCCCACCACAAAGCATGGTCTGACCAGTCCTTCTTCACATCTATGGAGGGGAAGAAAAGAGAAAATTAGATGAGTTTTCTGAACTGCAAAGACGAGCAAAAGAGTTGTATTTTTAAGTGCACAGCTGTGTTAGTTTTATCCATTGACAGCAAGGTGAAGATATTATTGGCAAGAGGAAAGTGTAACTAGAGCGCTCAGTCTGTATCCATCACACTGTACCGACCTCAGCTCACCAAATATGTCCCTCCAGGGCAGAAGGTCACATTTGGGGAGAAGGGATGGTGGAGGGGCACAGAAAAGGTTTGCACTGGGGGCGGTGAAGTCAAAGTGAGAGGGAGGAGACGACTGAGTGTGTGAAAGACGTGGCTGTTTGTGTGACACTGTGGGGATATCAGGTTCATACCTCCCTCTTTGTTCAAAAGTCACACTGTGATCTCTGTAAAGCAGACACAAGCCACCCAAAACCCCATATAGCTCCCAGGCTTTCACTCCGCGGGGGCTCAGAAACAATGGGGACGGACCTGCGGCCTCACGGTGTGTGTGTCTGACTTCGAGGGGAAGGTGAAAACCGCAGGGATTTAAGGGAACTCAAAGCAGCTGTTTCTGCAGATCACCTTGCTCTGGGTTCTGGAGGAGCAGCGCTGTGATGGGCTGAAATGTCTGAGCTGCCAATGAAAGCAGAAAGGTAGAATGGAAAAGGCAGCAGCTCCCAAACTTTGCTTCCATTTCTTATCTATGTGCAGTATCACCTCAATAGGATACATTCATAAAACAGCTAACCATCTTTAGCAAGTCAAAATAAATCACCATGCAGCTAGCTCATGGACTTGCTTTGTCTTCACTCAGCTCACTTAACGTGACTTAAAAATATCCACCCACTGTTTATGTACCCCACACTGTGCATTATGTTCCTTTTTGTTCTGCTGTAATGGCCTTAGCAGTCGATGATAGCTGAGAAGGAGAGAATAGGCCTATAGTTAGTTGTAGCCTATTATACTTTCAGATGTCCCCCCTGAGTAGTGATGTCATTACTCCGGCATTAGTCCAGGAAGGCACTTCCCAAAGCGGTGTCTCATTTCCTCCACCCACACACCTCTTCATCGCTTCTCCAGCCTATCCTCAGTCTCGCTCTGGGTCTGTCTCTCATTCCGCTCAGAGTCACCGCGTCCAAGCACAGATGTCAGTTTGCTCAGTCATACTTTAATCAAAGCAGCCGATCTGAACTGTTTCAACTCATATAGCCGGAGTTTTTAAAGGCATGCACCCTGATTTAATATAAAAGCTTGTCATCTTGTTACGTGGTGTTTGGACATGCACCAATTACCTCACTTGCCCCCCACAGTCATTTAGTTTTTATTTTCTTATCGTTGCTTGAATGAGAGACACTACGATTCATACACTGCACTGTAAGTTTTATCATTCAAATATTTTTATTGATTTTTAGTGCACCACAACTTTTAATTTTCTAATTTTCTTTTAATTTTCGACGTTGATAATGACTCCCTGGCTACCGCGTTTATCTCATTATTAGACTCCATTGGCTTCAGTCAGGGTGTACATGAACCTACTCATTGTTTTAACCATACCCTTGATCTAGTTCTGACGTATGGAATTGAAATTGATAACCTAAAAGTCTTTCCACAGAATCCCTCGCTATCGGATCATTATCTGATTACTTTTGATTTCTTTTTACTCGATTACACGCCACTCAGCAACAGTTACTATACTAGATGTTTATCAGATAGTGCTGTCGCAAAACTTAAGGAAAAGATTACTTCGTCGTTAAATTCAATACCAATACCTTCAGTAACAGAGGTTTCCCGTGCCGACTTTAACCTCTCCCGAATTGATCATTTTGTTGATAGCACCGTAGGCTCGCTACGAACAACGCTCGACTCTGTAGCTCCTCTTAAAAAGAAGTTAAAAAAGCAAAGAAAGTTCGCTCCTTGGTATAACTCTCAAACCCGTAAGTTAAAACAAATATCGCGAAAATTTGAAAGGAATTGGCGATTAACCAAACTGGAAGAATCTCGTTTAATCTGGACAGACAGTCTCAAAACTTATAAGAGGGGCCTCCGCAATGCCAGAGCAAACTATTACTCAGCTCTAATAGAAGACAATAAGAACAACCCCAGGTTTCTTTTCAGCACTGTAGCCAGGCTGACTGAGAGTCAGAGCTCTATTGAGCCTCGTATTCCCTTAGCCCTTAGCAGTAATGATTTTATGAGCTTTTTTAATGACAAAATTCTAACTATTAGAGGCAAAATTCATGACCTCCTGCCCTCAGATAGTACCTATCTAACCTCAAACACAGCTGTAAAATCTAATATATATTTAGATTGCTTCTCCCCAATTTCTCTTCAAGAATTGACTGCAGTGATTTCTTCATCCAAATCATCAACGTGTCTCTTAGACCCCATCCCAACTAGGCTACTTAAGGAGGTCTTACCTATAGTTAACACTCATATATTAGATATGATCAATATATCCTTATTAACAGGTTATGTACCACAGTCTTTTAAGGTAGCTGTAATTAAACCTCTACTAAAAAAGCCCACCCTGGATCCAGAGGTGTTAGCCAACTATAGACCAATATCTAATCTTCCCTTTATGTCAAAGATCCTTGAGAAAGTAGTCGCAGACCAGCTGTGTGATTTTCTCCAGGATAATAATTTATTTGAGGAATTTCAGTCAGGATTTAGAGTGCATCATAGCACTGAGACAGCTCTAGTTAAAATTACAAATGACCTTCTGATTGCTTCAGACAAAGGACTCGTCTCTGTACTTGTTTTATTAGATCTTAGTGCGGCGTTTGACACAATTGACCATCAAATTCTGCTGCAGAGACTGGATCACTTAATTGGCTTAAAAGGTTCAGCACTAAGCTGGTTTAAATCTTATTTATCTGATCGTTTTCAATTTGTTGGCGTTCGCAATGAACCATCCTTACGTACTAAAGTTTGTTTTGGAGTTCCATGAGTTCTGTGCTCGGACCAATCCTGTTTACTCTATATATGCTTCCGTTAGGTAACATCATTAGAAATCACTCTATAAATTTCCATTGTTATGCGGATGATACTCAGTTGTATTTATCAATGAAGCCAGAAGAAAGCAATCAATTAACTAAACTCCATAATTGCCTTAAAGACATAAAAACTTGGATGAGCACCAATTTCCTGATGTTAAATTCAGACAAAACTGAAGTTATTGTTCTTGGCCCCAAACAACTCAGAGACTCTTTATCTGATGACATAGTTTCTCTAGATGGCATTGCTCTGGCCCCTGCCACTACCGTAAGAAACCTCGGAGTAACATTTGATCAAGATTTGTCTTTTAATTCTCATTTAAAGCAAACCTCACGGACTGCATTTTTTCATCTGCGTAATATTGCGAAAATTAGGCCTATCCTGACCCGAAAAGATGCAGAAAAATTGGTCCACGCTTTTGTTACCTCAAGGCTGGATTATTGTAACTCTCTATTATCAGGTAGCTCTAGTAAGTCCTTAAAAACTCTCCAGCTAATTCAGAATGCAGCAGCACGTGTACTAACAGGAACTAATAAACGCGATCATATCTCTCTCTCCCTGTGTCATATGGATTACTGTTAATTTATCATGTTGATCTGTTCTGTACGACATCTATTGCACGTCTGTCCGTCCTGGAAGAGGGATCCCTCCTCAGTTGCTCTTCCTGAGGTTTCTACCGTTTTTTTTCCCCCGTTAAAGGGGTTTTTTTGGGGAGTTTTTCCTTATCCGCTGTGAGGGTCTTAAGGACAGAGGGATGTCGTATGCTGTAAAGCCCTGTGAGGCAAATTGTGATTTGTGATATTGGGCTTTATAAATAAAATTGATTGATTGATTGATTGATAATGCATCGTTTTTAAATGTCCTTTTATATTGTGTTTCTTTTGCACCTTGCTTGTGCTTTTGATGTTTTATGTAAAACACTTTGAATTGCCTTGTAGCTGAAATAAACCTTGCCTTATAAACTTCAAGTGTCTGCTCCATACAGCAGTATCAGTAGAGTCGCAGCACAAAGTAGCAGAAATCAGATTTTACTTATCATGTGATGAGAAGAGGCGGAGTTCACCAACAAGATGATGGTGGAAGATTTGATGTCAAAGCAAAAAGCAAAAGCGCCTATTTGGCAATATTTGAAACTGATCCGCAGACAGCTGATGCCAAAAATGGCCGTCTTATTTTGTAGATGCACTTTTGATGGGCAATAGCAATAGTGCTGATCTCACGGACAAACGCATCACATTTCCTGCAACTATTTCATAATAAAAGTCAACTTGTACTTTGCCAGTAATTTTACTGTGAGGAAAAACTCTGTTTGCATTAGCAGTAACGTAATGCAGCGCTCTACCGACATCGAGCATCATTGATGAATATCTTTCCTGTAAAATGTCCTGTGTAATTATTTACACCAGTGTTGTCTTGTTTAATTAACAGTGGAACATTTCTGGCGGCTTGGTGTTGCAGTGATAGCATTGTCACAGTCACAGCTTGCGTGTTCTCCCCGTGTCAGCGTGGGTTTTCTCTGGGTACTCCAGCTTCCTCCCACAGTCCAAAGACATGCAAGTTAATTGGTGACTCTAAATTGTCCGTAGGTGTGAATGTGAGCGTGAATGGTTGTCTGTCTCTATGTGTCAGCCCTGTGATAGTCTGGTGACTGGTCCAGGGTGTACCCTGCCTCTTGCCCAATGTCAGCTGAGATACACTCCAGCCTCCTATGACCCCTACCAGGATAAGCAGTCACAGAAAATGAATGAATAGATGGAAAATTTCCTCACCGTAGCGTCCCTGATCATGGTCAGAGCTCAAATATGCTTATACGCAAAAGTTGTCAGCTACGTAACAAAATTATATACATACTGAGTATTTTTTTTATGTATATAATATAGCATATCACAATATTAAAGAGTTTCGGCAAGGTGTTCTTTCAATATTTCAACTCTTAAGAGAGTACTTCACCATGTCTAATGATAGGAATTACATTTTTTACTTTGGCACTTGACTGTAGGGCCGCAACTAATGATTCATGAATTAATTGTTTAGTGTCTATAAAATAGAATAAATTGGAGAACATACTGAAATACACTCATCATCACAACTCAAGATGACATTCTCAAATAATTTATTTAATCATTTAGCGAAACAGAGGCTTAGACTTTTCCTTTAGGTTCAGAAATCACTGTTTAGTGCAAATAAATGCTGAACATTGCTGTAGTTACAACAGGCAAGAGCTGCATTTGACCCTCATTAAGAGAGACTACTCTGCTCTGTATTCAAGGCTGGTAGCACATAATATAAATGTAGCATCCACACATTACGTCTACTTATTACATGAGGAAGGACACAGCTACTAATGGAAAAACTGGAGCCATAATGGACACCAATTACTTTCTGATGCACGGCGAGCAAACAGCAGTCAGGAGAACACGACTCAGACTTCACATCAGTATGTGGTTTAGATTTTTCACCATCGTAATTCAGCACTCTGACTGCTGCCCACTGCTTATTCTCATTTTGAAAGGAGCATGGTAACAATGTTAAAAGACGGGGAACGATCTTGAATGTTGCCCTACACTGACCTCCTCCATCTGTCAAACAGCTTGGTGCCATGGCAACCTAAACCTTGAGTGGCCCTCTGTTTTCACATGCTGCCATTGTTTTCCCTGACCTTAACTTTACATAGGGGCATCCATATGCATTGTTGACACTCTCCTGCTGATCCCGTCTAAAAGCTGAGTGAATGGGATTAGCGGCTGCTTAGAACCAGGAAACAAGACTGCTGTGATGTGAGTAAAGCAAACTGGGATGAGGAAGAGATTACACTGGTGATTAAAATGGGGAGGAAGGTTTCAGAGGAAGAGTGGCCACCAGCATCTCAATGCATTTGTCATTGTGAAGGCCTGGGACTGTGAAGGGTTGTTTGTCAAGCTGTTGGATTTTATACTGTTTACTGCAGGGATAAACACTTGAGAGAAAACATTCCACGCTTTCTTCCTGAGACCCTGTGTGAGTTACTCTGGCAGCACGGGGGTCTAGCTGTCATCGCTCCCTTCTGACGCCTCAGCTGTGCAGGACACATCTTCATTGCTGACCATCAGAGAAACTGTTCCCTTAAGTGCACTGCAGCTATTAAAGGCTGAAATAATGAGAGGGGAGTACGGAGAGGAAAATTGAAAATAGACCTGAATGTATTTTCATAACTCTGCTCACAGTTTTTCCTCTTACAAACTTGTAATTTCTGGTGTCTGGGAGCAACGCAGAACAGCTAGCATTAACATTTGGCGCTCAGGTCTTCGCCACAAACCACGTTCTATAGAAACGTCCTCGTGCTCAGCATGCATGACCACCATACAGTCTGTGGCGAGGCATGAATGCTGGTCTCGGCTGGTCCCAGTAACCCTCAGCATGCTCTCAATGGCCCCTGCTGCACTGTTTCCTCGTTACCGCCCACTGCCAAAACCTTAATGGACATAGCCTTTCCTTCTGCTTGCTTGTGTCGTTACGCAGTGGTTTGATGTGTTGTGATTGGACGAGGCCGGCTCGCGTAGGCGTCCATTGGGTTCTTTCAGCAACAAGGTGGTAACTCAATCCACACAGAGGGAGGGAGAGAGGGCCAATGGCATCTTCAAGCTAAAAATACAGCCTGCCAAGCCTGACGTAATGCAGCAGCCAGAGAAGCGGGGGCCTAAGTAATTGGGTGCATTAAATGTGGACCCACAGCTTCTCAATAGGGTGATGTGTGTGCATGTATGTGTATGTGTGTACGCACAAGGAGGGCTTGAAGACAAGGGGAGGGGAAACAGAATGGGAAAACCATGTTTTATGACCTCTGCAGGATGTGAAAGATGATACAGAGATTGTGCGTGTGCTGGTTTAGGGATTTGTGGAAGGGGTGGTGCTCTTATCCATCCATTAACCACATTAGCCTGGTGTGTTTGTGCGCGTGTGTGCGCTTTAACAAGCTAAATTAATCTATAAATTCTGTCAAACTGAGTTCTTTTCATTCACCGCCATCACCACCACCGCAGCTCTCGAACAAGACCACTTCCTGTGCTTTGTGCACCAGACACCGCAGCGAGAAATACTGCCTTAGAAAGACATGGTTTCATACGGAATATTCTTCAAAGCAATTAAGAAAAAAAAGCAAAGAGCACACGGTGATGTTGTATTGCATGGTCGGCACAGAGTCCTGAGTTTGCAAGGTTTTAATTGGAATACAGGAAACTGAATTGTCCCTCCTTCCCATCACTCCTCTTGGCTTGCTCCATCCCTCCCCTCCCACTTAGAGTATCTGCAGTGTTTACATTAGGAGGCAGCAATGTTTATGGAGGTCTGTCTGTGAGGGGGAGGGGACGGGATGACGGAGGAGAGAATGAGAAAGAAGGAACAGGGGAAAGGGCATGAAAAGGAGAGATGAGGAGGATGAGCAGAGGACAAGGGAGGAGCTCTGAGTGTGGACACAGTAATACGAGACAGAGAGAACAAGTGTGAGGAAGAGGAGAGTCGAAACACTTAATATGTAAAGTGCAACTCCAACTTTATCACATTAAATTGGAAAACTGCCTTTATGACGAAGACAGACAGAAGTATGAATCAACTTGTTGCTCACACACTTTCCATACACTCAGATTCAGTAGCTGATGACACCCTCAGCAGACTGAATTATATGTTTGAAGTTCTGTAAACACTACTTGGTTATTTTTCCATCAAAGAGCTATTTCTGAATTACTGTTTTCGATGTTATTTTGCCAGCTGGCATGTTTCCATCTGCTGCTGTACAACATTATATTTGGTTTTGGCAGCTCTGTATAAGACATGTCAATAAAATCAGAACATACAGAAGTGGAATTAAGCAGAATTAAGTACAACACACACTGACTCATGAGTTGATTTTTAGTTGAAACGCTAATAATAAATGCTGAATGAGCAAAATATATTTAACCATTGTTGAGATATGACACTGGGCTTTTTGGGCTCAGGGTTCCTTTAGCTTAAGACATGCTTGATTACGAATCTTTCACACTATTTCAGTGCAACTTGGATTAAAATTCAAGACCAAATCTACAATAAGCAAAACTGAAAAACAAAACAAAAAATAAAACATGAACTGACAGCAGTTTTTCAAAGGTAATTACTGTGACATAAAAACACGACTTTCTGGGTCTCATAGCAGGAAACAAAGATGGTAAATACCTGTCGTTTGTTGGCGAGTTTTCTTGGCGATTTTGTGTTTCTCACTCTACAAGAGGGATTCCACTGCCTTGTTTCTCATAATGTCGAATATTGGGAAAACTGTATTAAATACACCAAGCCTTGTATACATACAAAATCTTGGTTAAATGGTCAATTTTCATTGAGTCTGCACTTCCCCATATTGTCCAGGGTACAGTGACAGCTAGGTAGCAGACAGTGGATCCTGTGCACTGACCATCACGGCCAGAAACTGAAAAGTATCATACCATTATCCTGATCTATGTGAGAGACATACAGTAAATTATCTAAAAAAATAGATGTTACCAATTATCTCAAGATTTTACAATAAAAAGTCCCAAACACATCCCCTATGTTCTGACACTGCCCAACATATTGGCAAAATATTTTCCAGTAACTATCAGACGTCCTGGGTAGACCTGTGGATCCTGATCCACTGACCGCTCTTTTCGGTATTAAAGGTTTTGATCTTGTGTCAACCAGCTCCCATCATAATATGATGTTATTTGTAACCCTACTAGCACTTAGATTCATACTATTACATTGGAAGCAAACACGGGCTCTTGCCCATTCTGCCCTCATGAAGGATGTGATGCACCACCTGCATTTGGAAAAGATTAAAACCTCCTTAAGAAGGTGTGAAAACAAAATCTACCAGATCTGGCAACCCTTTATAGACCACTTTAAGAAAGATGCACTAAGTTCTTCCCCTAAGTAGCCTAGTTTAAATAACACCTGACATCCTTCGAAATCCTCCCAATTCCTACCTCCCATGTCTTAGCTTTTTTAAGACATAAAAGATTGATTCAAGACAATTTGATACCAATTAAGGCCTAATTTTTAGGTTAATGAATTCAACACCTTTTAAGGCTTTTTAAGGATCTGTGGGAACCCTAGTGTTAGAAAGCTGTACATGTGCACTCTATGACTCCTATTCACTCTGCATTTGGCCTCAACAAACAAAGCAGTGACAGTCAGCTGATGCCTGAAGCAAAATATCCAGGCTCATCTCTAGCATCACTGATGGAGGTGATTTAAGAGTGGAAACACTTAAAGGTCAGGAGTGTTTTTCTGCGTTTGCACAACACGCCTGAAAATGTTTTTCATAAGCTGTCAATGCCTAGCTGTTATCCATCAGCGATAACCACGGCCACGCTGTGCACGGCTTTGTCATTTTCAGCCATCAGCTGATAAAAACATTACAAGCTGGGTGAGGCTGGTCATGCCGTTTCCTTGGCGACTCCTGGCTGACGCCACGGGGGCAGTGGTGTGAGGCGACGACTTGTTTTCATACACAACAAAGACGCAGTGCTGCAGGTTTGTCGGTGTTATTCACTCCCTCTGCCACACACACATGCCGCTTATCCACCTCTATGACATGAAAGCCTTTCTCCTTCTAAATATATTCCACGTCTGAGACAGGGTGAAGGTTGGTATTGACAAGCAAAGATACAGGAAGCAACTGCTCTGCACTATCCTTAAATTAGATCCACTGTAAATGACCTTTTGGCACTTAAATGCTTGAGCAGTCTGGTAGATAGCATCAACATCAGATACACGACATGTATACAAGTTTGATAGGAACAGGTGATGGCAGTATCTGTGTGGCAGACATGAGAGTCACGTGGGATTACAGTGGAGGATTATCACCATACGTCAGAGAGAGAAGTGACAGCACGAGAGAAGACAAACTTGTTTCTAGACTTGTGACAAATGATCAACAGATAAACTAAACCAAGAAGTCATTCTTGCAATACATCTGTTCCATCTGAAAGAGTGTATTAATGGCAACACATAATTTTTCTGATGCCGTAAAAGGAGAAATCATTTACTAATATTTTGACTTCAACTGCGTCCTCCAGGGATTCACTAATCAATACCATTAAATCTCAAGCACTTTTCATCGACGACCTGAGTTGAACGAGTTTAGCCGAGCTTATTTCAGTCCGCTATTATTCAACAGCTCAGCTCCCTGCCAATAGTCAATCAGGCCATTTATCACGTGCATTAAATATGCAAAACACGGCCGAACCCTTTCAAGCTGTCAAACTTTACCTGACAAAGCATTTGGACAAAGGGACACTTAGTGCTGCCATTAAAGCTTTTTAGGTTGTAGAAGTAGGAAACAAAAGGTTCACTGAGGTTGTGCCCTCTGCGTGACTGATACACAGCTCACGTAAAAGACAGATCCTTTAAAGGTCATGGCTGGCCTAAAAGGAGTCCGGGGACATAGTGGCAGGTATTGATTCAAGAGTGTTTTACTGCCACTACTGCTTCAGCACGTAGACACATACACTCAGTCCAAATCTATAGATGACTTCTATTTCTGAGAGAGTAAGAGACTGTCTGATTTGACAACACATAAATACATAAATCCAAAACATGCTCTATCTATAGCCTGAAGAATACAGGATGACCTAGGAAGATCAGTAGAAGCCCTAGGGATGTCAGTTTTAATTATTTTGTAACTAACTTATTTAGTAACTAACTTATTTAGTAACTAACTAACCACTTAATCTTTGAGAAAGAAAAAGGCCTTTACTTTTAGTCAGGCACTTCATTGTCCTATACCCATTTTCCACAAAAAAGCATGTGTATGTTGGTTTTAAATGTGGCAACAGTCGTTAAAAATAGGCGATAGACTCATTTCCTATTGTCAGTAGACTAGAGCTGTATACGCAGCTCTGCAGTAGATGAGTATGCCTTTGTTTTTGTTTTTGTCTTTACTGGTGTGTCACGTTCGACGTCACAGACAGGATGGAAAACCGCTTGGTAAACAGTAAACAAGAATAGAGGATAGTTAAAATGTTACAGAGGTGCTTAGTCTCTCTTTTAACTCGCTGCCAGCTAAATTTGGATCAATGTTCGAGTGCTGCTTGGGTGGAAATGGACGGTGTGTTGTGGCAGCCCATCACTGCATCCCGCCAGTAAGTAAAGGGGCTAAAATTTGTTGTCCACCTGGGTGTGAATGAAAGAATACCTGTGACTACTGCAGAGTCATTTGCTCCGGGTGTGAATGCCGACTGTCACCTTTCTATTAAACACTAAAGCCAGATGTTAGTCAGTGTTAGTGGGTTTTCAGTGCAGTAGGAAAGGGGCTTTAGTGTGAGCCTTAGCACTGCATTTCAAAGCGCTATCCATTTAGAGGCGGTGACATTTTAATGTTTAGTGATGTAAACGTCTTGCCCTCTATTTTAGTTTTTGTTGGCTTTGTTGACAAACAGCTAGCCAGCTAGCCATGTTGACATGTATAAACACCAGGCCCACCCTCTAGACATCACTGGTTAGCTAACGTTAGCCTTGACCACACAAATTTGCGAATCTTAGGATAGTGAAGGAATGGCCTCTTATTAGCTTACCCTAACATTATAACCCTAACCAAAACCACTCCTCTTGCCTAAACCTAACAAATCCAACCAACGAAGGCAACAAGTACTAGCCAATCATAAGGAGCATAGGGCGAATCATTCCCTCAGTATCCTAGGATCTGCAAATTTGCTGACTGTTAAGCACTTCGCCCTACCTGGCTTGGGTGGGAGCTAGTTAGTGGCGCCACTCATTTGAAGATTACTGGTGGTAACGCCATTCCGATGGCAGGACAGCATTGCTTCAGAAACATGGTGGCTACCCTTTGGTCTCCCACCAACTAGCCCCAGTAGGTAAGCAGCTTATATTTTTTGCCGCAACCCCCTTTAGCATTATTAGCAATGTTAGCACCCCTCATGGGGCTGACACTGCTAATTATGCTAACATTGATAACACAGATAACAATGCTAAAGGGGGTTTGCAATTGAAAATTCAGCCGCTTCCTCACTGGGGTGATGTGGGGGAAGACCAGAGACTGGGTTCCACTGCCACGGCATGGCGTTACTAGCAGTAATCACTGGTAGCTTGCTCCACTGACCTGGTTGGTGTGCAGTGCAGTAAACTCAGTGTGGCAAAGTTAACCTATAGACCTACATGCGTAATCGGTCAAAAATATTGTCGGCAGTCAACCGATTAATGGTTAACTGTTGACATTGCTAAGCCCTGCTTAGCACTTGTAACACTCAGGCTCTTCATCTGAGGTTGGGCCATACCAAAGCTCTGGGGCATCATGGTTCAGGTCTTTGTTCACCTGGCAGCTCCAGAGGATGAGATTCACCTAGAACTGAGGTCTACAGGTGAAGTGGTGAAAGCAGAACTAGACCCTGCACCCAGTAAAAGACAATAAGCGAAAAGTCTGAAATCTTAACAGGAAATCTGGGAGTATCCAGCCTGTTAGAGTAAGAAAAGAGCACAACAGCCCTGGCTTTGATGCATTAGGAGAGGCCAGGAGGGCTATTAGAGGAAACCTCCTTAGAGACGCATAGTTTGTATCCATTTGTGTCATAATACAAACACAGCAAAACAGTGGGGGTACTCCCCCTCCGCCCTGACACAGCTTTATACAATTAAGTGTTCAGGGACCCGGTGGAATAATGATATTACAAAGAAACTCTGGGACTAAGATCAATGGAGCAGACAGGCAATATTCATCTGTCCTTCTATCCATGTATGCATCCTGCCTGCCAGACGTCCCCTCAGGACTGTGATAAGCCGTCCCGCTGATGCCTCTGAGAGCTGAACAGGAAGCTCAGTTGCTCCCCAGCTTCTGGCTATATTTCTCTCGAAACCCTGAGGAGAACATGCAGGGTGAAATGACACTTCTAGAGACTGCGAAACACAACTGCTTCCAGGTTTATTAATTAGACAATCTACAGCAGCACTGAAACAATTAGCTGATCTATCAATTAATAAATAAGCACAATAATCTGATAATCAATGCGCAAGTACAACTACAACAACTTGATTACAGCTATTGAATTGTGAAAGTTTTCTGCTTTTACTTTTTATTCTTATTATGAATTGCGTATTTAGTGTTTTGTTTGGCTGTTGTTCAGACAAAATAGCATAATTTTTCATGACTTATGGTAACGATTTTTCATTTTGAGACATTTTTCAGACAAATTCAAATGTGGAGCAAATGATAAAATGAAATAAAAGTGAAGCAGTAAGCATATACTTTAAGCATGACAGAGCTGCAATGAAACCATTCGAGCAATTTATCCTCTGTCACAACTACCTAATAAAGCCTCATCCCTTGGTTATGAAAACGAACAACTCTCCGTCTTCTTTGCTCTGTAAAAGAAAGAGACAGGCTGGGAGGCGGGACACGTTTAAAAGAATGAAATCTGGTCGGAGAACCCAGACAAAAACTCCATATCAGTTTACTCCAGTGACACACAGGTGCGTGGTGTTACAACAACAATGTGCCGCTCTAACATTTCCTTCTGATGGACCCTCTGCACTGCCTGACACTACAGGAAGGTGAGAGGGACAAAAAACAACAGGCTTCAGATTCCCCAGAGGAGTCATGAAAGTTTATTCCACTGCATTTTTAAGATGCCACACACAACTAATTAGATCGTCCTGAACAAGCAAAGCAGTCCTTCCATGACAGAATGAACTGGAAAGGAAAATTTGATATATTTCAAATCTGGCAAATTGATCATGCTGTGCTTTTCGAATATATAAAGTGTGCACGACTTCCAAATACCCTACTACCCTGTTGTGAATGATGCATCGTGATATTAGCAGCTGATATTGTCCCCACATGACCCTTCACTGAGGGGCTCCATCAAAACTAACAGCTGTCAAAGTTTATTTCAGCCTTAACAGAAGCTTTTCCTCATACTGTGTGTAAGTTAGGATAGCACGGCTATCACAGCTGATATCTTTCCCTGACACCATCTCCTTTAAATTCTCTATCATAGCACTAAAGCATCAGTCAATGACTCCTCATAAGGTGGTAACTTGTGACATTGCGACTGACTTTTCAATCCACTGCCTATTGTGGCACAATTTCTACCGACAGGAAGAAATATAGTATTTTTTTTTATATATTTCAATATCTGAATGTTCTTAAGACTTAAAGGTTAATTGCTCTTTGAATGGATGTTCTTACAATGATTTAAAAATGACAAAAATATCGTTTATCGCAATTATTTTGGGGACGGTGTATCGTAGTTTAACACCCGTTAGTCAAGGCCAAGTGATTCCTCTTGCGACTAACAGACAAGCTTAGCCGGGAACACCAAAGTTACCTCCATAATCCGGCCGGTGTGCAGTCAGGGATGGTCGGCCTGGGAGCCGGGCGGTTTGTTGGTGGATTTACGAAGTGGAAGATGAAATTGTTGGAAGGTAAAACTACAAACGACGGACTTTGCTGCTCACTGCCAGGAGTTTGCAAGCTAACAACTATCAGGACTGTGCCTCTTCTTTATTTTCATGCAAGTAGACAGAAGTGGAGAGAAAAAACAGCTGTTTATTCTGGCATAATGTTGCCTAAAATGTTGATGCATTCCTACAGGAACAAACAGGCATGTAAACCTAACAGGCAATATTGAGGTCAGCAAAATGATCAAGGACATATATTGTAGGATAAGTCGATAACGTCATTGTCGTGACAGGCCTTGAAATAATTTACGTCTTTCAAAAATCTTTTAGTTTGTGTGGGCTGCTAAAATATATAAGAAACAATTAGTATATAAATATATAGGCTCAGGGTCTATGTGTGAGCACAAGTCCGAGAGCAGAGCAGCACAATCACTGTAACATCTTGCTAGTGAAACAGGAAAGCTCTGGCCTGGGCAGGACCGCTACTTAGGCTAACTACTTCCTGTCAGAGAGATTAGAAAGCTGGACCATCGCACAGGCTGCCAGGCCGTTTCTCACCTCATAATGCCAGACATTTAGGATGGCTCCACAGTCGCAATCAATGAGTCTCATTACACACAGCGATATATCTGAAGCCTGTGTCAGGGCAAGCTGATACGAGGAGAGGGAAAGTGGTTATAGCCATCTATCAAAGAATCCTCCACTGCCCTGGTGTGCAGTATCAAATATAAAGAGAAGTTCACAACTCTCAAGACAGATATAACTACAGTATCTAAGCCTCTTATCTCATGCTCTGCAGGGAGTGAAGACCCATCTTTCACCCTTGGCACAGCAGAATCATATCCTTCAGAAAATGCCATAAACGCTGAGGGGGCAGGAAGGCGGGAATCAAGGAAGGCACAAGGGAGAAGGCGCATAAAAAAAGCCCAGAGGAAGTTCAGCATCCTGTGTTAAATCGCGTCTGTTTCCTAATGAAACCTGCACTCCATTGTCGAACCAAAGCCATCTCCCTCTGGTCACCACAACCTGCAGCACACAGCATTTTGGCATCGCGAGAAGGACACAGAACTCACATAGCTGACAAAGTACAGCATTATCTAGAAAACCAAAGCTGATCGGAGGAAACACTTAAATCACGGAAGTCAATTCTATGAAAGAAAAAAAGTTACGCTTGCTTTGAAATACATTTCCTACAGGATTTGCTCTGACAAAACCGAAGTGAATGTGGGATGATGACATTCGCCGATTCCCTTGCGAAGCGAATATGTAGGTCATCGCAAATACAAAACACACATTTTCTCTGACATGCAGGGAAAGTTCTCTGCGGCCGGCTGGTGGTAAGGCAGCCAAAAAACTGCAGGCCCCTCACTGGAAACAACCACATGAACTATCAGAGTCACACCAGACCAATTAGTTTGCTCAAGTTCTATTTATGGAACACTGAACAGTCAGCGTACATGAACCTGGTTCAGAAACCCTGAGAAATGAACAATGTGTACTTCCATGTGTTCTATTGATTATTAAGCCTTGCTACGTGGCTGGAAGAGAGGATGGTGTCAAACATTTAGAAGAGGAGGGAGTGAGAGAAGGGGGTGAAAACAGAGAAAGAAAAAAGAGGGAGTTGACAGAGAGAAGCGGGTGGGGGGGTGGTGGTGGATGAAGCAGGCAGCAGAGAATCCAGCGATGACGGCAGTGACCAGAGAACAACATGCCAAACCCTGGAAGTCATTTCCTGCTTCATCGAAGACTTTTATGGAATTCTAGCAGCGTGGCTAACGTCACAACGAGAAGGCAGAGACGGGGAGAGAAAGCTTAGGCCCTTCTCCTCCATATGCCCCCTTTCCTCTCTATCCAGCCCCTCTACCCTCAGCTGTCTTTTGTGAGGCTAAGCAGACACAATACAGCCAGGGTACCTCCAGTAGTGTAAACGTAACAACATTCTCACCAATTATTTATATGTACTAGCTACTCATGCTGTTCATTCCAAGACTTGCACGATTAGCTAAGATATGTTACTCTTATCTAAAGGCTTGATAGTCTTGATAGTATGTAGCCTTGACCCAAGGGTCATGGCGTGCAGTGCGTCATTATGACTAAAACTACATCCACACAGATACATTTTCATTTTAAAATGCATAACTATTGCTACTAGGTACGTTAGGATCAAGTATTTTTGCCCCTGATCAGAGTCATTAAATGCTTAGTTTCTGCTGATAAAGAGTCCCGATACGATACTTCGGTTTCCTGGATAATACAGCAGCACAGTGGTCACTTTAAGTACTTTATAATTATAACTCGATTAGGTTCATTTTGTCTACTCAATAAAATAGTACAGAGGTTTTTCTTTTTCAGACAACGCCAAGGTCCTTGGGTCAGAAAGCAACAAATTCAAACGTTGGATCAAGGAGGCCATAGAGATCAGGACGCGGGCCAGGGACACCATAAACCGGGCTGAGGGGGCTTTCATGCTGTTGCACACCTGGGACTCTCTCCTCCAGAGACCAACAGGCGGTGGGGGGCCTTCAACGAAACACCAGCTGATAAAGACACGTTACGACATACGTGAGATGACGCTTCTGAAGAAGACTGAAGTTGACTGTCGAAACATGTCAAGGTAAAGCAACATCTCCTAATCTCATTGTCTGGAAAAAGAAAAAACCTCTATACTACTTTAAGTTATTAAAATCTATCCAGTGTATATGCTTGACAACTGAATAGCTCTGCAATTCATTAAGAAAAAAACTGCTGCATCCGAGCTGCTCTGTAATGTTTTTTCCCACAATATGAAGTACAAAATAACAAACCCTCTCTTTAATCTTTTTGTCCTTTTCACTGTCCCAAGGGAATTTCTCTGTCGATCCAGTGTTTGTTGCTTTGATGCAGCCTCTGTTAGTCCCCCTGAACGAGCTGTAAACTGAGTGCTTATTTTGTCACCTGTACATCTTTTGCACGGATTAGGCCACATTAATAAACTACGATTATTGGCTTTTTGCTTGCAGGATTTTGCTGAACATGTAGTGGCATAGTCCCTCAGCCCAGGGTAAACACCGTGCACCAGAGATGACAGCAACACGGTGAAGTGTCTCACAGTGAGTGCTCAAAACTTAGGTAAACAACATAAACAGTCTCAAACTGCATTTTGATGTCGTTTATGGTGTGTGGTGTTTTATGGCAGGCAGGGTGCAGAATGGAGATGAGAAGGAGAGTTGGAGGGGTAATGACGGCTGCACTCACTGAGTCAATGTGCCTGAATCCTTCGATAGCAGAACCACGTGTATGACAGCTGAGGTAAAACAAAGGATCAGATCGGGATCTATATGGCTCAATATAGCCGATCCCAATCAGTTAGCCCTGATTGGCTATGATTATGATCTTCGAGCTCAGTATCAGGACTTCTCTAATAGCTACGTTTTTAGCTGAGCGTCCACACTACTTCAGCGTCTAAAATGTAGACTTTGAAAAAGCTGCTCACCCTGCTTTACTTTGAAAACTCCAGGGTTGAATTTTAGTCTGGACTATTTAAAATGATGACACAGACACCCATGTTGCTCCCTGATTGGGTCGTATCACTGAATCAGTTACAATGTGTCAAGCAAAAACATTTTAGCTAGGTCGACATTACTTCTGTGAATTTGTCCCTCTTGTGTGGGTACTCCTTGCCCATTGAAGAGAGAGGAGGAGTGCACACCAGGGTTGGAGAGGTGCTGACCATTGATGAAAATATACAAATTTGAAAAAAGATGTCAGGCGCACACTCTAAGACTCGATGCAAAAAAACTCCTTGCCCATTGCAATAACTTCCATGGCGATGGATGATGCTCCAAGTACTGCTCAAATATGTTGCCATATTTGCTTTGCAGTGACTCCCAATGTGTTTTCTGCTGCCTTGACTCATGTTAATTTCCAGTAACAGTTCCATCATGTTGGCCCAAGCAGAGCAAGCTCTCTAGGACGGAGATTATTTTTGATGCTGCTAAAATGCTTGTGTGTATGGAGATCGTTTTCCTTTTTAAAACGCTGTTTTGAAATAAAACTTATTAGTGTGGCTGTGGCTTAAAAAGCTGGCCTTTTCACTTTTAGCATGTACAAAACAGCAGTGTATTTGTGTGAAACATTGAAGGTTTAAGCACTTACTGTAAGCCACAGTTTACCAGACCTAAATGCAATGTAACTTGGGAACTATCCGTTCAAATCCAATAAAACTCCCGCCGGCTAATGTTGTTTGTGCAATATTTGTTTTCCCTTCTAAATGGCAATATTGGCTTTTAGAGAGGAGAGCACCACATTTGGATAACATCAACAGAGTCAGAGAAAGCAGCAGTGATGGTAAGCAAGGAGGGATGAAAGGGATTACAGGAGTGGCGGACCAGGGGGTGGTGAATCAGCTGGCTTTAAATACTGCTCTCCTGGAGGGCTGCAGGGGGAAAATGGAGGCAGCGTTCACTACTGTGATCAATAGCTAAGTGCCTTCCTGGCATTTGTCTATTTAATCCATTATCGAAGGCCATTTGAGCCTGCGATGTGGACGAAAGACCTGCAGCTCACAGAAGAGTTGAAAGATAGATGCAGGATACATGTGGGTGCGACACACCCACCTGCCCACACAACCCTGCTCACGTGCGGAAACACATGCACAAATACTACTAATGAGAACACTGTGTAGAAGACGGCTGACGTAACATTTCCACCCAAACACATGCTTCTTCTGAAAACAGCTACAAAATGCAGCAACAAATGTTTAATAGAGAAAAAATCCAGAGCACCGTCAGCCTCACAGAAAGCAATTACTGAATCACAAGAGGTCCTTCATTTTGGAGTGTCAGAGACGGGGAGACAGGAAGAGAGGGGGGAAGGACAGAGAGAGATTTGTCATTGCACCAAGATGTCCTTTCAATGTGAGACAGACGCACTGCCTGCCAAAACTCTGTGGTATCTACGTGTCCTTTCTCACAGCAGCATGTATATGTGCATGTACGTTTGCACATGTACAAAGTCTATAACCATGACATCCAAGCAATCAGCAAATACAACAGTGGGTATGTGATAGCACTTAAGAGGTGTTCAGTGAGGACTGTGCAGCACTGTCACCAGCTGCCCCTTTTACACTGCCTGTTGAAGGTGGGAAGGACGCGCTGGTATTCTGTCCTACTGTTCTGTATGACAGGCACAATCACAGACAGGGGGGACAAACGTTTTCTTGTCTTCAAGCCAGCAGTGGAGGTAGTGACAGCGCTAAATCGACGTCCGTGGAAAAGAGACAGCCAGCAAGGACGGGTGTGATGTTTTGTTATGTGTGCGACCCACTGCCAGGAGATTTAAAAAGCAGCAAGTAGCAGTTAGCATGTAACTCAAAGAGGAAGAAAAGCAACCAAAATGTCCACAAACTCGGAAAACAGTATGTTCCAGGAGCTCCTTACCCTTCGCAAAAAGGACAAAATCAGCCACCATATAACAGGGACAGTAAATTATTTTAATTGCCATGTTATTGTTTTGAAAGCTCTGCCCAATGTGTGTGTGTGATATTTCAAGCTAGCTGCCCACGCTGTTGGGCTACACGTCACACCCATCACGTCTCTTTTGTTACTGAAATGCCAGCATGCTATGTAAGATCTAATGCTGGTGTCGTTCGGTGACGAGTCTTCATTACAGCCCTATTGTGGGACCTCTGTGTAAAACGGGGCCAGTGAAAGATGAGGTATTAAGACAGGTTACATACATACACACGAAAAAGATCTGGGGTCTCATTTATAAAACAACGCTAAGGATCCATATTATAAATGTGTGTATGGACAAAAGCCAAAAAACGGCATGCGACATTCGACAGTTTCTACTGTCTACAGTTTCTGAACATTTTTCTCACAAAAAGGACTAGAACAGTTTGCTTACCATTTTCTTTAATCTCTAAACGTAACTCATATTGACATATACAGATTGTTTCCTCTCACATCAGATTGTACACTAACACATCAATACACATCGTTGTGTTGGTTTTTAAAAGAAGATCTCTCCTCAAAAATCAGGTTTAAGATGTTATTTCTTTGGACAAATCTAAATCAAGTTCCAATACTCATTAAAAAAATATTCAATTTCTGGACTACTGAAATCACATTTTCATTGCGTGTTCCAAACAGAAAATATTGTGTGTCGTGTGAATAAGTTTCCTGCAGTGTGTGGCCATGTGGAAAACTCATGTGGTCGGCAGGTTAATGATTACAATGGAAAACAACCTGTTGACTCAGGGTACGAGGGAGATGGCGGTCAAATGAAATGTCCCCACACTCACTCAGAAGCACAAACACACTCTGAAACACTCACAGAGCAGTTTAATGTCAGTTCTGCTCCTTTTAAGAGGGTCTGTTACATATCTAAGCGTACTACAGTAAGATGAACTGCAGTCATGGTGGTAGGAATACAATAAAGTGGAGGGGATTTGAATATGTTGAGGAACAGTAACCAAGGCTGGAATTACAGTCCTGTTTTTGTTTGATAAGATAGTGGAACAACCACGCAAACCCATGACGTTCTGTTATTTTTTTGGTGCAACAGCAACCAACAACCACCCATGGTCAACAAATCACAACTACTGTCAACTGCAGACGTCAAGATCTCCGACCACTGGAGGACAAGTCATTAGCAAAACAGCTACATCCTTAAGACAAGGAAAACAGGAATAAGGAATGATGAAAACAAAAACAACCAACTCCCATGAAACCATTATGGCTGAAAACATGTCAGCTTGATTTAACTTTAATACGACCAATACAATTTCAAACACATGACACAAGATTTGATTTCTCTAGTGCAAAGTTACCACACTGTTCTGCATTATTCATCCAACTTTTATGACACATACACACTGAAAGACTTTTCCCACTATCCCTCAGAGAAGGTGTCACATCAAGAAAGGTCATACCCTTCAACCAGGCCTTAACAAAAAGTGCAAACACAACTCAAACAATGGATAAGGCCAAGCCTTGATTAGAGCTGGACCAATGAATTCACGTCGTCCCACACGCGGCAGCAACACTGCACTCGCCTAGCGTAGATGCTGCTCAGCAGCAGCACAGACAACCACAAAGAACAAAGACCTCAATTATGTGGAGCTCTAACAGGAGAGCTAAAAACGGGACCATGGGCAGGGAATAAAACCTTGGAGCGCTGCAGGAATGCTGAGCGTTCAAGCGCCATCAACACACAACGCACTGTCACTCCCAAATCGCACTGCCGCCACCACTGAACTTCTCCCCAGCCTGCATGAAGCAGGGCAGTGTTCAAGTGGCTGGAACAGAGGACTCTTATGCTTACTTGCACCCAAAACTTGTCAAGTGCATAACTGCAGTTGCAGAACAGTGCGTGATACAGAGGGGGGGAGGGAAGCTGTGTATGGTTTCTTTATACCTTGAGTTACTGACCCATATACACCGCAGGGTAACAAAGAGGAATATTAACCCCTGAGAGGCGAGTCCACCAGCCTGAAAGAGGAGTTTGAGCTGGTGTCATGCAACAAATGTCAAAGACGGTGAAATTTCCCAACTCATATAATAGTCTCCAAAGACAATAATATAGCTTGTTCACAAACTCTGCTTTCATACATTTTCTCCCAGGGTTTCTGGCAGAAAACATTCTTTTGAGTTCCCAGCCTTGACTAATTTAGAGAATGTGTGTTCTTAACTTTGGCCAGTATTGTGAAACATTTATACGTTTGCATAGAAGAGCGGTGTTTACTTAGTGGAATCTCACTTCACAGAAAAGAAGGGGGTATTTATTGCCAAACAAATGTGAACAGATAACACAAATCCACCATTGACACACAGACATTCAGCTTTGGCAGGATGGTACAGGGTCGGAGGTCAAAGGAAAGGGCTGTCATTACTGCCAACAATCTCCACCCCATTGCAAATGGAATGCAATGGAATCTGCAGACTCTCATTTGACTGATGCTATTTCTGTCATGTGTAAAAATGAGTCCATTAAGACTAAGATCAAGCCTGTTTATTACACTTTATATAAGCTGCTTGCGTGCGTACCTAGTTTCTCCACCAGTTTGAGCATGACTCCGCCGATGTGGATCTCCCCGGTTACCCTCAGCGACACGTCCCTGTGGAGGTCAGTGACATGCATCTTCAGTTCCCACGTCCCGTCGGCATAACAGCCATCGGGCATCCGGATCCCGTCCAGCGCCATCCTGCCAAACAGAGCCACAGTCAGGAGGGGAGAAGGTCCGGCTAATATTCTGTCACACTGGAGTATAAAGAAACTCTTTGACCCTCTGGAAAGGAAAATATAGTGCAAAGCTAATGCATGCAAGGTCTTGAGAATGAGTTGTACCCTGTCCCTGTTAGATATCAGTCTCCAGGGTGATATTTCTGTGCGTGTGC